>NC_137798.1:45573102-46173102 GCF_963383645.1 Muscardinus avellanarius | reverse complement strand
AAGGTCTAAGTTGCAGAAGATCTCACTAAGTAGCTGAGGCTGTCCTTGAACCCAGATCCAATAAAAAATAAATAATATCCTATCAGTGCAGCATTATAATCAAAACAACTAGCATAGAAGTCAAGAATAGTATCATAAAAGCATCCTACAAAAGGTCAGGACACATTCAGAATTAAGTCAATAAAAATTAAAAATTATGAAGATTTATCATGTAATATTCTAAAAGAAGGTCTTGGGATGGTATAATACAAGCTCTGAAATAAAACAATTATACTCTTAAAAATTCTTTAAAATATGTTTATTTAACTTTTTGATTTAACATATTAGAGAATGTATAGAATCTCGAAACATTGTATATTTTTATTTTTAAAACTTTTTCTTGCTGTATATATAAAGCTGTTTTTAAGAACACACTTTTTTTTCTTTATTTTATTGGTGCACTGTAGTCTCCCATCAAAATGTAAATCATGTTGACAATGGCATATATTCACACAGTACTTGGTGTCCTCCATCCCCCAACTTCTCTTTTTCCCTCCCTCCCAATGAGGAGTGTCCAGGTTAAGAATGTTATATTCACATGTATACACATATTTGAATGTGCTTTTCCATTAATTAACCTCAGCATTCATTATCCCCTACCGTTCATTTCTGGCTTTGCTGAGGTTTTCCCTCCATTATCTGGAGTCCCTCTGGTATCCCTAACACTCCCTAGCTTGAACATATTAGAGAAAACATATGTATGTCCTTTCTCTTCCTTTGATTGGCTAGTCTCACTTAACATAGTGAGCTCCAAGTCTTTCTATTTTCTTGAGAATGACATGATATTGTTCTTCTTTATTGCTGAGTAGAATTCCATGGTGTGTATTTACCATAATTTTGCAATCCATTCATCTCTTGATGGAGACCTAGGTTGGTTCCATATTTGGGCTATTATGAATTGTGCTGCTATGAACATAGGTATACATATGTTACTATAGTTCTCTGGTTTCAACCCCTTTAGAAAGATACCCAGTAGTGGTATAGCTATGTCATATGGTGGATCCATTGGCAGTTTTCTAAGAAATCTCCATATTGATCTTTATAGTGGCTGAACTTTTTTGCATTCCCACCAACATTGTAAAAGAGTTCCTCTTTTTCTACATTCTCATGAGCATTTGTTGTTATTTGACTTCTTTATGCATGCCACTTTAGAGTTAGATGGAATGTCAGTGTAGTTTTATTTGCATCTCCCTGATTACATATAATGTTGAAAATTTTTTCATGTTTCTATTGATAATTTGCATCTCATATTTTGTGAAGTATCTATTCAATTCAGTTGCCCATTCTTAATTGGGTTATTTGTTTTACTAGTGTAAATTCTTTTGAGCTCTGTGTATATTCTGGATATTAGCCTTCTATCACAGTGGTGGCTGGAAAATATCTTCCCCCATTCTGTAGGCTTTCTCTTTAGGTTCTTGATGGTTTCCTTTGATGAGAAGAAACTTTTTAGTTTGATGCAATTTCACTTGCTTTAATTTTCTGTGCTTTGGAGGTCTTATTGAGGAAGTTACTACCTGTTCCTATATGTTGGTGTATAGAACCTATGCCCTCCAGTAATAGTTTCACAATCTCTGGTCTCATTTTCAGATCTTTGATCTATCTCAAGTTTATTCCTGTGCACAGGAAAAGGTAAGAATTTACTTCCATCCTGCTACAAATAGATAGCCAGCACCTTTGTTGAAAAGGTTGTCTTTTCCCCAGTGTATGAATTTTGCTCGTTTGTCAAAGATCAATTGACTAAAAGTGTATATGTTTGTTTCTGTATCTTCTATTCTGTTCCATTGGTCTGTTTGCCTGTTATTGTGCCAAAACCATGCTCTTTTTACTATATGCTCTATAGTATAATTTGAAGTCAGGAATTGTGATGCCTCCTGAATGGTTCTTATTGCTGAGAATTGCTTTGGCTATTCTGTCTTTTCCTTCTCCATATGAAATTCATAACTGATTTTTCTAGTTCTATGAAGAATGTCATTGGTATTTTGATAGGAATTGCATTGAATCTGTAGATCACTTTTGGAAGAATGACCATTATGATGATATTTATTCTGCCTATTTATGAGCAAGGGAGATCTTTTCATCTTCCAAAGTATTCTTCAATTTTTTATTTTTATCTTTTCAGTTTTCATTATCTTTTACATCTTTGGTTAGGCTTATCCCTATGTATTTTATTGGTTTTGAGGTTATTGTGAATGAAATTGTTTTCTTTATTTCTTTCTTTGTAGATTCATTGTTGGCATATAAAAAAACAACTAATTTCTTTAGGTTGAATTTGTATCCAACCACTTTGCTGAAATGGTTATTCAACTCCAGTAATCTTTTGAATGGCTTTTTTGGGTCTTCTAGATCATGTAGTCTTCAAAAAAGAATAACTTTAATTCCTCTTTTATATTTGAATTCCTTTGACATCATTCTCTTGTCTTATTGCTGTGGCAAGTGTCTCAAGAACTATATTGAAAAGAAGTGGTGATAGTGAGCACCCTTGTCTTGTTCCTGATTTTAGGCAGAATTTTCAGTTTTTTCCTATTCAATATGATGGTTGCTTTGGGTTTATTGTACATTGCCTTAGTGATGTTGAGATGCATTCCTTCTATTCTAATTTTCTGCAGTCTTTTTTTTTAACAAAAGTGGATGTTGAATTTAGTTAAATGCTTTTTTAGTATCTATTGATAATCATGTGGTTTTTGTTGTCAATTCTATTTATGTGGTGAATAACATGTATTCATTTGTGTATGTTGAACCAGCCTTGTTTTTCTGGGATGAGACCAACTTGGTTGTGGTGTAAAATTCTCTTGATAAGGTTTTGAATGCATATAGCTAGTATTTTGTTATACCTAGCATATAGTTAGTATTGGAGGAATTTCTCTATTTTTCCTCTTATTTCTGATCTTACCCACTCATCATTCAATAGTGTATCATTCGGTCTCCATGTATTTAAACAGTTTATTTTGGTCTTCCTCCTGTTAATTTCTACTTTCATTTTATTGTGATTGGAAAAGGTGGAAGAATTATATTACATCTTTTGAATTTTCTGGTGCTTGCTTTGTGGACCAGAATGTGATCTATTTTGGATAAGTTTCCATGAGCAGCTGAGAAGAACTTGTACTCTGCTGTTCCTGGTTGAAATATTTTGTATGTATATATTATATTCATTTGGTTTATAGTGTTCTTTGGTTCTGAAGAGTCTTTACTCATCTTTTTCCTTGAAGATTAATCTAGTGGTGTGAGTGCTGTGTTGAAGTATCCCAATATTATTGTATTTGGGTCTATTTGAGATCTGATATTCTGAAGAGCTTGTTTTACAAATGTGGATGTACCCACATCTGGGGCATTTATATCATTATAACTTCTTGTGATTTTTTCTGCTTAAAAACGAAAGTGACTGAGCCAGGTGTGGTGGTGCATGCTTGTAATCCCCAAACTTGGGAGGCGGATACAGGAGGATCGCGCAGGTCGAAGCCAGCCATGCTAGCTTAAGAGACTCTGTTTCCAAATAACAAAAAATATAAAAGAGATCTGGGAGTGTAGCCTGGAGGTAGAAGGGTTTCTAGGAACTACAGAACCACCAAAAAAGAAGAAGAAGAAGAAGAAGAAGAAGAAGAAGAAGAAGAAGAAGAAGAAGAAGAAGAAGAAGAAGAAGAAGAAGAACTTACTTTGTCTCTTCTCATGTGTTTTAGCTTAAAGTCTGTTTTGTTGGATATAAGCATTGCTACCCCTGCCCATTTTTTGTCTACTTTAGCATAATGTATCATTTTCCATCCTTTCACTTTCAGCCTATGAATGTCTTTCGCTGTAAGGTGAGTTTCTTGTAAGCAGCATATATTTGGATTGTGCTTTTTAATCTACATTGCCAGTCTATGTCTTTTAATTGGTTAGTTAAGTCCTTTGATGTTCAGAATCATTATTGAAATATGATATTTGTTTCCTGCCATTTTGCATTCTATCTACTGTTTGATATAATGTTATTTCTTCTTTGCTTAGTTGCTCTGCTGATTAACTTCATCTCTTCTCTGGTTCTGAAATTTGCTTCTATTTCTCTTTATAGTTTATTTCTTTAAGTATTTTCTCTAGTATTGGATTTGTATTCGTTAAATTTTTGAGATTCTTCTTATCTTAACACTTTTTTTCCTCCAGCAATTTTGAATAATAACTTTGCTGGATATGGCAGTTTTGGCTGGAAGTTATTTTCTTCCAGGGTCTGGATTACAACATACCAATCTCTCCTGGTATTCATGACTTGGGTTATAAAGTCTGGGGTGATTTTTACTTGATTTTTATTTTTTTTGCCCCTGTATGTCACCCATTTTTTTGTTATTGTTGTTTGTTTTTTGTTTTGTTTTTTGTTGTTGTTATCCTCACTACTGCTAAGATTCTTTTCTTATCCTCTATGTTGGTCATTTTGATTATTACATAGTATGAAGAGGTTCTTCTTTGATCTAGTCTCAGTGGTGTTCTGTATGTCTACTGAAAATGTATGTTCAAGTCTCTTTCCATGTTTGGAAGATTATCTAAAATTATTTCTTTGAAGAGATTATGAATACTCTTGGTCTGTACCTCTATTCCTTCTTGATAAGTTAGGACATTTTATCCATAAGTTAGGACATTTCAAATTGTCCCATAGTTGTTGGATTTTTAGTGTTTGTTGCTGTAATGACTTTTGCGTGCTTTTGGTTTTAAATGATCTGTCTTCTAACAGTAATATTCTGTTTTCCATTTCACCTAATCTTCTAGAATTTCTTTCTATTGGTGTCATTTCATTTATTGACTATTTCATTTCATTCCAGACCTCTTTCCAATTCTCTCTTACTGTCTCCATTTTCTCTTTCATTTTCTGTACAGTTGATGTAAGGCCTTTCATCATATTAAAGATTAGGATTCAGAATTCTCCTTCTTGCATTTCTTGTAGGTCAATATTCATGATTTTTCTTATTTCCTCACTGTTAGTAGCTCTCATATTTTCAGGGTTCTCAGGCTTGTTTTTCTGATTTATTGGCATCTTCTTTTTTTGTGTAATTCTGTGGATAATCTTAGCAGTAGGAATTTAGAGGTGTCAATATATTTGTGCACAGATAAGCAGTGTTTTTTTTTTTTCTATTGTGCGGGTTGGGTAAGGGGGGAAGAGCTGAAGTGATGTGTACAGGAGTTGGGTAAAGTAGAGGATATAATTTAGTTGAGTAAGAATTTGAATGTAATAAGGTAGTATTTGTTTGAGAATGAGAGAAGGTTGGATAATAGGATTCTTATAGTTAGTAAAGTATTTAGCCATGGAGATAAGAAATAGCTTGAATATAAAACAAGGAGATATATTAAGGGAAAAATTTTTTGAGAGAAGAGTGTAGATAGAGTGTAAAAGGAATGGGGTAAAGGAGCAAACAAACATGCATAAAGTAACAAAACAAGTTACAAAAATTAACAATTATAAGTCAAAGACAAAACCAACCAAACAAAAGAGATAAGAAAAAAAGAATAAAAATAAAAAATGATCACAGGCCTCTGCCATCACAGGCCTTGTGCTCTAAAATTTCCACCCTTAGCCTGTTACTCCCTACCACCACCAGCAGAGGGCATCCAGTGTAGTCTTGGAGTGACTTCCTGTGACCCTGTGTAGGCACTGCTCCTTGAGCACTATGGGATTTTTCCTATGTCTCTTACCAGATGATCTCTCCTCACCCTCTTGCATAAGCTCCTGGCATGATGCCATTTTTAGGAGTTGTTTTGGAAAACTTGGCCCTTATCAGAGTCCAATTTTAGACTTTCAGAGTCCCAAACTTCAACCTTGTCTTTTTTCCTTGTTAAAGTGCCAAGCTTCAGATATTTTGCTACAGCAACAAGTATAGTATCATCTTGTCATTGTTACTGCATTAATTTATAAAAATCTAGTATATAAATTGACATATTTATTGATACCATAAGCATAATTAAAACATAACAAAGAATTATATTAATATCTTGTTTCCTTTAGTCTCATAATGTAATATATTAAAACAAATATGAATATATATATAATTAAAAAGCCACTGAATCCTTATTCATATCTTTTTATTTATCTCTTTGTCTCTTACTTTTTCAGAAAAGCTAATTGCCAATCCCAAGGTGAGAAAATTTCAGCCCTAATGCATATCAATTCTTATAAAAATAAAAAAATTATCTATTTTTGTGTACATTTATGTTTAGACTCTTTAGCAAATATTAATATGGATTTGCACTCAAAATGTTATTTTTATTAACCCATGACCTATGTAGACTACTAAATCAAAATAACATAGAATATTGCCATAAAGAATCATCTGCAAGCCGGGCGTGGTAGCGCACGCTTGTAATCCCCGCGCTTGGGAGGCAGAGACAGGAGGATCGCGCAGGTTCGAAGCCAGCCGCGCGCGCTGGCTTAGGAGACCCTGTTTCCAAATAAAAATGTACAAATAGGTCTGGGAGTGTAGCCCGGAGGTAGAAGGGCTTCCAGGAACCCCAGTACCACCAAAAAAATAACAAAAAAAGAATCATCTGCAAGTTAAAGAGCAGTTTAAAAAAACTAGGTAGCCCTACTAATATAATTAAAAATCCTAGAATATTTTACACTTTGATTCTCCATAATCATAATACAAAATTACCTTTATCTATGTTGCAGCAATTAATATTCTGCATAGTATTTATGTACACAATACATCATATCTAGGAATAACTACCTGAAGAAAATAATGATCATTGCACTAATAGCAATACCCTTAATATTTGTGTACAGCTATACAGAATATGGTATTTTAAGACAATATATCATTATATTGCTTACTTAATATGCATCACATTTATTTTAGAAAGGAGTTATATATATTTAATTAAATGAGATAAATATAACTAAATTAGACTTTCATTATATGTCTTTAGACACAAATTCAGTGTAATTTAACTATAATTCTTTTGCTTGTCTTCTTATAATTATCAACTAGAAAAAGGTAAAATATTAAAATTTATTCACTGAAATCCATCTTCTAAATGCAGAAATTCTTCCTTCCACTAAAAAATATGTGTCCTATTTTGGTTAAAGTAACAAGAAAGTACTGAACAAGTGTTATAAAATGAATCTCTAATATGACAAACCTGAGAGCTTAGAAAAGGCAGATCTGTTTTACACCTTTAAACTAGAAACATCAAAAGCATCTGGAAATTGAATTTTCACAGTAGGGGCTGGAAAGCAAAAGTAAGAACATAACAGTATAGTACTTAATTATCATAATTCTCCCCAGGTGTTGAAATGCTCAGAAAAGATATATTTATGATAAGCATCAAACCTTATATTCACAAATTGCTAAAGATAAAGACTCTTGATTAAAAAAACATGCATTTTATACAGGGAAGATAAAATGAAACACAGTTAAATTTTGGCTAAGCATCCTTATTTCTTTTTTGATAGTCACCCCAAAATGAAAGTCTTATATTGTTACATGCATTATGATCTATTTAAGTTAGATATTTTACAATTATTCAAAAACTTCTAACATTGATAAAAGATATTTTACCATTCCCTTGAATTTAAATATAATATATAATAGTTTATGATAATCCTTTATTATTAGTTTCACTGGGACTACTTATTGTCACAAATTTAAACAGACATAAATATTAAAAATATAGTGCTAAAACATGCAAATTAACTATTAAGAAATAGTTTAAAGAAATGCAAGGAAACTACATATTCATTGGGAAATAAAAAATACTTAACAGAAGTTTGCAACTTTGACATTTAAAATTTTTATTAAATTAACAGAGAAAGAAGATATCAATAGTACAGATATTAGAATTTTTCAAAGTTTTGTACCTTATAGGATTCAATATTACTATTCTGCTAAAAATAAATAAATTAAGAAATGAGGAGGGAGAAATAAAAAGTGTCAGAGGCATCTAAACTTAACAGTAGAATCAATAATTTATCCTATCAAATGTTAATCAAGTAAATTGTTTTATGAAATGGTGTTTCAGACAGTGTTTCTACTCCTATAATCCAAAATTCCTGATCACTACAGTTTAGAGTAAGGACAAATTATTTGCTCACAGTTTTGGAGATTTCAGTCCATGTTAGGCCAAGTGAAGTGTATATTGTTCAGGGCAGGGCAGCAGGAAGTAGAGATAGTGCATATCTGCTCTTATATTAGGGAAGCTGGAAGCAAGAGAGCCAGTAGAGGCGAGACCACATATAATCCCCAAGGCTATACCCTCAAGGACCTCTCCTTAGCAATCAAGCCCCACCTCTAACATGGCTGACTTCTCTTCATGATGTCTGGAGGTACATTCTAAATGTAATCATAACAGATGTCCAATAAACCCCATTCTCCAAATAGCTGATACTGAAGAGATATTTACCCAACCCCTTTAGCTATACACTACTTTTGTTTTTATAAGTAGAAAAACAACTGAAACAAAACCATATTATATTTAAAACAGTCAAAAATTATTAATAAGATTAAGAAAAATGTTCACCTCAAATGAGAAGAGGCAAGATTTTGTGGAGAAAGTGTATAGATTCATGTAAGTTATTGTCAATATTTCATTTTAGTATTGGCAGTTGAGTTTTAAATAGTGATATTAAAATAATTATAATCATATGCACATATGCATATATGTGTGTTTATGTTTATGTATGTATATATACATTTGTGCTATATATTTTATATAATATACACATAAATATCATGCACATATGAGTAGACATCTACATATGTGTATATATGCACATATATATAATAAAATATGTAGCATTGTCTGAGGAACTGAATGTGTTTATTTTGGGGTAGTGAACATCAGTTTATATATGGTTGTCATAGAAAAATCCTTACTTATAATCTGACATTTAAGTGGAAATTGAAGTTGGTGAGAAAGCACTTCAGAAAACTGTCAAGAATAAAAGTACACAGGCATAGAGAACTTTTAAGTGCAAATTCTTTGGTATGGGAATATCCTATCATTGTTCAAACGGTATCAAGTTGGGCACAGTAGTTTAGCAGATAAACACTGCATAGAATAAAGAGGATACAATGAACAAACTCTCCACATATAGAAACTGGTAAAGTCTTTCTCAAACCTCAAAGCTCAAGAAATACATTTGAGAATCAATAAATGGGATCATATGAAAATTAAAAGCTTCCATGCAGTAAGTGTCTGAACAGAAAGCCTACACTTTGCCCATTACTCTTCTGATAAAGGACTAATATATAGAATATACAAAGAAATGTAACATTAAAACATAAATAACCTAATAAAAATAGAAAATTGAGTGAATAGACACTTCTTAATTGAAGAAATACAAACAACCAATAAGTATTCAAAACACATTCAAAATCATTAGCAAGCAGGGAAATTCAAATCAAAACTGCACTAAGATTTCATCTAGCTCCAGTTAAAATGGCCATGATAAAGAATATAAAATTAACAACTGCTGTCAAACATATATAAAATTAACATGTACTGTCAAATATATAGGAAAATAAAAGCCATATATTTACATTATACTAAGAATTGAACCCAGAAGTATTCTCTGAGCTATACCTTGAGCTCTTTTGACTTTTGTTATGAAACAGAGTCTCACTATATTGGTGAAAGTTTCACTGAACTGGTTTTAAACCTGTGAGCCTCCTGTCTCAATCTCCCAAGTTTTGGGATTTCAGACATATGCTATCATGCCTAGTTCTTATACACTTTGGATGGTACTGTTAATCAGTAGAACTACTATGGAAGTCTATGTGGAGGTTCCTCAAAAGAATATAAATAACCAGCATGTAACCTATCTATACCACTCCTTGTCATCTTTTCAAAATAATTAAAGTAGGAATACAATAGTGATACATACATACATACATACCCATGTGTATAGTATCACAGTTCACATGAGTCAAATTATGGAGCCAACCCTGGTATGCATCAACAGATGAATGAATCATGAAAATGTAGTATATACACAGAATTAAATTTTAGTCATTTATAAAGAAGAATAAAATTTTGTGATTTTTTAGGGAAATGGATGGAACTAGAGAATAATTTGCTGAGATCAGCCAGTTTCAAAAAATTCAAGGGTTGTATGTTTTCTCTCATTTGAAGAAGACTGAGAGAAAACAGAAAACATAGGAACTTGGTATTAATGTAGAAAGAGATCAGTAGAATAGAGGAAGGGGATTTAGAGTGGGAGATGGGGAGAAAAAAAACAGAGAATTACGGAAGGAAAACATGTCTCTAGGAAAATTATAAAGCATTGTCAAGAAAGGCACAAAAAGAATTTAATATCTAAAGGGGTATAACATGTAAATAAATGAGAAAGCTCATAAAATCAAATCTAATTCTTAAATTAATCTATAAACATAATCTAAATTTGAAATTTTTTCTCATAAAAATTGAAAGTTTAGTTTTTATGTTTTTTTAGAAATAAAAGGATAGGCAAGTGAGCTTACAGATATAGACAGTTGGAAGATTATATAAAAATATTATATATATGAATATATATCATTTTTGTACATGTACCTAATATGTAGCATATATTCATAAATTATACATTATAATATAAAAGAGATGTAATGCATAATTATTAATATAAACAATTCTATTTGTAAAACAAATCATATAAATATAATTATTTACATGTGAATATTAATTATACATTAGTGTATACTTCATATATAAAAATAAATACCTTGTACAATAGTGAAGAAAGTATTTTGTTGGTGTAATCAACATTAATAAACAAATGTAAAAAATAAAGGGGCAAGAAAAACAAATACAAAACAGTAAAGGGGCAAGAAATTGCCTTAATAATTATCAATATCAGGTGCTATGGTTTGAATGCTTTTGTCCCTTCAAAATTCATGTTGAAATGTAAGCCCCAGTGCAGCCGTAATAAGAGAGAGATCCTTAAAAAGTGATTAGGTAGATAGACGAGATGGTGTATGCTTGTAATCCCAGTACTTGAAAGGCTGAGCCAAGAGCATTACAGGTACAATACCAGCCTTAGCAACTGGGTGAGACCCCCAGCAACTTTCTCAGGCCCTGTTTCAAAATTTAAGAAATATAAATAATTGTTTGGGTATATGCAATTTGAGGTAGAATGCCCCTGGGTTTTATACCCAGTAACAAAGAAACAAAGAAAAAGATATTTGGACAGTAAAGATCCACCTTTATGTATGGGACTGGAGTTTTATAAAAGGTCTTGGCAAGGTGAGTTCACCCCTTCCCTCTCTTTTGCCCTTCCATAACCTCTGCCCTGGAAACAGTGTTTTGTTCCTTCCACAGAACACAGAAAGCAAGTAGTGCTGCCCAAGTATATTTACTTTGTGAAAATTCATTTCCAACTGCACTATTTTTGTACATATGTTTTAATTCATACCAATGTTATCATATGAGGATATAATAAAACATATAAATATGTAAATAACAGAACATAAGAACATGTGTATCTATGCCATTGTGCTTTGGGCTGGCTATAAATGTCTTTGTGCTATTTGAATATATTATTAAGTACATTTTTAGTTTTAAAATAGCAACTCTATCTCTTATATGCTGAAATTTAGTTATTATTTGAGACTATAAAAATAGTTATGCTTTATCTGTGACTGTTGATGCCATTGATTTTAGTTTAATAAACTGTACACAGACAGACACACATACACACACAATTTTTATATGAAAAACTATTGTGACTGAACTGAACATTAAAATTATAGATATCATGGCCAAATTACAGGCTAATTTCAACATCTTGTATAGATTTATTCAAAACCAATCCAGAAATTTTTTTATAGGCTTTAGCTTTATTTTCTTGATTTGAATATATACGAGGTATGTTTAAATCTGAAGCATTCAAGTGTTTCAGAAAAAATATAAACATTTTTATGATCTTGAGTGTTCTGATTGCTAACTTCTAGAGTAGCAGTATTATTGCAAATGGAAAGTACAAATTTGTTCCAAAATCAAAAGTAGATATAACTGAAAAATGTCAATACAATTTAATACCATGCTATCATTTTTAGAATATATGAAGCATTACAGTTATATTTCTTATTCCTGTGGAAAAAAATCTGCAACCAAAAATCAAGATCATAATGTAGTAATAATATCTGGTTATAGTTTATAATAAAAATGGAAATGATTCCTTTCAGAATTACATTTGTAGCAATACAAGTCATCAAGTGCAGAATGTTTTATATTAGATTAATAGGGTTGTGAATTATTTCTTCCTATTTATGAATTTGGTTATAATCAATTTTGGTAACACTTTTTCATGCTCTTCAATTGTTGAAATCTCTTGTATTGCCTTTCAAACTGACTTTATTTAAAAATGATCTTTCCTCAATTTTATAGTTTAAATATAGCTTATTATGATGCAATACATTATTAACATTGCAAAGTTTTCTAGTGTTACTCAGAAAATTCTGCACTGTTGCTTTTTGGTTGATTTCAAATTTTATTTTGCAGATAAATTTTTATTGTTTTGTTATTCAGAAATTTTATTTTAATTTTGTTATTGTTGCATCGTAGTCATACGTCTTAACAGGGTACAAGATGTTAGAGGGCATACATGCACACATCATTCATTTAGCCCTTCCCCAATTCCCTCCCCATAATTCTTTTTTACCAACTCTCTTTTTGGGTTTGGCATTAAAGATATTTTTGTTCCAGCCAATGAGACAGAAAAATATTTGTATCATTTTTAGTTTTTGAAATAGTTTTGATATAAGTAAAAATGTGTATTTTTTCATAGTTGTAAACCATTACAGTCTTCCAAATCTGTTGGCATACTAGAATTTTTGTTAGAACAGTACTTTTAGCTGCTTGTTTTATATTTGTAAGTGTTACAGGGATAATTTTTTCTCCTTTCATCAGTTTTAAAGGATTTTATTTTTAAAAATTGGCCCAACTCCTTTGAAGTTTTGAATATAGTGAAATTTTTAAATAAAATTATCTTTAGTTTTTTGATGACTATTTTAGTCATATTTTATTTTAATACAATTTTACAAGGATGTGTATTCTCATTCTATTTTTCTTGTTTTATCACAGTTTTTTACAATTGTATTGGTAAAATATAATTATACATAGTAGTGATATTCAAAGTGATTAATTCACATATGCACACAACCTTTCTTGGTCTGGTTCCCTCCTAACCCCACACCAATACCTCCTCCTCCTCTTCATATATACTAGTAAGGTTGTTAGTGGTACTGTCATATATAACCATAACATTGTTTTTCTTTTTTTCTCAAGCCACCTTTTCTCCCTCCCTTTCCTGGTCTCCTTCCATTGCTCTCTCATCTCATTATCATAAAATCATTTTTCTCTTCTATTTTTTCTCTAGTGTTCATACATAAGAGAAATATATGATTCTTGATTTTATGAGACTGGCTGATTTCACTTAGCATAGTGATCTCTACATCTCTCTGTTTTCCTGGAAAATGACATAATTTTATTCTTTGTGGCGGAGTAAAATTCTATTGTGTATGTATACCACATTTTCTTTATAGATTTATCTGCTGATGTAATCCTGAGTTGGTCCCATAATTTGGCTATTATAAATTATGCTGCTTTAAACATGAATATACATGTATCACTCTATAGTATTTGTTATCACTAAATTTTTTAAATATCATATTTTAAGCTTGTTTTTATTTTGACCTTTCACTGTTTGTGTATTTTTTAATTTTTCTAATAGTCCTTATTCTCTAAAATATTGTGAAATATTTTAGGGAATAAGGACTAAAAAATAGGACTAAAATAAGGACTAAAAAATAGGACTAAATAATAAAAAAATAGGACTAAATAAGGACTAAAAAATATTCTCTAAAAAGTATTCTCTAAAAAATATCTCTAAAAGTATTTTCTAAAATATTGTAAAATTTTAAATATTTAAAATTAAATGTAAACATATAATTGTTTACATTGTAATTTTTGTTTTATTTCAAGAAAGTGAATATTTTATAATAAATTATCTTAATTTTTCTATCATCTCAATGTGCCAATCTTAATCAATATTGACTGTACTTAGAAGCATAATTCTGGTGTTTTTGTTTTTGCTAATTCTGACTTATAGTGTCTTGTTTGTATTGAGAAATATGTAATTTTAGAGTTTGATTGTATTGTAATATAGATGCAAAGTATTTCCTTAAGATTTAAGAATGTGTCTTTCCCTAGCAAGTTTATGCTTTCTTCTTCCCATCACTTTAGAGGTATCAAGTTCAGGGAAACATCTTAATTCATCATATTTGAGTATCAATTAAAGCCCCAAACATGTCTTAGAGAAAAAAATCACAAGCCTTTTTTACTTTATTCAGAACAAAGAGAAGATAGTCTGATTTGATCACGTTATTAGTCACACAGAGATACCTGTTTGTCTCTGGTAGATGCTTTTCAATTACTATACATTTTTTGTAGAATCAAGGCTTTATTCAGATCTCTAATTTACAAGTCTCTAACTGGCTTCTATTAAAGTCTTTCTCTTCCACAATTAAAAACCCATGGATAAAAGTTGCCCTTTGAGGGTCAAACTTGGCAACCCTACCTCACCACCACCCACATTTCACTTTTGTTGTTGTTGTTGTTCTTTGTGTATGCTTGGGGTAGAGGGAGTACTAGTGATTGAACTAGGGACATTTGACCTCCAAGCTACAACATTAACCATCTTTGTTGTTTTTTGTTCTTGTTTTTGTTTTTGTTTTACTTTTGAAACAGGTCATATTAAGTTTCTGATGATTTGCTAAATTATTAAGTATGGTTTCATACTACAATCCTCCTGTTTCAGCCTCCCAGTTGGTCGAATTACAGATGCATACCATTGTACCATTAAATTTATGTGCCATTTTGCAATAGAATGTTTTTGGATTACTACCTCTCTAAAATGATTGGTGATAAGATCCTGTATTTAATTTTATAAGCTATAAATCTGTAGTAAAAATTTTATGATTATTAAACATTTTTTGTATTGGAGGCTAAACCCAGGGGCATTCTACCTCTGAACTATACCTCAGCCCTGTTTTATTTTTCAGACAGTCTTGCTAAGTTGATGAAACTGGCCTCAAACTTATGATCCTCCTATCTCATACTTTCATGTACTGGGATTACAGACTTGAGCCTCCATCCTCAGATTGTCATTATTATATATTGTCATTATTATATATTATTATATATTATTATAGACTTGTGGGGTCATTTAACTTCAGCTACCAAGTGTTCAGAATGAATGGAATCAGAAGACTTAAGGCTCCTTAAGATTTGGTTAGATTTTCCATTCACAACTGGAGATAGTGGTCTTATTGAAACATTTTAATTCCCATAACATCCAATAGGCAAAAACCAAATACTTTCTTTCACTTATTTTTACATCCGGAACCCTACCTAAGTATATGGCCTGATTTAATGTTCTCAAATTCTGTGTAGTGTAATTTTCATGTGAACAAATGCTTAAAGTAGAGGTCTTAATACACATTATCTTCCTTAAGTGAGTTGTATATGCCTTATAAATTTTAGAGTTTTTCTTTCTTCTTTTCTAAAATGCATTGTACAACTAATATTAAATATGTGTGAATTTTTAATTGTTAGCAATTGTAAGGCAACTGAGTATGATAATTTATGAGCATCTGCTGATTATATATACATATATACATACATAGGCATATATATTTAATGCATTGTGCATCCAAATGTATTTGGTCAGTGTCTCAGTCAACATTCTCACTGTTGTATACAAAATAACTGACTATATAGAGGGTGATTTATTTATTCACACTTTTTTGGAGATCTTGGAGTTTAGTCTATGTCAGGTGGGTCTTCAAAGCTCAGTGCATAGAGGCAGAAAGCAGAGAGAGGGAGAGAAGGCTCTTCTGTCACTTTATGGAGTCCAGAAGCAAGAGTAAGCAAAGGGATTGATCCAAACACACAAATACAATCCCTAAAACCACATTCCCAGGAACCTACGTTCTCCAGCCACATGCCACCAGTCTAGGTTACCACTCGGATAAATATCTTTCGTCCTTCATGATTTAACTCTATCAACCCTGAGTTCTTTAGGGGACATTCTCTATCTGATCATAACATTCAATAATGCTTAAAAAGCCTTTTATGCTAATATATTTGTGGGAAATTTTCATTAAATTCAAAATTAATTAAATGTGAGACTGCATGAAACCCAAATTAAGCTTGCTTAATATAATTCATATACATTAAGCCCATACCTGGGAGCAATAGATAGTAGCAGCTAGCTTCAGGGATCTTGTGATTTACATATGCATGCATGTTAGCTAATTGAGTAATTTTTTTTCTATTTGTTTACAGTTCTGAAAGTGTAATAACTAAGATTTTCAGGTATGCTGTGGATTAATTTTAGACCATATGTTGGGCACCTGGATGCTGAAAGAAGAGCTTTATTTTTCCTTCAGTTTGAAGTAAGCTAATAAGATTCTTTGATATGGGCATATCTTTTCACCTTGATTTGAAGTAATATTTTTATCTGAGTGATATTTTCACTTTTGTTGCAACTTTTCTATGAATTTAAAGTATTAACTTATTTATGATAAGAGTTGGAAAAGATTTAGGCTGGAAATCAGAAAAGTAGAGCTAATTACTGTTGCTGAGGAGACAGCCATTTTCTCCTTTGGGCAAAATGTTCCTCATTTCTTGAGGAGAATAGCAAACACTGAAAAAAAGTTCTTCTTTCAAATGGTTACATAGTATATTCTATAACTAATAAATTCAGCTAAAAACATGCTAATCCTAAACCAGATTCATTAAATATAAACTGATAATCCAACAATCAAAATGTATATTCAATTTTACATAAGGCTAAAAAACTATATGCAAAAAAAAATATGTAAGACCTTTGTTTAAAAGGAAAACAGTATGTGCAATAAATGCTTTTCATTGAATTTTAGGCAAAATGCTATCCAAATTGTAGTATCTTCAAAATTCCAAGAGTCGATATTTATAGTTTTCTCACATTTGAAATATTTTTTTACATTTAAGACACACAGAAGGCATTTTGTAAAAACTGTGTTCTATATTATTTACCAGAAAACTTAATGAGATCTCAGTGTGGTCACTGGAAAATTCTTCTGATCAGTGAATCACAATTAAGTAGATGAAGCATAAATGTGGACAATTAAATAGGGAGATAAAGCTCCCTCTCTCTTTATATGCAAAGCCCATATCATATATATATATATTGAAATTCTGATGGTTATTTCTTAAGAAAAGTAGTTCTTTTTCCTAAAAACAAAATTCCATCTCACTGAAAAAAACAAAGTATATTAAAATGCAAGAAGCTTGAAACATAATTAAGTTCAATGATACTATTCTGATTTAGCATTACTCTTAAATACACAACTGAGATAGCAACACATATATCAAGGGCTGTTTATATGCAGCAAAACTAATTTTTACCTTCTGCTTCTAGTCCATTTGATCTTTCAACTCCATTGTACTTAATACCAGTCTGAGGGGCATTAAGTCGAGTTACCTGGAAGCTGCACGGCACCATTTCCTTCCAGACATCTTAGAGATCGGTATTAACTTTAAGAGAGGATGAACCACCCTGAGAAAACAGTGGTGATATTTCTAAAAAGACTGGCAAGTGGCAGATAGATATAATCTGTATGTTCCAAGGTTACATCAGTAGGAAAGTTTTCCAAGCCAAGATTACATGTTAGTGTTAGACTCACTGGAAATAGAAAACAAACAAACAAAAACAAAAACATGCAGGCTTAAGCATCACCTATTTTTTGTATAAGAAGCAATATAGAAGGGCAAATAAAGACTTCTCATGTTGTAGGGGATGGAATTCAGAATTGTTCTACCTTTGTGCTAAACATTCAGCCCCTTTATTTATTTATTTATTTATTTATTTATTTATTTATTTCTGAAACAAAGTATCAATAAGTTGCTGAGGATCTTGTGAAATGCTGAGACTGGCTTTAAATCTACAATCCTCCTGTCTTAGTCTCCCAAATCCTAGGATTACAGGTGTGTGCCATCATGCTAAACTGCCTCAACAATTTTTGTTTTATACATTTTATTCTTAAAATCAGACCAGAGTCAGGTGTGGTTTATGTACACCTGTAATCATAGTACTTGGGAGTCTGTGAAGGATTCCAGGTTGTAAGCTAGCCTCACCTCAGCAACTTAGTGAGTCCTTGCAGAAACTTAAGGACTCTTTCAAGATAAATAATAAAAAGGCATAAGGATGTAGCTCAGAGGTACAATGCTCCTGGGTTCAATCCCCAGCACTACAACTGATGATAATAACAATAATAATTATTATGATAATAATAATAATCTGCCCAAACAATTTTCCAATGTCAGACTACTGGAATTCTGTTCACCAATTTATTTATTAAAACTGAGCTTAATTTTTCCTTTCTCTATTTATGGGATAAATAGAGAATATAAAATTAGTTTTATTGCTTATCAACTAACAGACCTTGATATATGTGGTACCATCTCAGATAATATATATATTGGTAGTACTGGAGTTCCTGGACTTCTGGGCTACAGTCCCAGACCCAATTTTATATTTTTATTTGGAAACAGGGTCTCTTAAACCAATGAAGCTGGATTTGAAACTGCATGATCCTCCTGTCTCGGCTCCCAAGCGGAGATTACAAGCATGCGCCACCACACCCAATTTCAGATAATATTAAAATATATATACCATAGTCTTAAAATCTGCAATTTTTCAAAACACTCCCGGTAACATGTTCATACTCAAATTTGAAAACAAATGCACAATACTCTATTGCACATAGGTATTTGTTTCTTGAGAACTCTTTTATGTCTCTGGGAGAAGATAACTCCTTTCTTAAAAATTGTGTATGTATTTAACTAGCAAACAAACTGCCATCTTCATGATGAAAATAGTGCAAGATATATATGTACATATATATATATATATATATATATCACATAAGTTTTAAAGAATAAAAGTTTGAATGCAAATGAGAAAGAAGCAATGAATAAAGAAAGTAGGAGAACATGTCTATTTGCAGGAACACTTCATTGCATTCAAGTTTCTAACTACAAGGAAATGGAAATGAATGTGTAATTTTATAACTGATTGTGTATGCTAGTAGTAGCTTAAGAGAAATATATTATTTCATGAAATTGCTTACCCTCAGGTTGCCTTTTCCAACTCTTTTAATTGCCACTTACAGTATTCTAAACTAATTGTAAGGCACAATTAAAGCCTCCAGATGTGACTGTGATTTAGCTTGATGAAAAAAATTGTGAGACACTGATGATCAATGCTAATTTCTTACATTCTCCTAAATCTTGGCAGTAACATGAGTAAATCCCACACGTTCTTGCACTACATTAATTATTTTTCTTGCTTTCCTCAAATATGTCACACATTTTAAATTAATAGATTTCTTTAGATAACAACAAATACAGGATTCTGCCAAATGTGTGTATGTGGGTTTTGTGAACCAGAGATGCATTCTTAGAAAATATTGCTAATGGCAAACAATTTACCTTTCTATAACCTAGAAACAATGCACATGATAGCATTTCTTTCTTTGTTTTTTAGTGTCCAGTTTGTTCTTTTTAATTAATCTTAGGTAAGTTTAACTAGGAAGTGAGTATTTCTACAAATGAATATATCCAATAGTAGGAAATGTTCTTAATGCTTGAATTCACTAATAAATATATCAAGTAATACTATATATCATTTTATATAAATATGATGAAAAGTAAATATATTTACTTTTGTGGTACTATGGAAGAAACACAGGGGTATTCCATCTCCAAAATACAATCCCAGCCCTAGTTTTGAGTCTTTATTTTGAAACAGAGTCTCACCAAGTTGCAGAAGGCCTAACACTGATCACCTGAGATTCTTCCTTTTTCGGCCTCCCAAGTTCTGGGATTACAAATGTGTACCACCATGCCTGGCTTGATGTTGATTTTAAGTCAGGAAAAGATAGTGGACAAAAATAGCAATATCTCAAATAATACTATATATTATGAGTTATTTTTATAGAAATATTCTATATATTTTAAGTAAGGGAAAGATAATAGGCAAAAAAGTTCCCCCACACAAAGTTATTAATCTATGTTTTTCTATTGTAGAATATTGGGCATCAGATATGTTGCACAATAAATGTAGTGAGGAGAACTTGTAAAACAATGAGTATATTGGTGCGGCTTAGCCAAGTTTGCATTAAACTTGGTCTTGCCACTTAAAACCTCTGAAATCTTTGACAGCAGATAGCTCTAAGCCTTGATATTTTCATCTGTAAATCAAAATAGTAGTGACTATCATATAGAGCATTTTTTAATGATTAAAATGTACAATGAACATGAGCAGTTGGTGTGAGGTTTTTATGATGAAGCAGTCAATTCTTACAAAGGCGATGAAGGAAGTTAATGAAAAATAGAAGCATATTGGAGTTAAACTAATTTAAAGCAAATCAAAGACCAAAGGGAGGATAAACTTGAAAATGACTTAATCATAGATAACACAATAAAAGCTGGAAGCAAAGTCAACAAATCAGAAAAGTACCATATCAGAAATGCAGGTGAGAGAAAGTCACAGCAGATCTTTTGTATTTTAAGATTTTAAGATTTCTATTTCTATGTTTCTTTCTTACCAAAATAACTAGAAACCACTTAAAATTTTTTGCTAAATTGATTCTACAAAAAGTGGCTGAGGCATCAGAAAATAAGGTTCTGTAATTTATTGGTGATGAAGCCTATAGACATCTTAGTGATTAACAAGGATATACAGATTTGAAAGTTCCAGTAATTCAGATAACACATAAGCAAGAAATAAATCATCAGATTGAAAACAAAGCATATGATAATGGCCTATGCATAGCTCCAAGGCACAAGGAAACAGGCTTACAAAGAATATTCAATATGCCTCCTCAATAATTTTTTTGGGGTGGTACTGGGGTTCCTGGAAACTCTTCTACCTCTGGGCTACACCCCTAGACCTATTTTATATATTTTTTTAAAATTTAGAAACAAGGTCTCTTAAGCCAGCAAGGCTGGCTTTAAACCATCACGATCCTTCTGTCTCCACCTCCCAAGCGTCGGGATTACAAGCATGCGCCACCACGCCCAGCCCTCCTCAATACTTTTAAATATGGTATTTGAAACATAGAGGATTTGATTCTGACATCTAATGAAAATTAGAGCTATTTTAAAATACAATTTTTATTTTTTTATTTTATTTATTTTTTTTTTGGTGGTACTGAGGGTGGAACCCAGAGGCTTTCTACCTCCGGGCTATACTCCCAGTCCTATTTTATATTTTATTTGGAAACAGGGTCTCACTAAGTTGCTGAAAGCCTCACTAAGTAGCTGAGGCTGGCTTCGAACCTGTGCGATCCTCCTGTCTCAGCCTCCCAAGCGCTGGGATTACAAGCGTGCGCCACCACGCCCGGCTGTTGAAAATACAATTTTTATATTTAGAATTATTAATTGTAAGAGAAATATCAGATATTTATAAACATTTGTTGCTCTAACATGTAAATCCCATCATATCCTTTCTTTAACACGCATAATTTTAATTCTTATTTATTAAAGTCCAAGCTGTAAAGTTGGGGTATGCATTCAACATTGCCTTTCAAGAATACAGTCTAATGAAGTCCATGCCATCTTCCAGAAGTGACATCCAAGGTTTCTCTGACAGTAGACTTTGTACTCCTTTAAAGCCTTGTGAAGCTTAGCAGTTCAGCACCTTTTATCCTGGCTTCCACCACCAGCATCTGCATCACTCGCCTGAAGGCTCTCTTTGGCATTAGAAAATAAACATGAACCCACTCTATCTGCAAGCAGCAGGCTGGAAGTGCTGCTCTATAATGCATGTACTCAGCAAGAGCACTCAATTCATGATGGATGGGAGCAGGTGGATAAGTACCTCTTTCTGTTGTCCCTTTTCAAGGGATAATTTGAGGTACATGTCCTACACTGACCTCTTGATTGCATAATGGCATTAAACTCTGGTGACTTACAATGCTAATTTGCTTGAAAACATGCCCTTTAGTGTCTATAATTCTTTGGCTAACTCTAAGAACACAGAAAAAAATATGAGAGAATACATACTCAGTGGTTTAATATGGATCACTTAATGAAGAATGAGGATGCTATGAGGTTAGAGAATAATACAAGATTATTTTAGGTAAAAGAATTGGTAAAAACACCAAAACTGGGTGTGTGCATAATCACATGCAAATTTATGTGATATAATTAAGTAAACTACAGTTCAGATAAGATTTAGCGTATCATAAAATATAATTTCAGCATTAAGCCTGTTTCATCTGATTACATTGAAGTTCATTATGTTACAATAATATATATTTATGAATGTATACCAACACATAAAAATCTTATATAAAATCTAGATAGAAAACACTATCAGAGCTCTAATATCATCATTCAGTATATATGTACAGTTTATCTTAGAGAGAAGCTTTTTATAACCAATCCAGATGGTAGGATGAAGACCAGATTAACTTTATTTCAGATTGTCTAAAATGATATCTATATGGGATGGCTAAACCAAAAAGCTATATCATTTTTCAAGTGACAAATGCAGAAATAGATGTTGAAATGCACATAATGGGAAGAAGTAAGAAAATATTTTTAAATGTACTTCCTAAAAATAATCATAAATCAAAGCAATGAGTTTGTTGAATTCACTAAGGACTTTTGAAATCTGCTATTAGAAATCAGAATAAATCAACATTTTAATTTTTGAATGAATATAGAAGTAATTCAGAAAACAAGATGCATTTGTTAGAGTACCAGATAATAACTGTTGCTATTTTAGTAACAGAAACTAAACATACATACAGATTACTATTATATATATATATAGTTCACCAATATGATGAAAATTAATCTAATTTCTATATTAATTATGAGTTCTTTTGTTAGTAGATGATACAAAAATAATCTACTCTATGTATGTATTTACTCATCTTTCACTCTTACAAAGAAACATGTCCTTAAATAAAAATTACTATTTTGAGATTTTAAAAAGTATGCATACATACATGTCATTTTTTTCTATATCTCCCTTTTATCTCTAAAAATACTTTTAAACTGTGTTTTTACCACAATGGTCATTCTATACTTTCCTTATTCATTTTATACATGTATTTTACCCAAACTCTATACTTCTTGAAGATATTGGCTATCTCTTATTTTAAATAATATATGGAAATTAAAACACATTTTCATAGTTTCAAAGATTAGAATTGACTTTCATAGATAATAAATGCTATTTCTTTTTTCATTGATTCTACTTGTAAAATTATAGTAAGTACTGACTATATGCTCACCCTTGAACTAAGGGGTTTTACTATAAGATGCAAATCAAATTTTATTCTAAGATGCAATGGAGTCATTAAATGGTATTGATTACTGGAAAGATATGTTTTTGTCTTACAAATTATTCTAGAAGCAATAAGTAATAACTAAATGGATACACATAACATTATAATACTCAATATAATAGTATTTGGAGGTACAAGTATACTAATACCAATGTTATGAAAATCTATTTTAATTGATCTACAGAGATGTTCTTTAAAAGAGGACAACATGGACTCTCACCCTGTTATTTCCTTTGATCAATAAAATGCAGCTAAAGTCACTCTGCAATTCTCATTGTCCTCAGAAGACCTGAAAGGTCCACTTTCATCTTTTAGAACACTTTCTCTTAAAAACTAGCCCCGAGACTCTCAGAAACCCAATCCACACAGAGAGGTCACACTGAGAAAACTGAATTTATCAACGTCCATAAACCTTTATATTATTATTATATTATTACTTAATTAAATCCAGCATTAATTAAAACCACATGGGTGTAATGTCTTGAGTATTCCAGCCTCTCATAGACTCCAGATGCACATGGCCATAGATGACAATGACTTGGAACAAAATAACTGCCAGCGGAATACCAATCAATAAACAGAAACACGATAGATAGTAAAATCATTGTTGTTTATTTTGCTAAGTTTTAGAATAGATTTATCATGTAGCACAGATAACTTAAACAGATATTGGTACCAGAAGTGGGTTGCTGCTGTGACACAAACTGAAACATGTGGCATCAGCTTTGGGACCAGCTGTCAGGTGCAAGTTGGAAGGGCCTTGAGAAGAATATTAGTGAAAGATGAAAGGGAAATAAGGCAATTATTGCTGGTAGAGAAAAAAAGTGTCCTATTTTATATATTATAGCAGCATTATTTCTTGCAAGAACTTATTAAGTTTGTAGATATGACATTTCCTGCCTTTAAGAAATTGCCTACAGGTCCTCTTTGGATTTGGGAATAAACATGTATTTCATTTGAGACTTAATTCCAACCATTCGACTAATTAGCTGAAAGCCTTCCAGTTTTGTTTGAGTGGGATGCAGAGAGCAGGTTCTGTACTGAGTCTCAGCTGCTGTGTCTCTTATGTCACTTGAACCAGAAGATTTAATATTATGTGAAGATGGGAATGAATTCTGGAATGTATGATAGGCCTCTGTGGGTAAATCATAGTATAAAACATTTTTAATTTTGGAGCAAATGAATGCCATCCTTTGTAGACAGTTATTCTATGAAAAAATAGCTTCATATTTGCCTTCAGGCCTCATAAAGGACTAATTACTTGGCCTTTGACCATAATTTATCTTTCAGGATGTGCATCATAAACTGAATACTGTTTGATCCAACAAGCCCTAACATTGAGGTTGGGTGTGAATAGCAGTACCCATCCACAAATGGAGTTTTTCTAAAAAAATAACAAAACTCAAATAGCTACTAAAAATACAAGCAAGTTACACAAGGAAGTGTTCATGACTCTTATTTCTACTACCTTTATATTGCTGCCCATTTCTCAACCAGCACTTATGGTCCATGGAGAGTTCAGTATAGCTACTTTAAAGACAGAAAAAAAATCAACTTTGGCTCTGTTTACAAATAATCTATCATAATATTCTCTGACTACTCACTAACAGATATTAGGGCTTCACTCTGAGGTAGCTTTGAAGCATTGTTTTTATGTACTTTTATTAGTGCATTGCAATTATGCATTGTAGTGAAATTCAACGTGATACAAATATACAAACATGCAGCTCTTGGTGTATTTGCTTCCACATCCCAACACACTAGCCCCTTCTTCCTCTTACATGCTACTGAAACACAGAGCAATACATTTATATAATGCCAAAACATTGTCTCAACAGTTTCCTTCCTCAATCCGTTTTTCCTCTTCTTCACTTCCATACATCAATCCTCTTCCACTATTGTTCTGATTTATTTCCAAATTTATCCAAAGTTCTTTATGTTTTGTGCTTTCTATCTAGCATCCACATGTAAAAGCAAATATACAATCATTAAGTTCTGAGTCAGTTTTTAGAGAAAATCATGTAATCATAAAGCAAACTTACTATCCATTTGGCTTGCAAAGAGAAATGCCCAGAATTTCAGATCTAGACTGAACCACAAGAAGTGGCAAATGGTTTGGTTAGAGTTAGGAAGTTAGAAGGAACATGAGTGGAAAAATGTTGACCAGAAAGAGAGGAAAGTGATGTGTAAAAATATATTTCTATGAATGTTATCTGTATCAGATGCCAATGCTTCAAAAAGAACAACAGAAACAGGTGAATCTTAATAACCAGATAGACAAGATAAATCGTTTCTTGAATGACAATTAGCCTCTCTTCAAGCCATCCTTCTTATTTCCTGATTGGGTCATAAATAAAGTAGTCATGGAAGCAGCGATGGGTATTACATATGGGTTCAGCAACAAGGACTTTTAACCAATCCCAGATCATCTAGTTATAGCAACTGCTGAATGCTAAACCCATTAATCCAGTAGATATCAGAAACTAATTCTAATAGCACAATGTGCCACCATTACCAGAAAAGACCTCTTGGCTACAGTGACTACATTATATAATGGATAGATTCATTCCCATTGAAAGAAATAATTGCTATGAATATTGTTATGGTTTTGATTTAGAATGTCTCTAGGGTCTCGTGGGCACAAGGTAGCCATATTGGAGGTGAGGCTTTGTTGCAGAGGAAATGTCACTGAATATGAAACCTTGGGGACTGTGCATGTGTCTTTGAACCCATTCACTGATTATCTCTTGCTCCTTCCTCTACGTTGTTATGGTCAGGTGTTTTGGATTATAACAGTTAAAATGCGGATTAAAATAGATGTTGATATTTTCTTCTTTTTAGATGCTTCTTCCAAAAAAAAAAGAAGTGTTGTATATACCTACTGTATGTTTAAATATCATCAAGTTCACTCCAACATTATTGCTCAACGTCATTTCTATTCTCAGGGGATTCATTTTTTATCAAATTAAATATACTAATAAATTAGTGTTTGTTGAATTCACTGGGCTATATTTTTTTTTCATCATGCCATCACTCTGTTAAATAGTGGAATGACCTTTTGAAGAATTAGTTATGGTCCCACATTGGTGGTAACACAGTGGGGCTAGGATAATGTTTTCCTTGATGTAGTATATACTATGTTCAATGATCAATATATTGGGGTATTTCTTTCATAGCCTATACTATTGAGTCTGGTAATAGAAGGAACTAGCATTACCACATATGATAATTATCCCTAATTATATACTATAATGTTTTCCTTTGTATCTTTGAAACATTTTACTTTTTTTTTCTTGTTGGTTTAGAGATTATGTTAGGCAATGTTCTAAAAATGCCATACCCCAACTATCCTATTTCCTGTTTATTCAGTCAAACATTAATGTACTTTATAGGAGAATTATCAATTTGTCTCAAGATATGCAGATTACTTTGGTTGAACTAACTGTATTAATAAGATACAGCTTTTAAAAATAGAAGCGAAACCAGACATGAAAAATGCAACACATTGTTTCTGACTTTGAAAATAGACTAGGTCGTAGGATAAGGAATTCAGGTGACCTCCAGAGAAGGGGCTCAGCCTCTGTTTAACAGCCAAGAAATAAGAACCTCCATCCTACTTATGCCGATGATCAAATTCAAAACTTGAAAGTGGCCGGGCGTGGTGGTGCATGCTTGTAATCCCCGCACTTGAGAGGCAGAGACTGGAGGATTGCACAAAGTGTATTCTTCCCATGATCCTACAGATAAGAGCCTGAGATGACACTTTAAGTTTGGCCTTGAGAGAAATCAGTTGAGCTAAGAAGACTTTCCATATGCAAGAATTATAAAATAATAAATAGGTATTTTAAGATGTTGAGTTTGTGGTAATATTTTAAATAGCAATAACAAACTAAGATGCAGAGCATGGTTCCCAGGTTACAAACTCTGTGTCAACTGAAGATGACTGCTGGTGCCAAGCTACTTATAGTGTATGGCAGCAAACCAACAGGTAAATAAAGGCTTTCTGTACTCACCAGGTAGATTCATTTGGTTCTTACCACAAAATGGGGATAAAAATTAAGCTGTCTCTTATACAGGAGATTTTCTAAGTTCATCTCAGTAATTCCATATCTAAGGAGAAAAAAAATAATGAAAATTTCAACAGAATCATATAGAAAGGATCAATAATTTTCCAGACTTTTGAAGAATAAGATATTGGAACACCAACAAGAAGTCATGAACACCCTAGTAGATACTTACTGAAGGCAAACATGGCTGAAGGGTATAAAATAGATATTCTAATAAAACCACAACAGTTCTGTAGCACTTATGATATTTTTGTACATATTAGGTTTTATCTATTTAAAATTATTTCACTACATTTTTACTTTCCTATTACATATGATATGAAGATAGATTTTTATGTACATATCAGTGTTTTAGTGACATCAAAGCAGATGTGTAACCTAGCAAAAAATAAATAAGCATAACCCAAATGAATACAATGATAAATGGTTTTTTAACTGACTCTTAGGTATAGATTAAGCATTTGTACAAGATAGATAGGAGTATGAATCTTTTGTTGTCTTAATTTTGAGATTAAAAATAGCAAATGATGATATATATCAAGCTAAGTTTATATATAATTGTGTGATTTTATTAAGCTGGAACTCTTCTTCTGACAATATTCTTTCTTATGTGTTTCTGAGTTAAATTTTATCAAAATTTCTACCAAAATTAACTGGAGATTTCATATGTGGACATGATGCAGAAGACATTCATATCTGAAGGCTACAGTGGGGTAAAAGAGAAAGATGGAGAGTTGCTACTATATTCTAACTCAACTCTGCAGTACACTGCTTCATTACCAGCACCTCACATGATTACTAGGCCTAATAACCAGTTATGATATCACATCTACTATAAGAAACAGAATCAATAGCTACCCCTGATTTTTTCGTGAAGTTGCTCATTCTCTCACTCCAATACTACTTGCCAGATTTTCCATACCTCCTCGAAAGAACCAACTTGCCTATTCTCTGATTAAAAAATCTTTTCCAACCAGGCGTGGTGGCTCACACTTGTAATCCCCGCGCTTGGGAGGTGGAGACAGGAGGATTGCTCATGTTCGTAAGAGATCCTGTTTCCATATTTTTAAAAAAAAACTATAAAAATAGGTCTGGGAGTGTAGCCTGTAGGTGGGAGGATTTCTAGTAACCCCAGTACCACCAAAAAAAAAAAATCTTTTCCAAAATCCTCCAATAAACTAACTCATCAGTATTTTTTATTCCCATAGCTTCTTCATACAAATGACTACTTAATCATTCTTCTATCTGATATGGCTATTTTCAGTGACCCATATATGAGTATAATGTGCCTATATTCAGAGGTGAATTCTAACTTAATTTTAGATTATTAAAAAGTAAAAGCAGGCATAGTGGCATACCCCTCTAACACCAGTACTTAGGCGGCTTGAGACAAGGGGATTGCAGATTCGTGGCCAACTTCAGCTGCTTATGAGTCCCTCCACAACTCAGTGAGACTGTTTCAAAATAAAGGATTAAAAATAGTGCTGGGAGCCGGGCATGGTGGCGCATGCTTGTAATCCCAGCATTCAGGAGGCTGAGACCTGGAGGATCACAGTTCGCGGACAGCATCAGCTACTTAGTGAGGCCCTCTGCAACTCAGTGAGACCTGGTTTCAAAATAAAGAATAAAAAATAGAGAAGGGGGTGTAGCCCAGAAGTCAAATGCCCCTGGGTTCCATCCCCAGACCCGCAAAATAACTAAATAAAATAAAATAAATAAATAAATAAATAAATAATAAAAATAGGGCTGGGGGTGTATTTTGGAGGTAGTTACCTCCTGGGTACCTCCCCAGTACCACAAAAATAAATAAATAAATAAAATCTACCATGTTATTCCTTTTCACTACAACATATACTATTTTATCTTATATTTATTTATTTATTTATTTATTTATTGGTGGTACTAGGATTCCTTGAAACCCTTCTACCTCCAGGCTACACTCCCAGACCTATTTTTATATTTTTTATTTGGAAACAGGGTCTCTTAAACCAGCGAGGCTGGCTTCAAATCTGCCTCGCTGGCTTAAGAGAGCCTGTGGGATCCTCCTTTCTCTGCCCCCCAAGCACTGGGATTACAAGCATTCACCACCATGCCCGGCTTACTATCTTATATTAATATGGGAATCCCTACTGACGTTTTTATAGCTCTGAGAAATAAGAAACATATTTTATAAAGAGGGTTATATACTAAATACTTTCCTTGTGTTCCAGAATCCTAAATTATAACCAGACGGACAACCTGGCAAGAGATCCTGTTTTTGAAAACAAAGTTGAGACTACATTGAAATAATTCAACCATTTTTTAGACAAGTAGAACATGATGTAACACATTGAAACTTAAGTATTAGAAATTTATTTTAGGACATCCAGTATTTAGGCCATGTCCTGAGTTCTATATGAGGTTTACCACTGAGTAATGGAAAAGAAAGTTAATGAATTAAAAGAAATATATCAAATAGCAAAATAGCCTCCTTTATTTAATGATAGTGAGGCAATTGTTTTTTGTCACAATAAATATTTGAACATGGAGATAAATAGAATAAAATACAGGCAAAATAAAATCAAAGCCAAATGAATAAAAACAGTTCAACTATTCTACTAGTACCATTACCAATAGAAAACAAAGTTAAATATGTTCACTTTATAAGTCTTAACGTCTTTTAATTGAAAAACAAATATTGGTTAATATTTTTGCTTGTCAATTTTATTCTTTAATTTTCCTGAAGCTTAAAAATTAAGAAATAGTTAATAGTATTAGTGAAAATTTTATTGAATTTTTAAAATTGATGTACCTTATCCCCATTAGATTCCTTTATATATGTTGAAAAAATGACAAAATAAATATGTGATATCTAATAATTTTGGATTTACATCTGTATTTTAGCATACTAATTACTTTTTGATTAATAAATAATTTAAATATAATGAAAAACATATTTGATTTGCAAATTCTGAGATAATGTGGTAATATTTCCATAATAGCCTAGAAGACAAATTGAAGTTTATAAAACGTTTTGACTTTATTTAACTAAGTATAAAACATGCATTTCAATTCCCTAGAACAAAAATTATGGCATCCTTCAAACACTCGAACTTACTCAATTTGTTTCTTTATAATTATACTTTAAGTTTATTCCTCAAAACTATATATTTTTTCTGGATATGGTAGTTAATTCAGCCAGTATGCTAACATAATTGTTTACATCATTAATATATGAATACTATTTTTCTCTATATTTTGCCTTTATATTCTGAATTTTTATAACAATATCAGAACTTAAACCTTTAATTCTTAAATAATTTTATTAGACTGTCCATATACTGGGCATGGTGGCACATACATATAATCTATTTACTCAGGAGGCTAAAACAGGAAGATATCAGATTCAAAGACAGCCTCTGCAACTTAGAAAGATTCTCAGCAACCTGACACCTTGTTTCAAAACAAAAATTAAAAAAGAACCTGGAATGTAGCTTTGAAGTAGTATGTTCCTACATTTAATTCCAAGTTCCACAAACAAAGACTATCAATCTATATAATGAATCATGACATAAAAAGAAAACGTATAATTCCTTAAAAAACAAAATTATGTTAACATGTGGGTTACTTAATTTTCATCTCATGAAAGGGATCTTGTAGATAAAGTGACAGAAACTCTGTGTGGCTATCTTAATAATTAATACAATAGAAATCAATACAATAGAAACTATAACAATAGAAAAGTGATTACCCAGATTTCTGACCTAATTTGCCAATTATTTTACCATTAGGCACAAGGAAATAACTCTAAAACGTGCTGTCAGAACAACCAAGTTGTCAGTTAATACCTGCGATGGCTTGACTAGTTCTTCCCTCCAAAACTTATGTTAAGATTTGATTTCTATTTTGACAATGGTAGTAGGATTATGATAAGTAATAAACTATGATGTCTCTACATTCCTGGAAGGAATTAATGTTATGTTAAAGGTGGAAGTTGTGGGAGATACACAGAATGAAATTCTACTCAGCAATAAAGAAAACAAAATGATGTCATTCACAGGAAAATGAATGAACCTGGAGAACATTATGTAAAGTGAGATTAACCAGTTACGCAAAGTAAAGACTCATGTTTTCTTCCTTATGCGGAAGCTAGAGAGTAGTCAGAATACAAGAGGGACTTTTGATAATGGAGGAGAATCCCCAGTGGAGCCAGGGAAGTGGTATAAGTGGGGGGAGGGGATCAGTGAAGGAAACACCTTCATTAAGAACAGGAATGCCAATCTCTGTATCATTTATACAGAAGGAGGAATTTGAGAGGAAGCCAGGGGAAATCCCACCAAGTTTTGCATGCATGTATATCACTTTCACGATGAACTACATCATGATGTGAGACTATGATGTACAAATAAAAGTAAAAAAAATAAATAAATAAAAGAGAAAATTTACCCACATCCCTTTGACTCTGCTTTTCTTTTGTCTGCCCTGAGGTGGTACAGTTAAAAAAAATAACCTCATCAGAGACTGGAATCTTGCGCTTGGATTTACCAGCCTCCAGAAATGTGAGAAAATAAATTTCTGTTCAGTATGAATTACCCTGTCTTTTGTGTTCTCACAAAAGAAATTGAGACAAAAACCAAAAAGTTTGAAAGAAGTGGAGCGTTAATATAACAACTATCCCAAAATTTAAAAAGTGGCGTTGGAACTGGGTAATGTGTAGAGGCCAGATTGGGAGGAGCATTGTTTTGTTTTGATTTTTGGTAGTGGTACTGGGGTTCCTGGAAGCCCTTCTACCTCTGAGCTATACTCCGAGACCTATTTTATACTTTTTTTAAATATTTGGAAACAGAGTCTCTTAAGCCAGTGTGACTGGCTTCGAACCTGCGCGATCCTCCTGTCTCTGCCTCCCAAGTGCAGGGATTACAAGCGTGCGCCACCACGCCCAGCTAGAGGAGGAGCATTGTTTTAAGTCTAGATTCCTATAAAAAGAGCATTGTGAGTAATTCTGGTGAGGACTCAGAAGAAGACAACTGTATAGAAAGACTGAATCTACTTAGAGATTATATAAATTGTGATTGGAATGTTGTTAGAAAAATGGATGAATAAGGCAATTTTGAAGAGATCTCAGACAGAAATTAGGACTAAGGTGTTCCTTAGGGGTTGAAATCAGAGAACTATAATAACATATGCATATGTGTTCATGGCAGCACAATTTGCAATAGCCAAAATATGGAACCACCCTAGTTCTCCATCAATAGATGAATGGATTGTAAAATTATGAGAAATGCCGGTGCCTGCCATGTGGTGAGGTCGGTGCCAGGCCCAGCAAGGCTGGGATCGGAGCCTGTGGTAAGACTGGTGCTGGGCCCCCAAGCCCGGGATAAGAGCCTGCCATGAGGTGAGGCCATTGCTGGGGACAGCAAGGCCAGGATTGGAATCTGCTGTGTGGTGAGGCTGGTGGAGGGGCCAGTGAGGCCGGGATAGGAGACTGCCATAAGGTAAGTCCGGTGCTGGGGCCTCCAAGGCCGGGATTGGAGCCTGCCATGTGGCGAGACTAGTGCTGGGGCCAGCGAGGCCAGTATAGGAGCCTCCTGTGAGGCCAGGCTCGTCTTGGGGCCTCCAAGGCCGGGATCAGAGTCTGCTGTGCAGTGAGGCCAGTGCCAGGGCCAGCAAGGCCAGGGTATGAGCCCACTGTAAGGCAAGGCCAATGCTGGGGCTAGCAAGGCCGGGATCAGAGCCTGCTGTGTGGCGAGGCTGGTGCCGGGACCAGCAAGGCTGGGATCAGAGCCTGCCATATGGTGAGGCCAGTGCTGAGGCCAGTGAGGCCAGGATCAGACCCTGTTGTGCAGTGAGGCTAGTGCTGAGGCCAGTGAGGCCAGGATTGGAGCCTGCCATAAGGCAAGCCCGGTGCTGGGAACTCTGAGGCCAGGATCGGAGCCTGCCATGTGGTGAGGTTGGTGCAGGGGCCAGCAAAGCCAGGATCAGAGCCTCTGAAGCTGGGATTAGAGCCTGCAGTGAGGCAGGTGCCAGGACCAGTGAGGCCAGAATAGGAGCCTGCTGTAAGGCAAGGTCGGTGCTGGGACCTCCGAGGCTGGGATAGGAGCTTGCAGTGCATTGGGGCCAGTGCCGGGGCCAGAAAGACTGGGATCGGAGCCTGCTGTGAGGCAAAGCTGGTGTTGGGACCTCTGAGGAATGGGATTGGAGGCTGCCATGTGGTGAGGCCAGGACCAGGGCCTGCAAGGCCAGGATAGGAGACTACCATAAGGCAAGGCTGGTGCTGGGGTTTCCGAGGCTGGGTTCAGAGCCTGCAATGTGGCATCAACAGGGAAATATCACAGAAAATAAAAAATTGACAACTTCCCCCAGTATGCAAAAACTAGGAAGAAATGGGTAATAGGAGGAAATCTAGTTGATGAAAGGGCCCTATGGAGGAGCAATTAAGGTGACCAATCAGAGGTAATGGTAAGGGGGGAGATGGAATCTCTTTAAAGCACATGATGTACTTAAAAAAATATATCAAATTCAATCACTAAATCAACCATGGGATTGAAGGGGAGGGAATGGGATGGGGATTGGATTAGGACTAAATGGGTGATGTGTGCTTGTATATCATCACAAATCTTGTATTCCATTGAGATGTTTGACTACAATGCACCAATAAAAATATATTAAAAATTATGAAAAATACACACAATGAAATTCTATTCAGCTATAAAGAAGAACAAAATCATTTCATACGCAAGAAAATGGAAAGACCTGGAGAATATTATGTTACGTGAGATTAGCCAAGCACAGAAAGAGAAGGGACATAGGCTTTCTCTAATATGTTCAAGCTAAAAAGTATTAGGGATACCAGAGGGATTCTATAAAATGGAGGGGAAACCTCAGCAAAGCCAGAAAGGAAGGGTAGGGGAGGAAGAAGGCTGAGATTAATTAATGGAAAAGCTACATTTGAATATGTGTACACAAGTGAATATAACATTTTTAACCTGGATGCTCAGTATTGGGAGAGAGGGAAAAAGGGAAGTACTGCGTGAATATATGCGATTGTCAACATGATACACATCATGATGTGATACGGCAGTGCACTAATGAAAAACAAAAAAATAAAATTGCAGAGCTTGACCAAATTATGTTTATGCCTGGGGAATTTAGAAGGCAAAACTTAGGAGTGATGAATGTAATATCTGACACAAGAAATAGCTAAAGAGAAAAGCTTTCAGGGAGCAATTTGACTTCTCTTAGTAACATATAGTAAAACACAAGAATAAAGAAATCGTTTGAAGATAGAATTTGTATTCAAAAGATCCTCAGCCTGGCCAAATAAAGCAAAAAATCAGGTTCAGTGGAAACCATAGAGAGTGACCAACAGACCATTTGATGAAGAGCTTAGTACGCACAGAGGCAACCAGTTGTTACTCCTCAAGACAGAAGAGGAATAACTCTGAAGGCATTTGGGGAAGCCTTGCAGTTGCCTTTCCAGAATTCTAGGACCTTGAGGCCAGAAAGGTTTTCAGACAGAAGCCCATAGCACTGATGGGACCTCATCATTTGCTGTTCATTGTGGCCTCATGTGTCTGTTCCATGAATTCTAGCATAGCGATTCTTGGCCACTCTAGCTGTAGCTCAAGTGAACTCAGGTGCTACTTGACCTAGTGATCAGGAAAGTACGGGCCATTAATCTTGGAGGAGAGCATGTGGTGCTAATTCTGCAGGCACAAAGGGCCCAAGCTGGTGTTGACGCCATTGTTACTTTTATCTAAATTTCAAAGAAAATCATAGCAGCATAACTTCCCCAGAATTCCTACTAGATTAACTGCCCTAGAAATATTCTTTCAACTATTGATTGTAAGCCAGGTGTGGTGGTGCACGTTTGTAATCCCATCATTCGGTTTGGCTGAGACTGGAGGATCTCAGTTCGTGGACAGCCTCAGGTAAATAGTGAGGCCCTCTGCAATTTAGGGAGACCCTGTTTCAAAATAAAGAATAAAAATTAGGGCAGGGGGTATAGCTTGGAGGTCGAATGTCACTGTATTTCATCCCTAGACCTGCAAAAAAATAAAAATAAAAATTGATTGTAAATCATAGAATTCACATGCCACTGAATAACCCGATATTTGTAATTTCACCTTTTATTTGAAAGTATTTGGGTTGGACACTTAATTCTAGATTATAAAGAACTATGGGTATAGTCAAAACATGGTGCTAGTTAGGCTTCTGGTTACAGCCACTATTCTGTGAAAAAACAGCTAAGCATATACTCAAAGACACCATTTTGTCTTACACAATTCTGTGCTCTGACTACTTGCCACATTTGTCCTGATTTGGGACATAAACTGGACTGTGACAAGCCATTATGCATATGTGAAGATATGCAGATATGTGGATGTACCAGACAAATGTTCTTTGTAGGAGTCTCCATGTAGATCTGCATGTAACCAGTTGGCCACCGCTGGGTACTGGAGGCCTAGGCTTCCTATTTTAGCATGTCATAGCTGGAAAAAAGGCAGGCTTTATCTCCAACCCAATGCCTTGCTTATTTTATGAAGAGACCAGATTCAGCCCATAACTTCCCAGCCCAAGTCAGTTGCACAACACTTGACATAGTCATCAGCAGGATGTGGCACTGTCTGGTATGGAATCTTCTACCCTGGAGGGAGTAGTGGAGGGCTGACAAGCATTGAGTGAGTGACACTTGGTAACCAGCTGGGGGACATTCACACCCCCACACATATCCTGAAGGGGTGAGAGTCTCATTAAGCTTACAAAGGCTTTCCAGAGATAGGAGGGACCTTTGATAAGAGCAGCCTCCATGCTGCAGCTGGGACCATGGGATGGGTCTTTCTCATAGCCTTCTGTGCAGAAACAGATCACACTATGAGGTGTAATGTGTGGAGCAAAACTCCAAGACAAATTAGAAGCAGAGAAACAGATGCAGCAGACACTGAAAGAGATAAGATGTTTGCTGGAAAAGGGCATGCAGAACTCCAGAAACAGCTGAAAGTAGAGAAGCTTCTACAGGAGGCAGTGGAGGAGACCAAATGCTTGCCAAAGGGCACTGTTCCAACCATGTGTACTAGGCCAATGGTCACACAAAAGGTGAAGTCTCAGCAGCTCCAGACTCCAGGGGAAACCCACAAGACTTTCCCAAGTGGTAAAACACCTGATATATTACCCCTATACCCAAACGGAGCTAGGGATTGAGCAGATAGTGCCATCAAAAGCCCACCTGTTAGCCATTTGGCTGCTGAGGTAATGGGACCTGATGGTATTGTTTTCAGTGGGTGGGTGATGGAAAAGTTCACCTCATGACAATGCACTTCTCAGTGTGACAGAGGCTACAGAACAGCCTTAGGCACAGACAGGGAGACTATTCCCCACTGGACTGGATGATGGCAGCAATTCACACAGTGCAGATGACTGCCTGGATCTGCAAGTGAAAGTCAGGCTGAATTCATGCAAGTGCTGAGAGAAGAGGGTATGAGAAATGCCATTTACAAATTAGATGCTGAAGAGCTGGATAAGGAACACTTCACAGCAGTGATGAGAGATGTGTTATAGAGCACTCCCCCTGCCCTCTTTGGGTTCTTGATTCCTCTCCTGATGCCCTCTGAGGGTCCTGTCTTGAATGAGGTGACTGCCATGCTCACATGGCTTGGGAAATTGAGGCCTACCAGCTGAAGAAGGAAGTGCAGTCAGTGACAAAAAAAAAAAAAAAAAAAAAGGCTAAAGGGTTCAAGAAGGATAAGGGGAAGCCAATGAAGGTCTCTCAAACTCAGAAGGTGGCAGGTCTCCTGGCTGCAGGAGTGGATCTCAAAAGAATTGATCAAAATCTTAATGCTCTATTTATGTATCTCTGGGAACAGCTGAAATCAGTGCTGAGTTTTCAGACCCTCAGGAAAGCAGATACAAGTGCCAAGAAGAGAGGGCAAGCACCCAGTGCCCAGGTGGTAAAATTCCAGGAGTACCTTCAGAGGAGAAAGTAGTCCCCACCTCTTGTTTCAATTTGTATAGATGGCAAACCAAGGACCCCACCTATTATGGAGAAAGGAGAGGAAACAGATCTTGGGTGCTGCAGAGCAAAACATGAATCAGGCTGACAGGTTTGGGTGGCTGCCCAGAGTTGTCTATGCCAGTTCAGCCAGCTGACACTGTACCCCTTCAAGGTTACAAATTCTGGGAAAGTTATGTTTTGGAGTGGATTTCTAAAGAGACTGCAGGAAGTCCCAGGAGTGCAGAGCACAAAGCAGGGTGGGGTGACCATGCTGGTTGTAAGAGCTCAGTAGACTGAAAAAGTAAACACATTCAGAGGGAAATTTTAGACCAGGCCTAGGTGGTGCAAAAAGACCCAAATGGGGTGAACACTTCCCAGACTTGTATAAATCTCCTTGTGAAATCATGCAGCTCTTGCCACACCTACCCCAGCCCCTGTCCAGATCACTCCTGCACACTGTAACATGAGGAGTGGGAAAGCCAGTGGTGCTAAGAGAGAGCAACGTCTCTGTTCAGAGGAAACTTGTGTGTTGGCAGAGAGAGACAAGATGTTTTCACAGAGGCACAGCTGCCAAGAGCACATCAATGGACTTTGAAGTGTATTCCCTGGGGTGTGTCCCTGAAAATGGATTCCTTACGACATGTTTCTAGGAAATATTCCCTTGGTTCTATTCTTGGCAAATGATGTCCCTAGAATGAATTCCAGGCACAGTATGAGTAATGTACTGTGTTCCAGACAGTATTCCCAACATTCGGAAGCCATGGATAAACAAGTGGTGTGGGGCAGAGCATCCTTCACCTGGTATGGCAAGTGCTATAGTCCCCCTGCCTGCCTGTGAGGGGATCAAATATGCTGCCACTCCTGTGAACACAACCACTGGCTCATTAGCCACCCATCTGGTATGGTACTCTGAGCAGAGAACTGTCAAGGCAGATTTGGGAAGGTTGTGTGTTGTGTGTGCTGAATGGACAAAAATGACTTTTCTTGTGCTAGAAAGTTATAACAACAGATATTTCACTGGTGCCATGCATGGTGCAGCAGTGGGCCTGGGACTGGTATGTTTAATGCTGCTCTCATACCCCATACCACCCTTAGGCAGCAGGTATGATTGAGGTCTACAACAGCTTAGCCTTTTGAAACAAGGCTAGATAATTGAACTTTGGCAAAATAGACAAAAGGGCTGTGGTCTATTTTGCAGGCTTTGAATGAGTGAAGTTAAGAGGCTTTAAGCAGAGCAATATCTGTTCTGCTGCTCATTCCTCCTGGCCTTCCAAAGAACCAAAAGTGGTAAAAAAGGTAAAGACCACAGCCACTGAAAACAACATACATTTCTCGGAGAAGCCCTGGACACCAGTTTTTGGATTAATATCTGCTTGAGACAACTCAGGGAGACATTTCCAGCAATAACTTCCTATCTAAAAACCAGGAGAGAGAGTGGATAATGATGGAATTGGAAGCAGGATGACAAGGAGGCGCACGCCATGCAAAATAAGTGATTTTTAGTGGCCGGGCGTGGTGGCGCATGCTTGTAATCCCCACGCTTGGGAGGCAGAGACAGGAGGATCACGAAGGTTCGAAGCCAGCCACGCGCGCTGGCTTAGGAGACCCTGTTTCCAAATAAAAATGTAAAAATAGGTCTGGGAGTGTAGCCCGGAGGTAGAAGGGCTTCCAGGAACCCCAGTACCACCAAAAAAATAAATAAATAAAAAAAGAAGTGATTTTTGGAAGAGCATCCCAGAAGAGTTTAGAGAGAAGAACACTTCGGGCACACGTGCTGGGTACTCCTAACAACAGTCCTTGTAAGAAAAAGGATCTGGGCATGGTGGAGGGAGGTGAGCAGTGCCCAGTGGGAAGCTGAACCACACATACCAGGCAGCTTAGCGCACTGCGTCCCAGGTAGCCCAGTGCCCAGCGGGAAGTCGAGCCTGGTGTCCCAGGTAGCCCAGAGCCTGGTGGGAAGCCAATCTGCATGCGTACTGGGCAGCTCAGTGTACGGCATCCCGGGCAGCCCAGTGCCCACTGGGAAGCCAAGCCACACATACCCGGAAGCTCAGTGCAGGGTGTCCCAGGCAGCCCAGTGCAGGGCATCCCAGGCAGCCCAGTGCCTGGCACCAGTGCCCGGCAGGAAGCTGAGCCCAGCATCCCAGGCAGCCCAGCACCCGGCGGGAAGCCGAGTCCTGCATCCCGGGCAGCCTGGTGCTGGGCGGGAAGCTGAGCCCCCCATGTTCTGAGAAGCCCAGCTCCTCTGTGCTGTGCTGGGGCCCTTGGTGCCCTCCTAACAGCAGTTTCTGCTCAGCACAGTGAGGCTGTGGGCCTCCACGCTTAAAAGGGAGATAAAATTCATTGCTGCTAAGTGCTTGATATCACAACAGCTTCAAAACACACATACTGTTCTCTCGTGTTACAAAAAACAATATTGGAGAGGGTTTGAGATGGAGGCAGTGGCAGCCAGGATTCGGGAGATGCAGACATATCCTATCCAATTCACATGGAACTTATGGGAAAATTTCCCACGAAGGGTGACTGCTCCCTCCTCACATCCTTAAGAATTCTGAACATTATCTGTAAGGAGACCAGTGGAGAACTAGGAGGAAGGTGGTGGCAGTGGCAACGGTAGCAGTGGTAGAGGCTAGCATTTGGGAAAAGCAGGGATATGATCCAATCCCCCCCGATCTTCTGAGGAAATTGTCCCAGAGGTGGGATGCTGCTGCCGTGCATGCTCAGGAATTCTGGACAACATGCAACATGGGGAAAGTGTTTGGGAGAGAATTGAGATGGTGGAGGCAGAGGCAATGACTGCAGCCAGTATCCAGAGCAGGCAGAGAGCTGATTCTACCCACCTTGATCTTTGGAAGAAATTGCCCCAGAGGTAGAATGCTACTACCGCACACACTCAGGAATTTGGGACAAGCTGTGGGAATAGGGTACTTGGAGGAGTACTGAGATGGCAGAGGCAGTGGCAGTGGCAGTGGTGGTCAGTATTTGATAGAGGCAGAGATGTAATCAAATCCACCCCATAATTTTAAAGAAATATCCTCAAAGGTATACTGCTACTGCCACACATGCTCGGGAACTATGGAAAACAAATTGTGTGGGAAAGGTGGTCAGGAGATAAATGAGATGACAGTAGCAGCAGCAGTGGTAGTGGTAACCAGAGTTTGGAGAAGCTGACAAATCAAGTCCAGTCCACCTTGAACTTGAGGAAATCTCTCCGAAAGTAGACTGCTCCTGCCACACATGTTCCAGAATTCTGGTCAACATGCTAAGTGGTAAAAGGGTTTGGGGGGTTTCAGAGGGAGCCTGGCATGGCCTGGATAGGCCACCATGCAGTGTGTTCTGAGATTCATCACCCCTCATGGCCACCACACTCCTCTGCAAAGAGTGGGAGGCCAGGGTGTATGCGGAGCAGCAGAGCCTGCTCTCTGGAGTGAAGCTGTGGACCTCTGCAATTGGAGGGAGGACAAAATTCATTGCCACTAGGAATTTGGGGTCCCAGCTCTCGCAAAAAAACATGTACTGCTCTCTCATATTAAAAAAAAAAATGAAGAACGCCGGGCATGGGGGCACATGCTTGTGGTACCCATGCTTGGGAGGCAAAGGCATGAGGATCGCGCAGGTTCGTGGCCAGCCTTGATGGCCAGAGAGACCCAGTTTCCCAATTTAAAAAAAAAGTGGGTCCCCAGGGTAGAGTCCAGAGGTGGAAGAAAGGGTTTGCAAGAACCCCAGTACCACACACAAAAAAAGAAGGAATAAAATAGGGAACAACTATAGACGACCAGAATGTGGTGGCAGGGAACAGAGCCCAATGCACAGCAATAACAAAGCTGGTGCCAGAGGTTTCTGAGGCCATGATGGGAGCCTAGCTGGTTAGCTAGGCTGGTGCCAGGGCCATTGAGGCTGGGATCTGAGCCTACTGTGAGGCAAGGCCAGTGCTTGGGTCTCCAAGGCTGGGATTTGAGCCTGCCTAGGAGTGAGGCTAGTGTCGGAGCCAGTGAGGCTGGGATTGGATCCTGCTGTGAGGCTAGGCCAGTTCTGGGGCCTCCAAGGCCAGGATCTAAGCCTGCTGAGGGGTGAGGCCAGTGCTGGGGCCAGCAAGGCCAGGATTGGAGCCTGCCATGAGGCTAGGTTCATGCTGGGGCCTCCAAGGCCAGGATCTGAGCTTGCTGAGGGTTGAGGCAGGTTCTGGGGTGAGCAAGGCTGGGATCAGAGCCTGCCAAGCAGTGAGTCTTGTGTTGGAGCCAGTTAGGCTAGGATCGGAGCTTGCCTTTAGGCAAGGCAGGTGCTGGGGTCTCTGAGGCCAGGATTGGAGCCTGCCAAGAGGTGAGGCCTGGGTCGGGGCCAGCAAGGTCTGCGTCGGGGCCTGCTGTGAGGCAAGGCTAGTGCTGATGCCTCCGAGGCCGGAATCGGAGCCTGCTGAGGGGTGAGGCTGGAGCCGGGGTCAGTGAGGCTGGGATTGGGGCCTGCTGTGAGGCTAGGCTGGTGCTACAGCTAGAAGACCGGGATTGGAGCCTCCCATGAAGCAAGGCCAGTGCTGGGGTCTCAGAGGTTGGGATTGGAGCCTGCCAAGGGGTGAGGCCAGTGCCACAGCATGTGAGGCCGGGATCGGAACCTGCCAAGGGGTGAGGCCGAATTGGGGCCAGTGAGGTCGGGATTTGAGCTTGCTGATGTGTGAGGCTGGTGCTGGGCCAGCGAGGCCAAGATAGAAGCCTGCTGTGAGGCAAGGCCAGTGCTGGAGCCTCCGAGGAAGGGATCATTGCCTGCCATGAGGCAAGGCTGGTGCTAGGACCAGCAAGGCTGGGATCAGAGCCTGCTTTGAGGCAAGGCTGGTGCTGGGGCCTCAGAGGCTGGGATTGAAATTTGCCAAGGGATGAGGCCTGTGCTGGGGCCAGTGAGCCGGGACTGGAGCCTGCCATAAGGCAAGGCTGGTGCTGGTACTGGGGTCTCCGAGGCCAAGATTGGAGCCTGCCAAGGGGCGAGGCCAGTGCCAGGGCCAGCCAGGTTGGGATTGGAGCCTGCCATGAGGCAAGGCCTCTACTGAGATCTCCGAGGCCGGGATTGGAGCCTGCCAAGGGTTCAGGCTGATGTTGGGGCATGTGAGGCTAGGATTGGTACCTGCCGAGGGTTGAGGCCAATGTCAGGGCCAGTGAGGCCAGGATAGGAGCCTACTGAGGGGTGAGGCCAGTGCTGGGGCCAGTAAGGCCTGGATTGAAGCCTGCAGTGAGGCAAGGCCGGTGCTGGGGTCTCTGAGGCTGGGATTGGAGCCTGCCCAGGGGTGAGGCCAGTGCCCGGGAATGTGAGGCCAGGATCAGAACCTGCTGAGGGGTGAGGCCAATGTAGGGGTCAGTGAGGCCGGGATCAGAGCCTGCCAAGGAGTGAGGCCAGTGTCAGGCCAGGAAGGCTGAGATCGAAGCCTGCAGTGAGGCAAGGGTTTTGCCGGGGTTAGCAAGGCTGGGATCAGAGCCTGCCCTGAGGAAAGGAAGGTCCTGGGCCTCCGAGGCTAGAATCATAACCTGTCGAGGGGTGAGGCTGGTGCTGGGCTAGGGAGGTAGGGATCAGAGCCTGCCATGAGGCTAGGCCAGTGCTGGGGCCTCCGAGGCTGATATTGGAGCCTGATGAAAGGTGAGGCCAGTGCCAGGGCCAGCAAGGCCAGGTTCAAAGCTTTCTGTGAGGCAAGGCTGGTGCTGGGCCCTCCAATACCGGGTTCGGAGCCTGCTGAGGGGTAAGACTGGTACCAGGCCCAGCGCAGCTGTGATTGGAGCCTGCTGTAAGGCTAGGCTGAAGCTGGAGCCAGGAGACTGGGATTGGCACCTGCCCTGAAGCAAGGAAGTTGTGGGGGTCTCTGAGGCCTAGATTGGAGCCTGCCAAGGGGTGAGGCCAGTACCGGGGCATGTGAGGCAAGGATCAGAACCTGCCGAGGGGTAAGGCTGGTGCTGAGGATAGTGAGGCCAGGATCAGAGCTTACCATTAGACAAGGCTAGTGCGGGGCCTTCAAGGCCAGGATCAGAGCCTGCCTGAGGCAAGGCTGGTGCTGGGGCCAGCGAGGATGGGATCGGAACCTGCTGAGGGATAAGGCCATTCTAGGGCCAGCAAGGCTGGGATCGGAGCCTGCCATGAAGCAAATCCATTGCTGGGGCCTCCGAGTCTGGGATGGAGCCTGCAAAAAGTTAAGGCCCGTGACGGGGCCAGTGAAGCCAGGATTGGAGCCTGCTGTGAGGCAAGGTCTGTGTTAGGGCCTCTGAGGCCGGGATCAGAGCCTGCCAAGGGGTGAGGCCAGTGCCATGGCCAGCGAGGGCAGGATCGGAGCTTGCCTTGAGGCTAGGCCAGTCCTGGAGTCAGGAGACAGGGATTGGAGCCTGCCATGTGACAAGGCCAGTGCTGCGGCCTCCAAGTCCAGGATCAGAGCCTGCCGAGGGGTAAGTCCAGTGCTAGGACCAGCAAGGCCAGGATTGGAGCCTGCTGTGAGGCAAGGACAGTGCTGAGGCCTCCAAAGCCAGGATCAGAGCCTGCCGAGGGGTGAGGCTGGAGCTGGCATCAGCGAGGCTGGCATCAGGGCCTACCATGAAGCTAGTCCAGTGCTGGGGCCTCCAAGAGTGGGATTGGAGCCTGCCAAGGGGTGAGGCTGATGCCGGGACCAGCAAGGCTGGGATCAAAGTGTGCCCTGAGACAAAGCTGGTGCTGGGGCCTCAGAGGTCGAGATCGGAGCCTGCACTGAGGCAAGGCTGTTGCCGGGGCCATCGAGGCCGGGATAGGAGCCTGGCATGAAGCAAGGAGGGTGCGGGGGCCTCCGAGGCCAGAATTGGAACCTGCCGAGTTGTGAGGCCAGTGCCGGGGCCAGTGAGGCTGGGATCGGAGCCTGGCTTGAGACTAGGCCAGTACTGGAGCGAGGAGACTTGGATCAGAGCCTGCTGTGAGGCAAGGCTGGTACTGGGGCCTCTGAGACTGGAATCAGAGCCTGCCGAGGGGTGAGGCTAATGCCGGAGCCAGCAAGGCTAAGATCGGAGCCTGGCTTGAGGCTAGGCCAGTGCTAGAGCCAGAAGACTGGGATCAGAGCCTGCTGTGAGGCAAGGGCAATTCTGGGGTCTCCAAGGCTGGGATTGGAGCCTGCCAAGGGGTAAGGCCAGAGCTGGGGTCAGCGAGGTCAGAATCGGGGCCATCTATGAAGCAAGGCCAGTTTGGGGGCCTCTGAGGCCCAGATCGGAGCCTGCTGAGGGGTAAGGTCAGTGTCGGGACCAGTGAGGCTGGGATTGGAGCCTGCTGTGAGGCTAGGCCAGTGCTGGATCCAGGAGACCTGTATCGAGGCCAGCTGTGAGGCAAAGCTGGGGCTGGGGTCTTCAAGGCCTGGATTGGAGCCTGCCAAGGGGTGAGGCCAGAGCCATAGCATGTGAGACTGGGATCAGAACCTGCCAAGGAGTGAGGCTAATGTTGGGGCCAGTGAGGCCTGGATCAGAGCCTGCTGAGGGGTGAGGCCGGTGCCAGGGCCAGTGAGGCTGGGATCAGAACCTGTCATGAGGCAAGGCCAGTGCTGGGGTCTCTGAGGCCAGGATTGAAGCCTCCCAAGGAAGGGGTGAGGCCTGTGCCAGGGCCAGCAAGGCCAGAATCAAAGCCTGCTGTGAGGAAAGGCCAGTGGTGGGGCCTCCAAGGCAGGGATCATAGCCTGCCAAGGTGTAAGGCCAGTGCTGGGGCCATCTAGGCTGGTATTGGAGCCTGCCATGAGGCAAGGATGGTTATGTGGCCTCTGAAGCCAGGATAAGAGCCTGCCGAGGGGTGAGGCTGCATCCAGAGTCAACAAGGCAGGCATCAGGCCCTGCCATGAACCAATACTAGTGTTGGGGCCTCCAATGCCGGAATTGGAGCCTGCCAAGGGGTGAGGCCGGTGCCAGGGCCAGCAAGGCTGAGATCGAACCTGCTGTGCGGCAAGGCCAGTGATGGGGCCTTCAAGGCTGAGATTGGAACCTGCCAAGGGGTAAGGCCGGTGCCATGGACAGAGGCTGGGGTCAGAGCCTGCTGTGAGTCAAGGATGGTGCTGGGGCCTCCGATGCCAGGATCGGAGCCTGCCAAGTGGTGAGGCTAGAGCCAGGGTCATCGAGGCCAGGATCAGGGCCTGGCATGAACCAAGACCAGTGCTGGAGCCTCCAAAGCTGGGATAAGAACCTGCCGATGGGTGAGGTCGGTGCTGGGGACAGTGAAGCCAGAATCGGACCCTGCAGTGAGGCTAGGACAGTGCTAGAGCCAAGAGGCTGGGATTGGAACCTACTGTGAGGCATTGCCAGTGCTGGGGTCTCTGAGGCCGGGATTGGAGCCTGCCAAAAGGTAAGGCCGGTGCCTGGGCATGTGAGGCCAGGATTGAAACATGCTGAGGGGTGAGGCAGATTTTGGGGCCAGTGAGACAGGGATAAGAGTGTGCTGAGGGGTGAGGCCGATGCTGGGGCCAGCAAGGCCGGGAATAAACCCTCCTGTGAGGCAAGGTTGGTTCTGGGGCCTCCAAGGCCGAGATCAGAGACTGCATTGAGACAAGGCTGTTTCAGGGGCCAGCGAGGCCGGGATCGTAGCCTGCCATGAGGCAAGGCTTATGCCTGGGCCAGTGAAGCTGGGATTGGAGCATGCCATGAGTCAAGGCTGGTTCTGGGGCCTCTGAGGCCAGGATGAGAGTCTGCCAAGGGGTGAGGCCGGTGCTGGGGCCAGCAAGGCCAGGATTGGAGTCTATCTTGAGGCTAGGCCAGTGCTGGATCCAGGAAGCTGGGATCAAAGGCTGCCATGAGGCAAGGCCTGTGCTGGGGTCTCCGAAGCCTGGATTGGAGCCTGCTAAAGGGTGAGGTCAGTGCCAGGACATGTGAGGCCGGGATCGGAACCTGCTGAGAAGTGAGGCCAAATTCGGGCCCAGTGAGGCCTGGATCGGAGCCTGCTGAGGGGTGAGGCCGGTCCCTGGGCCAGCGAGGCTGGGATCAAAGCCTGCCATGAAGCAAGGCCAGTGTTGGGGCTAGCGAGGCCAGGATCTGCACCTGCTGAGGGTTGAGGATGGTGTCAGGGCCAGTGAAGCTGGAATTGGAGCCTGCCATCAGGCAAGGCTATTGCTGGGGCCTCCAAGTCCGGGATGGAGCCTGCCAAGGGTTAAGCCTCTTCCAGGGCCAGTGAAGCCAAGATCGGAGCCTGCCGTGAGGCAAGGCTGGTGCTGGGGCCTCTGAAGTCAGGATCGGAGTCTGCCAAGGGGTGAGGTAGATGCCATGGCCAGTGAGGCCAGGATCAGAGAGAAGCTTGAGGCTAGGCTGGTCCTATAGCCAGGAGACCTGGATCGAAGCCTGCTGTGAGTCAAGACCGATGTTGGGGAATCTGAGTCCTGGATTTGAGCCTGCCAAGGGTTGAGGCCTGAGCTTAGGATAGCGAGGCTGGGATCGGGGCCAGTGAGGTTGAGATCATAGCCTGCCCTGAGGCTAGGCCGGTGCTGGGGCCAGCGACCCAGACCAGAATTGGAGCCTGCCGAGAGGCAAGGTTGATGCTGGGGCAGAGATGCTGGGATCTGAGCCGGCCCTGAGGCAAGGCTGGTGCTGGGGCCTCTGAGGTCAGGATTGGAGCCTGCCAAGGGGATAGGCTGGGGTTGGAGCCAGAGAGGTCGGGATAGGGGTCTGCAGTGAGGCAAGACTGGTTGTGGTGCCTCCAAGGCCAGATCGGAGCCTGCCGAGGGGAGAGGCTGGTACCGGGTGAGGGAGGCCATGATTGGAGACTTCCATGAGGCTAAGGTGATGCTGGAGCCAGGAGACCAGGATCGGAGCTGTCAGGGGTGAGGCTGCAGCTGGGGTCAGCGAGGCTGGGATCGGGGCCTGCAGTGAAGCAAGGCTGGTGATGGGGCCTCCGAGGCTGGGATCGTTGCCTGCTGAGGGGTGAGTCTGGTGCTGGGGCCAGCAAGGCTGGGATCAGAGCCTGCTGTGAGGCTAGGCCAGTGCTGGGGCCTCCGAGGCTGGGATTGGAGCTTGCGGAGGGGTGAGGCTAGTGTCAGGGCCAGCGAAGCTGGGATCAGAGTCTGTCGTGAGGCAGGGCTGGTGCTGGGGCCTCTAAGGCCAGAAACTGATACTGCTGAGGGGTGAGGCCAGTGCCGGGGCCAGCAAGGCCAGGATTGAAGCCTGCCTTGAGGCATGGCCGGTGCTGGGGCCTCTGAGGCCTGGATTGGAGCCTGCCAAGATGTAAGGCCAGTGCCATGTCCAGCAAGGCCAGGATTGGAGCCTGACTTGAGATTTGGCCAGTGCTGGGGCCTCCGAGGCCGGGAGCAGAGCCTGCTTAGGGGTGAGGCCAGTGCCGAAGCCAGCGAGGCCAGGATCAGAGCCTCAATTGAGGATAGGCTGGTGATAGGTTCTCCGAGGCAAGGATTGGAGCCTGCCAGTTGTGTGAGGCCGGGGTCAGAGCCAGAGAGGCTGGGATCAGGGCCTGCTCTGAGGCAAGGCCGGTGCTGGAGCCTCTGAGGCTGGGATTAGAGCCTGCCAAGGAGTGAGGCCAGTACAGGGGCATGTGAGGCCGGGATTAGAACCTGCCAAGGGGTGAGGCCAATGTTGGGGCCAGTGAGGTCGGGATCGGAGCCTGTTGAGGCTTGAGGCTGGTGCTGGGGCAGGCCAGGCTGGGATAGAAGCCTGCCATGAGGCATAGATGGTGCTGGGGCCTCCAAGGCCAGGATTGGAGCCTGCCGAGGGGTGAGGCTGGAGCCAGAGTCACTGAGGCAGAGATTGGGGCCTGCCTTGAAGAAAGACTGGTGCTAGGGCCTCAGAGGCCAGGATTGGAGCCTGCCGAGGTTTGAAGAGGGTGCCGGGGACAGCGAGGCTGGGATTGGAGCCTGCCATGAGGCAAGGCCTGTGCTGGGACCTCTGAGGCTGGGATAAGAGCCTGCCGAGGGGTGAGGCTGGGGTCGGGGCCAGCAAGGCTGGGATCAGGGTCTGCCATTTGATGAGGCCATAGGTGGAGCGAGCTGGCCAGGATAGAAACCTGCCTAAAGGCAAGCCCAGTGCAGGGGCCTCTGAGGCCGGGATTGGAGCCTGCAGAGGAGTAAGGTCAATGTTAGGGCGAGCGAAGATGCAATTGGAGCCTGCTGTGAGTCTAGGCAGGTGCTGGAGCCAGGAGACCTGGATCAGAGCCAGCTGTGAGGCAATGCAGGTACTGGGGTCTCCAAAACCTGGAATGGAGCCTTCCTAGGGGTGAGGCTGGTGCCGTGGCATGTGAGCCCGGGATCGGAACCTGCCGAGAGTTGAGGCTGATGTCGGGGCCAGTGAGGCCTGAATCGGAGCCTGCCAAAGGGTGAGGGCAGTGCCAGGGTCAGCGATGATGGGATCAGAGCCTGCTGTGAAGCAAGACCGATGCTGGTGCCTCTGAGGCTGGGATGGGAGGCCAGGATTGGAACCTGCCAAGGGGTGAGGTCGATGTCGGGGCCAGTGAGAAGGGGATCAGTTTGCCGAGGGGTGAGGCCAGTGCTGGGGCCAGGGAGGCTGGGATCGAAGCCTGCCATGAGGCAAGGCTGGTGCTGGGGCCTCTGAGTCCAGGATCGGAGCCTGTCGAGGGGTGAGGCTGGTGCTGGGGCCACTAAGGCCAGGATCTGAAGCTTTCTTTAGGCTAAGCCAGTGCTGGATCCAGGAGTCCGGGATCAGAGCCTGCTTTGAGGCAAGGCCTGTGCTGGGGTCTCTGAGGTCGGGATTGGTGCCTGCCAAGGGGTGAGGCCAGTGCCGGGGCATGTGAGGCCGGGATTGGAACCTGCTGAGAGGTAAGGCCGAAGTCGGGCCCAGTGAGGCCTTGATCGGTGCCTGTTGAGGTATGAGACCAGTGCCTGGCCCAGCAAGGCTGGGATCAAAGCCTACCATGAGGCAAGGCCAATGCTGGGACCAGCAAGGCTGGGATCTGAACCTGCCAAGGGGTGAGGACTGCACCAGGGTCAGTGAAGTCGGGATTGGAGGCTGCCATCAGGCAAGGCTATTGCTGGGGCCTCCAAGTCCAGGATGGAGTCTGCCAAGGGTTATGGCCTGTTCTGGGGCCAGCAAAGCTGGGATAGGAGCCTGCCGTGAGGCAAGGCTGGTGCTGGGGCCTCCAAGGCCAGCATCGGAGCCTGCCAAGGGGTGAGGCCGGTACTGGGGTCAGCAAGGCTTGGATCGGAGCCTGTCTTGAGGCTAGGCCGGTGCTGGAGCCAGGAGGCTGGGATCAGAGCCTGCCATGAGGTAAAGCCAGTGCTGGGGTCTCCAAGGCCGGGATTGCAGCCTGCCAAGGGGTATAGCCGGAGTTGGTGTCAGTGAGGCCAGGATCAGGGCCTTTAATGACGCAAGGCTGGTGCTAGGGTCTCTGAGGCCAGGATCAGAGCCTGCCGAGGGATAAGGCCAGTGCCGGGGCCAGCGAGACCAGGATCAGAGCTTGCCATGAGGCAAGGCTGGTGCTAGGGCCTTCGAGGCCGGGATCGGAGCCTGCCGAGGGGTAAGGTTGGTACTGGGGCCAGCGAGGCCAGGATCAGAGGTTGCTGTGAGGCAAGGCTGGTGCTAGGGCCTCTGAGGCCAGGATCGGAGCCTGCCGAGGGCTAAGGCTGGTGCCCAGGCCAGCGAGGCTGGGATTTGAGCCTGATGTGAGGCTAGGCCACTGCTGGAGCCAGGAGATCGTGATTGTAGCCAGCTGTTAGGCAAGGCCGGTGCTGGGGTCCCCGAGGCCTGGATTGGAACCTGCCAAGGGGTGAGGAGGCTAGTGCTGGGGCATTTGAGGCCAGGATTGGAACCTGCTGAGAGGTGAGGCCGATGTCAGGGCCATTGAGGCCAAGATCAGAGCCTGCTGAGGGGTGAGGCTGGTGCCTGGGCCAGCGAGGCTGTGACCAAAGCCTGCCATGAGGCAAGACCAGTGCTGAGACCAGCATGGCTGGGATCTGAACCTGCCAATGGGTGAGGGTGGTGCCAGGGTCAGTGAAGCTGGGATTGGAGCCTGCCATGTGGCAAGGCCAGTGCTGGGGCCACTGAGGACAGGATTGGAGTCTGCAGATGGGTGAGGCAGGTGCCATGGCCAGCGAGGCCAGGATTGGAGACAGGCTTGAGGGTAGGCCGGTCCTGTAGCCAGGAGACTGGGATCGGAGCCTGCCGTGAGTCAAGGCCAGTGCTGGGGACTCCGAGGCCAGAATTGGAGCCTGCCAAAAGTTGAGGCCTGAGCCTGGATTAGTGAGGCCGGAATGGGGGCCTTCCATGAAGCAAGGCCCATGATGGGGCCTTCGAGGCTGGAATCGGAGCCTGTGGAGGGGTAAGGCTGGTGTTGGGGCAAGTGAGGCCAAGATCAGAGCCTGCCCTGAGGCTAGGCCGGTGCTGGGGCCAGCAACTGAGGCCAGGATTGGAGCCTGTCAAGGGATGAGGCCAGTGCCAGGACAGCATGGCTGGGATTGAAGCCTGCCCTGAAGCAAGGCTGGTGCTGGGGCTTCCGAGGCCAGAATCAGAGCCTGCCAAGGGGTGAGGCTGAGGTTAGGGCCAGCAAGGCCGGGATCAGAGCCTGGTGAGGGGTGAGGCTAGTGTCGGGTGCAGCAATGATAGTATCAGAGCCTGCCTTGAGGCAAGGCTGGTGCTGGGGCCTCAGAGATTGGGATCGGAGGCTGTGGAGGGGTGAGGCCGGTGCCAGGGCCAGCAAGGCCGGGATTGGAGCCTGCCGATATGTGAGGCTGGTGCCATGGCCAGCGAGGCCAGGATTGGAGCCTGCCTTGAGGCTCAGCCAGCGCTGGGGCCTCCAAGGCCAGGCTTGGAGCCTGCTGAGTGGTGAGGCCAGTGCCAAGGCCAGCAAGGCCAAGATCAGAGCCTGCCTTGAGTCTAGGCTGGTGCTGGAACCCGGAGACCAGAAACGGAGCCTGCTGTGAGGCAAGGCTGGTGCTGGGGTCTCCGAGGCCAGCATTATAGCCTGACAATGGTGTAAGGCTGGGGTTGGAGCCAGAGAGGCCGGGATCAGGGCCTGCCATGAGGCAAGGCTGGTGCTGGGGCCTCTGAGGCCAGGATTGGAACCTGCCAAGGGGTGAGGCCGGTACAGGGGCATGTGAGGCCGGGATCAGAACCGGGAGAGGGGTGAGGTCAATGTCAGGGCCAGTGAGGCCTGGATCGGAGCCTGCCGAGGGGTGAGGCTGGAGCCAGGGTCATTGAGGCAGGGATAAGGGCCAGCCTTGAAGCAAGACTGGTGCAGGGGCCTCAGAGGCTGGGATCAGAGGCTGCGGAAGGGTGAGGCCTGGGTCGAGGCCAGCGAGGCTGGGATCAGGGCCTGCCATTTGATGAGGCCATAGATGGAGCCATCTGGCCAGGATAGGAACCTGCCTAAAGGCAAGCCTCTGAGGCTGGTATCAGAGCCTGCCATGAGGCAAGGCAGGGGCTGTAGCCAGTGAGGCCGGGAACAGAATCTTCTGGGTGACCAGGCCGATGACGGGGCCTTCGTGAGTGGGATCAGAACTTGTAATGTGGCATACACAGAGAAATATCAAAGAAAAATAAAAATTCAGATGCTCTCCCTAATATGCAAAAACTAGGAAGAAATGGTAATAGGAGGGAATCTAGTGAAAGAAAGTGCCCTATGGAGGAGCAGTTAAGGTGACCAATCAGGGGGATTGGAAGGGGAAAGATGGAATCTCATTAAAACATAAGATGTACATAAACAAATATGTCAATGTTAAACACTAAATCAAGCATGGGTTTGAGGGAGGGGGAGGGAATGGGATGGGGACTGGACAAAGGCTAATTGGATGATGTGTACTTGGATATCCACACAAGTCTTGTATTCCATTGTGATGCTTGATTACAATGCACCAATAAAATTTATTAAAAAATAAAAAAAAGAACCAAAAGCAATGTGGACTTGGCTCCTACCTATGTTAGGGCCTCCAGATCGTCTCCTAAGTAACAGTCTATGGCTCCCAGGGGTCTATAGTACTTTCCCAGGTGGTGAAGAACTCCAATGAGGTGGAGTGTGAGGGATAGTCAGAACATGGAGTTAGTTGGGCTCCCTTGCCTATCTCTTTCTGGTGAAGGCCACTGTTATGTGAAAAACAACCAAGCATGTCTCTGAGGATACCATACTGTCTTAAGTCACTCTTTTCCTTGGCCAGTTGCCACTATTGTTCTGATTTGGTATATAAACTGGGCAGAGGCAGTCCAGTGTGCACATGTGTCATTATGCAGATATGCAGATGTGCTAAGAAGATATATTTTGTGAGAGTTTTCCTTAGAGCTCTCATGTAATCATCTAGACACCACTAGGTAATGGAGGCCAAGCCTCCTATTTCAGCCTGCTGCAGCAGGAATAAAGTCACATCCATCCATCCTCCCAAAAGCCTCCCTTTTTTTTTTACAGATATACCAGATTAACCCTGAGACTTCCCATTATTGGTTGATTGCACAAGAAGAATCTTGCTAAGTATATGAATCTACTGATTTCTAGCCTTATGTGCTGACTCAAGAGAAATCTACTGTTAAATTAAGGTTTATTTATGGTTATCATTCTATTTTTTTTTTTTTGGTGGTAGTACTGGGGGTGGAACCCCGAGGCTTTCTACCTCTGGGCTATACTCCCAGACCTATTTTATATTTTTTATTTGGAAACAGAGTCTCACTAAGTTGCTGAGAGCCTCATTCACTAAGTAGCTGAGGCTGGCTTCGAACTTGTGCGACCCTCCTGTCTCAGCCTCCCAAGCGCAGGGATTACAAGTGTGTGCCACCACTCCCGGCAATGGTTATCATTATGATTGTTTAATATTGTGAAAAAATGTTTTGAGAATTTCTCGTTTTCCTAAATTTCTAAGTGTTCAACATAGTTATCTATAGCTGTAGCTTTTTATTAATTCAATTTATGATAGGTCTCTTTATTTAGAATAATAAATGACTTGCATCTTTTCTGCTTAGAAAAGCTCTTTTGTAGTTGCTTGGCAATAGAATGTCCCTCATACCTCATGGAAAGAAGGTGGCAATGTTGGAAGCAGGACTTGGTTGCTAAGGAGGGTCCCCTGAGGGTGTGGCTTTGGGAACTATATATGGCTCTTCCCCTCTGCTTTTTTTTTTCTTGTTCTATGTATCCATCCTCCCTGATGTGAGGAGCAGTACCTGTTCTTTTGTTCTTTGATTCATGCCACTGCCCTGTCCTGAAGTCCATGGTCCCCAGCCTTGCATGAAACTCAGAAATCCTCAAAAAAAAAAAAAAAAAAAAAACTGTGAGCAAATAAATCTTCCTTTCTCTAAGTTACATGGTCTAGTCTTTTATATTATAGCTGTGAGAATTCTAACTAAGACAAAATCCATACTAGAGGAAGCATTTATGGCTATACATGAGTCTGACCACATGTATTGTGAGTCTTTGAAACTGCTTTGTGAGCAGAAGTTGGAAGGGCCAGAATGTGGCTAGAAAGGCAGATGGTAGGGTCTGTGTTCAAGAGATTTTGAAGGGCAAATAGGACTTTATAGAAAAATAGAATAGAGGCCACAAGTGTTAAATATTGACAAAGAACTTGCCAGCCCTTATCCTGAAACTTTGTGTGAGACTAAATTTGAAGATTATGGTCTGATCAAAATGGTAGAGAAATCTCACTGCAGAAAAATAGCAAATATTCAAACTTTACTAAGGATATTTATGTCCATATTCAGCAAATTGTACAGTAAAATTGGGGAGCAGAAAACAAAAGCATAAAGATTTTATAGATTTGTAGTTCTGCCATAAAAGCATATGTAAGGCTGGGGCCCAGAAAGACAGTACTGTGGTATAAAGATTATGGCTGAAGAGAGGTTGGATATTTTGCATAGGAACAAGGAAAAAAATATAGTTGGAGAAGTATGAGCCAAATTTTCACAAGGGTGAAAATTTGCACTCAGATTCCTTCCCTGTGGCCTTGATAGAGGTAGGGCAAGAACTGCCTATGATGAGGATGGGCTCTGCCATGAAAAAGGGGGAGGCAGGCCCAAGTATAATAATTTAAGAAGGCATGACTACCTTTTATATTTGTGTTCCATATTGGTGCAGATGTAATGCTGGCTTTGCTTGAATAAAGGGGTCAGGACTCTTCCCTCCAGACTTCAAAGGAAGGCCTGGCAAGCCTGGCAATGTGTGCCTGGGTCAGAATCCCTGCAAGCAGGTCCAAATAGGCAATTTGTAAAGCTGTCAGGTGAAGCTAAGGTTGCAAGAAAAAAAAATACTCACAGCAGTATTATTAGTCAGTCACAAGAAATAGGAAATCAGGTCCTCTTCCTCATCTGTGAAAGCTAGGGAGAAAATGGGTCATAAGACAAACTCTAGATGAAGAAGGAGATTCTATACATGAGCGTATAAGGTGACCTGAGGGGATGGGAGAGGAAAAGAGAGAAATTCTTTAATTTCAAGAAGTACATTAACAAACATATCAAAGTCAATCACTAGGCCACACATGAGAAGGAAGGAGGGGGAGAGAATGGGATGGGAATTAGGTAAGGGTTATTTGGGCTGTGTTCGTGTATGCCTCCACCATCTTATACTCCATTAAGATGTATGACTACAATGCACCAATAAAAAGTTAAAAAAAAGCCGGGCATGGTGGCACACACTTGTAATCCCCGTGCTTGGGAGGCAGAAACAGGAGGATCAGGCAAGTTCGAAGCCAGCCGGGCACGCTGGCTTAGGAGACCCTGTTTCCAAATAAAAAATGTAAAAATAGGTCTGGGAGTGTAGCCCGGAGGTAGAAGGGCTTCCAGGAACCCCAGTACCACCAAAACAAAACAAAACAAAACAAAAAAACCCAAAAAACAAAAAAAGTAAAAAAAAAAAAATAGAAATGCCAGGAATGTGGAATTTCCCATGAGGAAAGGCTGCCAGCTGCGAGCTATGGATTCTGGCTAAAACAGTGAGTAGGCTTCCTCTTGCAGTCAACCAGGCCACAGGGCAGGGTTTCTAAATCCTCCTGTAGATTGCTTCTCACAAGCATATGCCCTGAATGTCAGAAATGGAGCCACAGGATTAAATGCTTGCTCTGCTGGATTTTGATATTATTTGGTTCCATTCCTTCTTCCTATAGTCCTGTTCTTCCTCTTTGGAATGCAAATATTTTTTACAATGCAAATATTTTTGCCATTGTATATTGGATGCATGTAATTTTCTTATTTCTTTTTATTTTTTATAGGGGCTCACAGCAAAGAGTTCACTTTGGGTGAACAATAAGACTTTGGAATTTTTGGGTGATGCTGGAATGTTGACTATGGGAACTCTTAGAGATAGACTGAATCTATTTTTCTTTGTGAGGTGGCCATAAGGTCCAGAGGGGCCAGGGCAGAGTGTAATGGTTTGAAAATAGAATGTCCCCCAGCCTGCATAAAAACAGAGTGGTCCATGGCAGTGTGGCATTGGGAACTATATATGGTTCTCTCCTCTTGCATGCTCTCTGCTTCCAGCCTCCATAATGTGAGGTGCAGAGCCATGTTCTCTCTTTTGCTCTTGGCTTCCCAGCACTGCCATAAATTGAGAAACTTGTTCCCAGGTCTCACATGGACTGAACCCCCAAATCCCAAAGGAAACTTTGAGCAAATAAATCATTCTTTTTCTGAGTTACATGGTCAAGTCTTTTAGCTGTGAGAATGATAAGACATCTTCTGTGATGCTTTGTTTCTTCTCTTACCTGGCATTTTAATTCCTATAACTTTTTTTATCCTTTACTTACATAATACTCTACTATCCTAGTGATATTTTATGATCCACTACATAATGATAACTTGAACAAGATGTTTATCTGACCTATTTCTTAGTGTATAATGGTTAAACTGTTTATATCCTGGTTTCTGAAATATTTACGATGCCCTTGAAGTAAAGATAAAAGGAATTAACAAGTCTCTGGTCTATTCCTGCTGTCTATCTCTGGGTCCAGATAGCCAATCTATTCTGATTTAGATTCATTTCATACATTTATCACAGCTGTAAATTAAAATTATATGCATGTGCCAAATACTGAAGTTAATGCAAATTTTTTAAAGTTCACACTCCCATTTCCTTCTCCATATTATTTGACACTTTTTTATTTGTATTCATTATTATTTTAAATTTATATGCTTGAAAATGACAATCTCAAATTGCAGCCATCAAGCAGGTTGCAAGAAAGTCTTTTCTACTGATAAGGCCTAGGATGCCTGGCTGACTGTATCAGACTCACTTTTTCTAGTGCTACAACTTTGCAAGCTCTATGTGCAAAAGCAAAGGAGAACTTATAATAGGCTACAGTGAGAGAACAAAAGTTCCCAACAAGGAAGTGGTGCCATTTTCTGACCCTAGGAAAATAACATGTATCACCAGGGGCTATTAGCTTGTCACATAGGGGGCTACCTGGAGACCCAGTTTTAGGCAATGCACCATGGAGCTATGAGAGTCACCCAACATAGGTAGGGGGGCTTTACCTTTCAGGGCCAAGTCCAAGTCTTTGGAAGGCCAGTGTGAGTTGGCAGCAAACTGTTGATCTGTTAAGCTTCCTTTGAAGCTTCTCTCATTCTAAGCCCACAAAACAGACTACAGTTGTTTTGTCCACCATTCTAAAGTTTGCGTGGGTCCTGTGGCCCACAGGCCTTGCCTCAAGAGGGTGTTGCAGCATTCAGTCATGCTTGCTGCTAGAGGGAATCATTCAATGTGCAAGTGCAATGTCCAAACAATTCAGTGTCCGAGTCTCAGGCCCATTGTTGCACTATGGTATCAGTGAAATGTGTGCCATTATCTCTTCCCAGAAGAAGGAAAGGTGTGTATGCCCATACTCCAAAGATGCTTTTCCAAGGCTGTCTCTACAGCATTCTTCTTCTTCTTCTTTCTTCTTCTTCTTCTTCTTCTTCTTCTTCTTCTTCTTCTTCTTCTTCTTCTTCTTCTTCTTCTTCTTCTTCTTCTTTCTTCTTCTTCTTTCCTTGTGGTTGGAACCCAGGGGCATTCTACCTCCAAGCCATACCCCAAACCCTACTTTTTATCCTTTATTTTGAAACATGGTCTCACTGATTTGCAAAGGACCTTACTAAATAGCAGAGGCTGCCCACGAACCATTATCCTGCTGTCTCAGCCTCCCAAATGCTTGGATTACAAGTGTGTGCCACCATGCCCGGCTTCTCTACAACTTTTTGATCAAGATATCACACAGGGAAGGTGGCTAACAAGTCCATGGCATTGTCCATGCAAAAGACAACGTATCTCTACCCCTCAGAGGCAGGCAGAGGGCTATAGTGTCCATTTGCCTCCAGACAAGGATGCTCTGCCTGAAATCATTTGTCCATGGGTGGCTGTCAGATGTTGAAGATACAGTCTAGAACACACAATACATTGTTCACATGCAGTAACCATATTTTCCCAGGGACCCAGCCTGGGGGACACACTTTCCAAAAGTAGAGTCTATGGAATATTTTCCAGTAATACATCCTAAGGAAGCCATTTCCCAGGTATGCATCCCTGAGAACACACTTTAAAAGTCCATTGTTATGCTCTTGTCAGCCATGGTTCCACAGTATACCTCTCTCCAGTGGGGTGGGAGGCTCCTGGATCAGACTATTCTTCACTCTCTCCATCACCATGTGAGAATCCTCAAACCCAAGATTCCTCCATGATACATATCTCCAATGCCACCAATCTATCTGTTCTTTACATCACATCCTCTGGGTGTTAGCTGGACAGGAGCAGAGGCAGGGGTGGCCAGATAGTCTGTCCCATGGTAAGAGGATTTACACAAGCTTGGAAGTACCCAGTCCACTCCAATATTTTTCACCAGGTAGGCCAGACAGCAACTTTCTCTGGATGTTGCCACCTGCATAGGCTCCTGAGCTCTTATAGCCCAGCCAGCCCCCAATCCCCCAACCCCTTACTGCTCAGAAACATCTGGGACTTCCCAGAGTCTCCTTGGAAACTGATTCCCACATACAACTTTTATAGAATGTGTATCCTTAAAGGGACACAGCACCAGCTGGCTGAGCTGGCTTCTGCAACTCCAGGAAGCTACCCAAACCCACCAGCACGGTCCATTTTCTGTTCTTCTGTGCCAGTCTCTACAGTCCTCCCCATATGCAGATTGAGACAGGGGCTGGAGACTGGTACCTTCTCCTGGAGATTCTCCTTTAATTTCACCACCCAAACACTGGACATTTGCCTCCACTTCTCAGCTCCCTTAACTGCCTTCCTTCAAGGCTGGAATCTCTGCTCTGGCTTCAGCTGTTGCCTGAGAAACAAAAGAAGAGCATTAGATTCTGGTCAATTCCTTTTGGGTCCACTTCTATGGTCAGTAGATCAGTCTATATTTGGGCCCAGAAAATCTCAGTTAGTTTACCCTTATACTTTTGGGGTGCCTTTGTCTTGTCCTTTGTTACTGTCCTTCTGCCCACAGCCAGCCTCAATTTCCCCTACCATACAAGCCTGGCAGTCACCTTTTTCAGGGCAGGGCTCCCATATGGTCCAAAGGAGGCGAGGCGAGGGTGCTCTGGAATATCATATCTCTCATCTCTGCTATGAACCTTTCTCCAGCCCTCTAGCATCTAAATTGTCAATGGCATTTTCCTCTCAGCACTTGAGTAAGCTCAGCATAACTCTGCCACTTACTTGTTTATTCCCTGTATTCGTCCACATAGTGCAAACAGCTGCCCTCAGCCAGTCAAGTAGGAAATGATCTCCCTGTCTGTACTATGGCTGTTCTGCAGCCTCTATGTGCTGTCACAGAAGTGAGCTTCTCTATATTACAGCCACTGAGGAAGATACCATCCACCCTCAGGTCATATAACCTTAGTAGCTAAGCTGCTAATGGTTCAGTGGGTATCTGACACAACTGTCTGCCCACTTCCACTAGCTCCATCTGGGTGTAGGGGCAAAATGTCAGGTGTTTCATCACTTGAGGGAAGCTTGTTGGATTTCCTCCTGGAGCCTGGAACTGTTTGGATTTTACCTTTTGTGTGACTACTGGCCTGGTAGGCAGGGTGGGGCAAATACCTTCTTCCTCCAGCAAGCATTCGCTCTCCATTGCTTGCTTTAGCTTATTCTCTGTTTTCAGCTCATTCTGCAGCTCTTTGTGCATCTCCCCTCCAGCAAGCATCTTATCTCTTTCAGTGTTTGCCGCAGCTGCTTCTCTACTTCCAACTTCTCTTGAATTTTGCTTCATGGGCTGCCTTTTACTGCAAATGATCAGTGTCTAAATGGGGAGCTGTGAGTAAGACCCATTCCACAGTCCCAGCTACATGGAAGCTACACTTATAAAGGTCTCTCCCAACTACTGAAGAACCTTCACAAGCTGGATGGAACTCCCATCCACTTTAGGCCATGCCTGGAGAGTAGGGTGCCTATGCCCACAAGAGGCTGGTTACCAAGTGGCACTAACTTGATGCTGACCAGCCTTCTGGTACTCTATCCAGAGTATAAGGCTTTATACCAGACAGACAGTGCCTGGTCCTACCACTGACTATCCCAAGTGTTATGCAACCCAGCAAGGCTGGGGAATTGCAGGCTCAATCTGGTCTGTACATAAAAGAAGCAAGGCATTGAGGGAAAATGAAATATATCTTTATTCAAGCTGTAGCAGGATAAAATAGGAAGCCTAGCGTCCACTTATTGGAAGCCAACTGTATACACAGGAGCTCAATGTATTGGCATATCCACATGTCTGCCTGTCTGTGGAATGGTAAGGTTTTTCCCAGTCTGTATATCAAAACAGATCAAAAGTGGCAACTGTCCAGGGCATAGAATTACACAAGATAATATGGTCTCCTCAAGGACATGCTTTGCATTTTTTACAAAAGCAGCCTCCATGAAAAGGAGGCAAAGTCTAACAAGTACCATGTTTTGACTGTCCCCACATCATCTACTTACTCTTATTACTTCTTCATAAATTAAATATAAACACAGATATCTCAAACTTCCTTCTTAAACTAGACCTACTCCTACCAATCACAATGTCTTAACATATTCATATTTAAATGAGATCATTTAATAGTTTTTTTTTTGTGTGTGTGTGTAGTACTGGGGGTGGAACCCAGAGGCTTTCTACTTCCGGGCTATACTCCCAGACCTTTTCTATATTTTATTTGGAAACAGGGTCTCACTAGGTTGCTGAGAGCCCCACTAAGTAGCTGAGGCTGGCTTCAAACCCGTGCGATCCTCATGTCTCAGCCTCCTAAGCGCGGAGATTACAAGCGTGCGCCACCATGCCCGGCTAATCATTTAATAGTTTTACACCAATTTCTCATTGAAGGCTATGCTCTTGGCTCTGAGCAGGCCATGTCTTATACATTCTCATTTAAGATGCCCTAGGCAAGTATACTCAAATATTGCAAGGTCCATGTGGTAAAATATAGCTAATCAAATAGAGGATCTATGATTAGAATATGTAAGTACTCATTACTGTGAATAATTTCTTTTGTGTGGTAGTAATTTTTCAGTTTTTTATATATTTTTATTTGTGTATTGTAGTCAAACATTTCAATGGAATACAAGACTTGTGAGGATATACAAGCACACATCACCCAATTAGCCTTATTCCAATCCCCAACCCATTCCCTCCCCCTCCCTTGATCCCATGCTTGATTTAGTGATTGACTTTGATATATTTGTTAAAATACAGCATGTGCTTTAAAGAAATTCCATCTTCACCCCTCATGTCCCCTCTGATAGGTCACCTTAATGGCTCCTCCATAGGACCCTTTCTTCAACTAGTTTTTCTCCTATTACCCATTTCTTTCAAGTTTTTGCATATTAGGGAAAGCATCTGATTTTTTATTTTCTGTAATATTTCCCTGTGGATGCTGCATTACAGGCTCCGATCCTACTCTCGAAGGCCCCGGCACTGGCCTTGCCTCACAGCAGGCTTTGATCCCAGGCTTGCTGGTCCCAGCACCGGCCTCACTCCATGGCAGGCTCTAATCACAGCCTCAGAGGCCCCAGCACCGGCCTTGCTTACAGCAGTCTCCTATCCTGACCTCGTAGGCCCTGGTACTGGCCTCATCACATGGCAATCTCCAATCCTGTTCCTTGGAGGCCCCAACACTGGCCTTGCCTCACAGTGTAAGAGCATTAGAACAGTCATCATATGGGTCGGGAAGCCATTTCACTGGGTCTGAGTAACCCTGGGCCAAGGTTGCATCATACATGACTGGCTAAAACTTGTAAAACCCAGGATGTCATGGGGCTGTTTGAAGTGAGCTTATCTTGTTAAACCAGATGGGTGGGGAGAAAACTGAAACTGTGTAACTGTGGAAAGTTACCATGAATTTGACATTTTAAGAATTGCTATGTAACTATGAGTTGGATGTCTTGAAAAAGCTATTTAAACCCCTGACTTTGAGTGCTCAGGGTCCTTGTTGACCCTCGCCTTGGTGAGCTGATACTTGGACCCCAGCTAGCTAGAAATAAACCTCACTGTGTGACTTGCATTATCGTGAGTATCCTCTGTCTTTGAGGGGTGGTTGTCTCCAAATACTAACATATGGAGGCCCCAGCAAAATATTAAGACCCTTCCTCAAGAAGACAGACAACCTCCCAATACCAAGGTTTACACAAGAACCATGGCAGGAGGTTTGGCCACCTCCAAAAGGGGAGGGCTGAAACAGGCCCTCGACTGGAGGGACTGAAACAGGTCCCTGCCTGGTCCAGAGGACTGAAACAGGTCCTCAGAGGGGGAGGGCTAAAACAGGCCCTCAACCAGAGGGACTGAAACAAGTCTCTGTCTGGTCCCAATTGAGAATTTTCACAGTGAAGCCTTCTGCTTAAGGTAGATCGACCATTGGAGAGATGGGACAGGCTGGACACAGCTGTTAACTCCACCTCCAGAGGCCGGATGGGACACTGCCTTGCCTCCTGAGTAATTCTGGATTCTGGTGGAAGGACGAAGTGGGTTGCTTCCACGGTTCGGCGTAAGCCATAGTCCCAGGTACTGGTACCGATTGGGTCATTGTCTTTATCTTGTCTTTCCATTCACTTTGTATGTTAAACGTGCTGGTTTTAGTAACCAGTGGTTCTGCAACCCTGCCAGAGTGAACTTGGGCAGAAAGCATTTTACTCTCTCTCTTTTATGTTATTGTCTGTCTTATGATTATGGCCATTTCTTGAAAAATTTCTAAAATAGAGTAGGACAGCAGCTTTTCCCAAACTCTGGTGAAAAAATGATGTATTCTATTATATATATTTTAATTTATTATTATTATTTTTGTAATCATACATCACTTTGGAATACAAGACTTGAGAGGATATACAAGCACATATCATCCAATAAGCCCTCATCCAATCTCCATCCCATTCCCTCCCCCTCCATCGATCCCATGCTTAATTGGTAATTATCTTTGATATATTTATGTACCTCATGAGTTTTAAAGAGATTCCATCCTCCCCCATCCCCTTCCCTTTGATTGATCACCTTAATTGCTTCTCAAAAGGGCCTTTTCTACTACTCGACCTCTTCCTGTTACCCCTTTCTTCCTAGTTCTTGCTATTTAGGGGAATCATCTGGATTTTATTTTCTGTGCTATTTCTATGTGCATGCCGCATTGCAAGTTCCGATCCCACTCTTGATGGCCCCAGTAGGGGCCTGGCCACCCAGGGGACACTAATCCCGACCTCGCTGGCTCCAGCACCGGCTTTGCCTCATAGGAGGCCCTGATCCTGGCCTCGCTGGCCCCCACACAGAACTAACCCCTCGGCCAGCTGTGCTCCCAAACTCAGAGACCCCAGCACTGGCCTAGCCTCATGACAGGCTCCAATCCCAGCCTCACTGACCCTGGAACCAGCCTAACTGCTAGACAGGCTCCTATCCTGGTCTCGCATGTACCAGCTCCGTCCTTGCCTCATGGCAGTTTCCGATCCCGACCTTGCTGGCCCTGGCACTGGCCTTACCCCTCAGCAGAGTCTGATCCCAGCCTCGGAGGTCCCAGTACCAGTCTTGCCTCACAGCAGGCTCTAATCCCAACCTTGATGGCCCCAGTACTGGCCTAACCCCTCGGCTGGTGCCAATCCCTGCCTCGAAGCCCTCAGTAGTGGCCTTGCCTCTCAGCAGGCTCCAAACCTGGCCTCATTGGCCCCGGCACTGACCTCACCCCTCAGCAGGCTCCAATCCCAGCCTTGGAGGCCCCAGCTTCGGCCATACCCAAGGCATGCTCCAATCCAGGCCTCACTGGCCCCGGCACCGGTCTAAACCCTCAGCAGCCTCCTATCCAGGCCTTGGAGGCCCCGGCACTGGCCTTGCCTCACAGCAGGCTCCGATCCCGGCCTTGATGGCCCTGGCACTGGCCTAACCCCTCGGCAGATTCCAATCCCAGCCTTGGAGGCCTCAGCACCAGCCTTGCCTCACAGCAGACTTCGATCCCAGCCTTGCTGGCTCTGTCACTGTCCTAATGCATCAGCTGGCTCTGATCCCAACCTTGGAGCCCCCAGAACCAGCCTTGTCTCACAGCAGGCTCCGATTCTGGCCTCCGAGGCCCCAGCACTGGCTTTGCCTTATGGCATGCTCCAATCCTGGCCTCGCTGGCCCCAGCACTGACCTAAACCCTCTGCAGGCTCCGATCCCAGCCTTGGAGGCCCCGTCACCTGCCTTGCCTCACAGCAGGCTCCGATCCCAGCTCCCTCTTCACCCAGCAGATTGTCCCATGTTCCCGAGCTGCATGGTGGTAGTATTCCACCTCTGAGGTAATTTTTTCAAAAGTTCCAGGTGAAAAAAAAAATAAAAAATAAGTTCCAGGTGTATTACATCAGATCTCTGCCTCCCCTGAGTACTTGCTGCTGCCAATGCGACTGTCTCCACCATTTCAAATCTTTCCCAAGCTCTTTTCCCATACTGCATAATGTCCAGTGTTCCTAAGCATGTGCGACAGTAACATTCTACCTTTGGGGTAATTTCTTCAGAGGATCAGGGTGGGTTGGATCAGATGTCTGCCTCTCCCAAAGACAAGTCTCCATCTCCATCTGGGCCACTGCTGCTACCACTGCCTTCCTCCAAGGTCTCCTCTAGACTCTCTCCTTACAGGTGATGTCCAGGATCCTTAAAGATGTAGAGAAGCCTCAGTCCTCCTTCGCGGGGATTTTTTTCCAAAAGTTCCAGTTCAGATGTATATCTTTTGTCTACATCTCCAGTATTCTAGCTGCCACCTCGTCCATCTTAACCCCTCTCGAATATTTTTTTTCTTTTCCCTTTTTTTTTTTTTTTAAAGAGAAGAGAGTATGTGTGGTTTGGGGAGGATATGGGATCAGGCACTTGGTAATGATGAAAAATTTTTTTCATTCCAGGTGTGTGGGGTGGGGGTCACCTAAGGGTGCCCAGCCCATGCCCACCCACGTGCCCGAGGTCCAGGCCTGAGGACCTCAGGGTCCTTTTGGGTGGAGAGGGGGTCGCCTAAGGGTGCTCCATCAGTGCCTGGCACCTGCCCAGGGTCTGGGCCTGGCAATCCAGACCTCAGGGTCCTTTCAGGTGAGGAGGGGGTTGCCTAAGGGTGCCCCGCCAGTGCCTGGCACCCACCCAGGGTCAGGGCCTGGTGGCCCAGACCTCAGGGTCATACTCTATTCTTTATATGTGCAAACGTCTGGTTTGATTTTATTTAGCTGGTTTATATATCCTTGCATGGTAGTGGTTGCAGCTTTTGCTTTGTTCAAAGTATGATGAGAGTGGCAAACTGCTGGTAGACAGGAAAGGTTGTAGAAAACTCATTTGATTCTTAGAGTGTGTTAAAGTTAGCAGCGGTCGGATTAACTTTTGGAAAGAATACACACTCCCACCCCTGGGCCAGAAGGGGAAAAAAAGGACAGTTCATCCAGGTGGATTCACAAAAGGGGTTGGTAACCTCAGCACTCTGAACTGGCCCTCCTCCCCGCTGCTGGGAGAGGGTTGGCCTGAGACACAGTGCTGAAGGCATATGGCCCTAATGTAAAACTCAGGGAAGTCTCCTCCAAAATCAGCATTCATTTCAACCTGAAACACTATGCCCCCTTTTCGGACCTCAGATCAGGCATACGGACTTCAGGAGACCCTCTCTGCTAAGCTTGCTCAGGTGGTGATCTGCCCACCTGTAACCCCTAAGGCCTGGGGGAGCATTCCTATGGCAGAAGCCAGGCGAGGGGTATATACTGGCCCTCCATATTCCAAGCCCAACTTGAGGTCCACCTTACTTTCACCATGAAAAACAAAACAAAACAAAAAATCTTAGTCATCTCTCCGGTTGTGTCCTATCATCCTACAGTGTTTCCTTGATTACGTTTAAGACTTAAAAAGGAGGCCTCGCCAGGCATGGTGGGGCAAACTTGTAATCTTTGTGCTTGGGAGGGAGAGACAGGAGGATCACACAGGTTTGAAGCAAGCCACGCTGGCTTAAGAGACCCTGTATCCAAATTAAAAAGTATAAAAATAGGTGTGGGAGTGTAGCCTGGAGGTAGAAGGGTTTCCAGAAACCCCAGTACCAAAAAAAAAAAAAAAAAAAAGGAGGCCTGGGTAGCTCTTGAGGTGACAGGCCAAATACTGATTTCTTTTCAGTTTTCTGCTCACTTTGTCTTTCCTAGAGTTCTATTCTATAGAGACCTATGTTTTACCTGGGGTTGACAGCACCGCAAGGCCAAATAAATTTGTAATAATCATGGGATGGGCTCAAGTAACACCTAAGACTCTGCTCCTAAATCATTCCCCTAAAATCCGCACCAAGGCTTGCAGTTATGGTGTGGAGATAACAAAAGGTAAGTTTGATACCTTCTGCTCTGCAGAATGGCCTACATTTAATGTGGGCTGGCCACCACAGGGGACCTTTTCTCTGGATATTATTAAAAGGGCCTGAGAGGTGATCAATCACCCCTGGATTACATGGCCACCCTGACCAATATCCTTTTATTCTGATGTGGCTAACTTCAGTAGAAAGCCCTCCCTCCTGACTGAAACCATTTGTCTCTGAGAAGCCAGAAGACACCTCCCCCCAAGGTGCTGGCAGTCTCTAGGGCCTCCCATCAACTGACTGCCTGCTCTTATGGATGACAGAGACCCCCGGAGGAGAGGAGTCATCCAAGAAACCCATCTTGCAGGAAGAGTCAGACCTGTATCCCTCTCTAATAGACCTAGATCTTGAAGAGAAACCCCCCTCCTTACGTACCTGTGGTGCCAGGCCAACCGGAGGTGGCTGCCCCTCCCGAGCCCCTTCACTCATCCACCTCCCCTTCATCTCTCCCAACCCCAGCCCAGGGACCTGCACCGGGGTTGAGGCCCCACAGGCAATGGAAAGGGAACCTTGAGGAGGAACCATCCTCCTCCACCTCAACTGGGGTGCCCATTCTCCCCATGCGGGCCCTGGGAGGTACTGGCTCAGATGGAGAATGATCTTACCAGTATTGGCCCTTTACAAGCAGTGATTTGTATAACTGGAAGGCTTAAACCCCCCTTTCTCTGAAGACCTGAGGGGTCTAGTTGACCTGGTTGAGTCTATCATGCATTCACATAGCCCCACTTGGGATGACTACCAGCAGTTCCTTATGACCTTGTTCATCACAGAAGAGTGTGATCAAATCCTCACTGAGGCCAGAAAGAATATCCCCGGTAACAGCGGATGGCCAACAACCTTGTCGAGCCTGATTGTCGATGAGGGCTCACTTTGAAAAGACCAGATTGGGACTTTGGGGACTTGCAAGGTAGGGAGTGTCTGCAAGTTTACCACCAGACCCTTATGGCAGGTCTCCGAGCACCGCCCCACCAATTTGGCTAAGGTAAAAGCTGTGATGCAAGGGGAAAGTGAAAGCCTGGCTGCATTTTTTGAGCACCTCTATGATGCTTATAGGCAGTAAAAAAGAAAAAAGGGAGCATCAGTAGAGAAAACAGGAGGCAGCAGAGGGAGATGGCTGACAGAGGCCATAAAAGAGAATATTGTTAGGCTTCCAGTCCCGACTTCAACCTGAGAGGTCCATGAGTTTCTAGGAATGGCGGGTTACTGCCACTGTGGATTCTGGGGTATGCTGAGATAGCAAAGCCCTTGTATGAGGCAACCAAGGATAAGGCCCCCTGGGCCTAGGGACGGGAATGACAGAAGGCCTTTGACAAACTTAAGACCGCCCTCCTAAAGACACTAGCCTTGTATTCCCGGACTCCCTGAAGCGCTTCAGCCTCTTCGTTGATGAAAAGGAGGGTAGCAAAAGGGGTGCTGATGCAGCGCATAGGGCCATGGAAGTGTCTGGTTGCCTATTTATCCAAAAGGCTGGACCCAGTCATGGCAGGATGGCCCCCGTGCCTAAGGATCATTGCGGCAGTAGCCCTAATGGTAAAGGACACAGACAAACTCACTTTCAAACAACATCTGAAGGTGGTAACTGCTCATGTGATCGAGGGGATCCAGATCAGCACCCCCTCGATCTGGAACCCCCCCACATGACTGTCAGGAGATTGTGGCAGAGATTACCCAGGTGCGCCCCGACCTCCAGGATGCCACCCTTCCCAACAATGAGTTGGTATGGTACACTGATGGAAGCAGCTTCGTTATGGACAGGGTATGAAGGGCAGGTGGGCCATGGTGAGCCAAAATGGCGGTGTCATTTGGAGTGCCTCACTGCCTCCGGGGACCTCAGCCTAGAAGGCCAAACTCATTGCGCTGGCGCAGGCACTGGAACCTGGAACTGGCTGAGGGGAGACAAGTGACTGTCTACACCCATAGCTGCTATGCCTTCGGCACTGTCCATGTACGTGGCTCCATCTACCAGGAAAGGGGCTTTATGACAGCAGAAGGAAAGAAACTGGTAATCTCCCAGAGGTGCAGAGGTTGTTAGCCACTGGACAGAAGCCCGCGGCAGTTACAATTGTCCATGTCCCTGGACACTAGTCTGCCCAGACCCCAGAGGCTGAAGGAAACAGGCGAATGGATGAGGCTTCCAAAAAAGACGGCTGTCCCGTCCCTAAGGCTCCGTCCTGCAGAGCCCTGGAAAAGAACATACAAACACTGAGTCTGTTGATGATGCTTCCTTTCTTTAATGCTTCCCCTCAATGTGCACAGCAGGCAAATATATATCAGTCTCATAACCCCCCCCCCCATCACTCCACCAACCCCAAGCTTCCCACAGCTAGCACATGCACATTTCTAACCCTCTCATAGGCGGGCTGGTGGTAGCATGAGGCACTGCATCACTGATCATCCGTAGGGCGCCTGATAGGGCTCACTGCTCAGGCTCAGGGCACCGCCAGCCTCGTGAGCCTTGTGACTTGGCAACATGCCTAGGTGCCATCTTGAGCCACCGCCCCATCCAAGTCTAGCCGAGCGGGCCCTGACATCTCCCCCTTTTTGTTTTATTAAAATTAAGGCTCGGGACCGTGCCTGTCTTAGGTTGTCGAACCTCAAGGATCACTCTTACCTGTCATCAGGAAAGCAATAGCATGATTACTCCCCTGTCTTAGGTTGATATGATCCCGGGGACGATCGTACCTGTCTTTGACTACCGATCCAGCATATTGAGCCATACGTGAGGAGATGAGCCAGCTTCAAGGGCAGCCAGAGCTTGCACCAGCATGTGCTGTTGTTACACAGTTTGTTGTCGAATACACTTGATATATCCAACCAGGACACAGCATACTACCACCAGCAAAAAATGCCCAGAATGCCACTCCACCCCAATCTCTTAAGAAGCCCACTGTCCCCTGTATCAGGTCCATCCATTGTTGTACTGAGGCAATCTCCATGCGGGTAGATTGATCGCGACAATGGACACTCGAAGTTCTCTCATAGTCTGTTCAAATTTATGGCTCCAATTTCCCAGAAGTATTCTGCCTATCTGTTGGGATAGATTGCCTGCATGGGAAAAATTCTAATACTGCACAGAGGATATGCATAATCCAGACAATTTTTGAATACATGGTACCATGGCCATCTGTCCCAATATGTCAACCTGTTCTTGTAATAGGTCCACTCTTTGATTTACCATCATTATGCCTGCTTTAAGCTGCCCATTTATTCAAGCTTGTTACACTATGGCAGTAGCTGTACTTGAAGATATCGTATTTACAGCAGCAGCCGTATTAATTGATGTACAGTTTTAACAGTGTTAAGAAAATTTTTGATGGTGGCTGCTTTCACTTTCACTCCTCCCTTAAAAAGAATCTTACAGAGAGCCTCTTTGACTTTCATAGTAGTAACCTTAGACTCCATGATAAGTCTTGCTTCGTCACAATCCGCGAGCTTTCTACTTCGTCGCTAAATCCTGCGAACCTACACAGCGCTGTCCCTGCGAACTTACCCCATGGCTTGCTTCATCGCAATCCACGAGCTTTCTACTTCATCGCTAAATCCTGCTAACTTACACAGCGTTGTCCCTTCGTCACTTACCTGCAAACTTACCCCACGGCGTTCCCGGGTTTCAGCTCCACTTGTCCCGTCCCTAAGGCTCCGTCCTGCAGAGCCCTGGAAATGAACACACAAACGCCGAGTATGTTGATGATGCTTCCTTCCTTTAATGCTTCCCCTCAATGCGCACAGCAGGCAAATATATATCAGTCTCATAACCCCTCCCTCATCACTCTACCAACCCCAAGCTTCCCGCAGCTAGCTCATGCATATTTCTAACCCTCTCATAGGCGGGCTGGTGGTAGCATGAGGCACTGCATCACTGATCATCCGTAGGGCACCTGATAGGGCTCACTGCGCAGGCTCAGGGCACCGCCAGCCTCGTGAGTCTCATGACTTGGCAACATGCCTAGGTGCCATCTTGAGCCACCACCCCATCCCGGTCTAGCCGAGCGGGCCTGGACAACGGCAATGGCATCACCAACCTTGGCACTCGCCCTACCTACTCCCGAGCCCCCGCAACCTGACTACACCTGGGAAGATCTTCAGTGGATCCAGAACCACCACTACCCAGGGCCTGATCAGCATGGGTGGTGCCGAGACTCTGAAGGAAGACTGATACTGCTGGCAAAACTAGGATTGTTCCTCCTTTCCAAACTGCACTGAGCCAGAGCCACCCATTTAGGGAAGAAGAATTTGCTGACTATTCTGGAGTCTGCTCGCCTCTGGTTCCCCTGACAAACAACCCAGATCCAGGAGATCATGGATCAGTGTGTTGGGTGTCAGGCTAATCCCAGGCAGTAATGGATGGTGGATATATTCAGAAAATGGCCTTACCCCATGTCTTTCAACCTTGGTCTTTAATGCCTCTAGGAACTTCTGTGTTCTAGTAACTGTGATGCCCCGCATCCTTTACCACATAGAGGAGAACATGTATTTTCATTGGAATAGGAGAAGTAAGAGGGAGCCCATCTCTATACTAACTATTGCTACCCTGTTCGGCTTAGGAATAACTGGGGCTGGGACCAGCATAGCCTCCCTGGTCACTCAAAGGACAGGAATGATATCTCTGAGGGCAGCCATAGATGAAGATCTAGAAAAAATAGAGGACTCTATTAGTCACTTAGAAAAATCTCTCACCTCCCTTTCCAAAGTAGTGCTACAAAACAGAAGAGGGCTTGATTTATTGTTCCTCCAGCAAGGGGGACTATGGGCCCCTCTAAGAGAAGAGTGCTCCTTTGATGCTGACCACACGGAGGTAGTAAGAATTTCTATGCCTAAGGTAAGAGAAGGATTAGCCCCCCCCCCCAAAAAAAAATAGGGAGAGAGAAGCACTGGGAAATTGGTTTTAGGCTTGGTTTAATAGATCCCCCAGGTCCCCTACCCTAGTCTCTACCTTAGTTGGCCCAATTGTTTTGCTGGTTCTTATTTTAACTTTTGACCCTTGCATTATAAATAAGCTTATTGACTTTGTAAAAGAACATGTTAGTACCATCCGACTCATGGTCCTGAGACAACATTATGAGATTTTGCCCACTCCTGGAGACCCTTACATCATCTTGGAAAATGAGAAAGATTCCTCATAAACAACTAAAGGGGGGAATGTAAGAGCATTAGAACAGTCATCATATCGGTCGGGAAGCCATTTCACTGAGTCTGAGTAACCCTGTGCCAAAGTTGCATCATACATGACTGGCTAAAACTTGTAAAACCCAGGATGTCATGGGGCTGTTTGAAATGAGCTTATCTTGTTAAACCAGATGGGTGGGGGGAAAACTGAAACTGTGTAACTGCAGAAAGTTACCATGAATTGGACATTAAGAATTGCTATGTAACTATGAGTTGAATGTCTTGAAAAAGCTATTTAAACCCCTGACTTTGAGTGCTCAGGGTCCTTGTTGACCCCTGCCTTGACGGGCTGATACTTGGACCCCAGCTAGCTGGAAATAAACCTCACTGTGTGACTTGCATTATCGTGAGTATCCTCTGTCTATTTGAGGGGTGGTCATCTACGGACTAAAAATGGCAGGCTTCTATCCTGGCCTCGATGGCCCTGGCACTGGCCTCACTTCACAGCAGGATCCAATCCTGGCCTTGGAGGCCCAACACCTGCCTTGCCTTAGAGCAGGTTTCTATCCCAGCCTTGCTGGCCTCAGCATTGGCCTCGCCACCCCACCGGCCTCGCCTCACCCTCATGGCAGGCTCTGTTCCCAGCCTCGCTGGCCCCAGCACTGGCCTCACCTCATGGCAGGCCCCGGTCCCAGCCTTGGAAGCCATGAAGGCTGATGTCTCCCAGAATACATAACATGGTGGTCCACCCAGGCTATGCGGGGCTTCCTCTGATATGCCCAAAACACTCAGCATGTTGTCCAGAATTCCTGAGCATGTGGGGTCAGGAGCAGTCTATTTTTAGGGAGATTTCTTCAAAAATCCAGGTGGATTAGACTATATCTGTCTGCCCCTCCAAATACTGGTCACCGCCACTGCCACCGCCACCACTGCCATCTCAGTTCTCTCCTGAACACCTTCCCACACAGCATGTTTTCCAGAATTCCCGAGCATGTATGGGAGTAGGAGTCTACCTTTGGGGAGATTTCTTCAAAAGTTTAAGGTGGATTGAATTGGATCTCTGTCTCTCCCAAATATTGGCCACCGCTGCTGCTGCACTTTCATCTCGGTTCTTTTCCAAGTACTTTTTTTCACACAATATGTTGTCCCAAATTCCCAAGCATGTGCAGTGGTAGCAGTCTACCTTTGGGGAGAGTTCTTCAAAAGATCCAGGTGGATTGCATCAGATCTCTGCCTCTCCCAAATACTGGCTGCAGCCACCAATGCTGCCACTACCATCTCAGTTCTCTTCCAAACGCTTTTTCCACACAGCATGTTGTCCAGAATTTCTAAGCATGCATGGTGGTAGCAATCTACCTTTGGGGATATTTCTTCAGAAGATCAAGGTTGATTGGATCGGATCTCTGCCTCTCCCAAATACTGACCTCTGCTGCCACCCTCGCCACCATCGCCATCCTCCTGGTTCTCCGCTGAGCACCTTCCTTACATAGTATGATGTTCAGAATTCCCAAGCATGTGAGGCGGGAGCAGTTCTCTTTCGCAAAGATTTTTTTCCAAAAGTTCAAGGTGGATTGGATATGATTTGTCTGCATCTCCCGAATACTGGCTGCCGCCGCCATCATCTTGACCCCTCTTGAATTTTTTTAATAAAAGAAGACAGTATGTGTGTGTGTGTGTGTGTGTGTGTGTGTGTGTGTGTGTGTGTTTTGTTTGTTTTGTTTTTTGTTTTTTGCTTTTTTTTGCAGTATTGGGGGTAGAATGCAGAGGCTTTCTACCTCCAGGCTATACTCCCAGACCTATGTTTTATTTTTTATTTGGAAACAGGGTCTCACTAAGTTGCTGAGAGCCTCACTAAGTAGCTGAGGCTGGCTTCGAACCTACGCGATCCTCCTGTCTCAGCCTCCCAAGCGCGGGGATTACAAGCGTGCGCCACCACGCCCAGCTAAATAGGTTGTAAGATCGAACACTCAGCAGCAATGAATTTTATCTCCTTTCCAAGAGCGCAGGCCCACAGGCTCACCACGTAGAGCAGGATCTGCTGTTCCGAGTGCACCACAGCCCCCAGCACAGCATGGAGGAGCGTGGCGGCCAGATGCACTGAGTTCCCTGGGACGCAGCTGGGCTTCCCGCCAGGCATTGCTGGGTGTCGGGAATCCAGCCCAATAGCTGGCGGGGTTTGGTGAGATGATGAGTACGGACGACTCGAACATAAACCCATGAGCTGGGAGTCAAGTAAAGCAAGATCTTATTTATTTCTCTCCAAGCAATCCTATATATAGCACCAAGCCACGAGGGGAATTCCCATGAGAAATAGCCTAGCCTATCCGGGATAAAGATCACTAGCACTTAGTTCACGGCCAATCCCAGGCCAGTACATGAGCCATTCATGTGTGCAGAAAGCTCCTTTAAAGGTAGAAAGGGAAAAACCGCTCAGTCTCCCCACCCATAATGAATGGGGAAACCACGCCTTCCTAGCTTCCTCCAGGTGCCATCTTTAGCCCATTTTCTGCTGAATCACTTTACTTAAAGTTTTGCCTTAGGCTGTAGGCCACTCAGGCCGAGGAAGGCTGCATCTCCTTAGGTGCTGTATGGACACACCCCATCAGCTGGGCTCCCTCCATCACGCCCGGATTATTTTTTTTACAAGGTGTGTTGTTAAGAGTTCCCCAGCATGCACGGCTAAAGCGGTCTTTTCTCTAATCTTTTCTGGGATGTTATTCCAAAAATCACTTTTCTTGCATGGCAGGTACCTCATTGTCATCTTGCTTCTAATTCCGCCATTATCCACTCCTTTCCTGTATTCTAGATAGGAAGTCATGGCTGGAAATATCTCCTTAAGTTGTCCCAATCAGATATTAAACCAAAACCTGGTGTCCAGGGCTTCTCCGAGAAATGCTTGTCCTATTTGGTGGCTGTGGTTGCTGCCATCTTGCCCCCTCCAGTTATTTTTTATCATAGTCATGACTTCAAAATACTAGCATAGAATAATACAATAACATTAATTCATATGTTTGGTTTTTTCCATTTCCTCAAAATATTGAGAAAAGTTGAAATATGGAGAAATATATCATTCTATATTGATGATAGCTCAAATAGAAAAGGAACCCATGATTCAGTTACTTGAGAAAGAAAGCAAACTACAATAAGTTCAGCTAGATACAATCCTTTCATTGTAGATTTGACTGGTTCATATTTCTTTGACCTTTCTCACATGTCTAATAAGTCAAATTAGCAAATCTTAGCATCGTTAGGATTACAAGATGAAATATCTTAGTCCAGGCCACAGAAATCTAGTGTTTATCTGCTGCCAAGAAGGGTTGTAAATTCTGTTTCCCTGTCACTAGCAAAAACTGAAATAAGAAATGAGTTATTTGAAAAAGATAATATTGTATTTCACAGAACTCAATATGAATTTTCTACAAAAGTAGATTTAGACATTATTTCTAAACATATTTTTGCAATATAATTTACATAATAACAATTCACCTACTTAAAATGCAAAATTCAGTAGTTTTCAGTATATTCACATGTATATGTACCCATCTTCAGAGTCAACTTTAGAAAGTTGTTATCACTTCAAAGAAGCTCTCTACCCTACAGCTATTGTGTACTTATCCCCACAATTCTTACCACCCCTAAGCAATTGTGAATCTACTTTCTATCTGTAGATGTCTCTGTTCATTTTTGTGGTTGTTGTTTTGTTTGTTTTTGTATATAATGTGTGTGTGTGTGTGTGTGTGTGTGTGTGTGTGTGTGTGTTATGGAGGATGGAACCCAGGGGCATTGTACCTCTGAGATAGACACCCAGCTCTATTTTTTGGTCTTTTATTTATTTATTTCATTATTATTACTATTTTTTATGGTACTGGGGTTCCTGGAAACCCTTCTACCTTTGGGGTACACTCCCAGACCTATATTATATTTTTTCTTATTTGTAAACAGGGTCTCTTAAGCCAGTGAGGCTGACTTCAAACCTTCCCTATCCTCTGTCTCGCCTCCCACACGTGGGAATTACAAGCGTGCACCACCGCACCTGGATGGTCTTTTATTTTTTGTAACAGGGTCTCACTGAGTTGTGAAGAGCCTTGCCAAGTAGCTGAGGCTGTCCTCAAATGGTGAGCCTCCAGTCTCTGCCTCCTGAATTTCGGGAATACAAGTGTGGGCCACTATGCATGGACTGGATATTTTATATAAATATAATCATATAAACATGTGGTCTTTTGTTACTAGCCTCTTTTATTTAGCAAATTTTAAAAGTTCACTCATGTTTTAGGATATATTAGTAATCCATTCTTTTTTATAACCAAGTAATATTCCACTGTAGAGATAAACAACATTTTGTTTACCTATTGTTCAGTTGATGTCTTGCCTATTATGAATAATGCTGATATTGACATCCATGTGCCTAATTTTTTTTTTTTTTTTTTTTGCGGTTCTGGGGATGGAACCCAGGGGCATTTGCTACACCCTCTGCTCCCGTTTTAAAAATTCTTTATTTTGAAACAGGGTCTTACTGAGTTGTGAAGGGCCTCACTAAGTAGCTGAGGGTGCCCACGAACCATGATCCTCTTGTCTCAACCTCCCGAATGCTGGGATCTGTCAAACTGCTGCACAATTTTGAATTCCTAATAGTAAAGTATAAGGGCTCCAATTATTTTCAAATTCTTGCCAACACTGTTAATAATTGTAATTTTTTATTAGAGACATCCTGGTGGTTGTGAAGTGGTATCTCATTGAGGTTTTGATTTACTATCTCATAATTAATGATGTTAAGCATCTATTCATGTACTTCCTAAGCATTTGCATATCTTTACTGGAAAAAGATCTGTGAGATCCTCTGCCTATTTTTAACTGCATTATTGAGTTGAATTTTTTTCTTCTTTTTGAGTATAGGCTCTTACAGCTATAAAATTCCCTGTGATTTTTACTTTAGCTTCATCCCATAAGTTTTGACAAGTTGTATCTTTATTTGCATTAATCTCAAATATTTTTCTGATTTCCCTGTTGATAAGAATTTTGCCCATTGGCTATTAAGCAGTGTGTGGTTTTATTTACATGTATTTTTAAGTTTTCTCAGCTATTATTCCTCATTATTAATATCCAATGCCATTCTATTACAGTAAAAACAAAATAAACAAAAAACAACTGCACTATTTCTTTTTTTTTTTAATTGGTGCATTGTAGTCATACATCTTAATGAAGTGCAAGATGGTAGAAGCATACAGGTACACATCACCCAATTAGCCCTTCCCCAATTCTCACCTCATTCCCTCCCCTCTTTCTCATGTTTGGCTTAGTGACTGACTTTGATATGTTTGTCAATGTACATCATGTATATTAGGAAATTTCTCCTTGACCCCTCCAACACTCCACACCTCATCTATAGTATCTCCTTATTTATCTAGAGTTCCTCCTATGGCCCATTTTCTCCCTGGCTTCTGCATATCATTTTAAAAATTTGACATTTGTTTGATGGTCCACAGTGGATGTCTATTTTATAAAACATGTCATTCTGAGTTAGTCTCTAAAAGATATTAGAGTTTAATCCCTATTGTGAGACACTAAAAGGGTAGAAATTTAATTCAACTATTGTGTTTATAGGTAGGGACTGGAATTCTCTTGTGACATGTCAACTTACCTTTGCTTCACTGATTAACTTTCCTTGCCTTTGACTTTCAAATTTTTACTATGATATGTCTATTTGTAGATTTATTTTACACTACATTTGGAAAATATTTAGTCATTATTTCTTCAGATGTTTTTCTTCTTTTTTCCTCTTTTCATTCTGTACCCCGATTTCACATAGGTTAAGGTGCCTATTGCTATCTTAGCATTTCTCTAAAGCTATTCAGTTTTCTTTGTTATTTAGGTTAGATGATCTCTATCTGCAAGTTTCCTTCTTTCTTCTGTAAATGTGGCGGCACCATTAAGGCTCTTCAGAGAACTTTTCAATTTCTTTTGTACTTTTAAACTCAATGATATTTTTGGTTCTTTTTTACAATATTTAACTTTTTATTGTTTTTTTTCTGTTTGGTACAACATCATTCCTTTGTTACTTCTTTAATCATAGTTTCCTTTAGTTCTGTGAATATATTTGTAATGGCTATTTTAGAAAGTTTCTGTTAAATTTGACATCTGGTTCTTACTCCAGATGTCAAATTCTATATTTTCTCTAGTGAAAGAGTTATACTTTTATTTCTTTGCATATTTCATGTTTTGTTGTAGTTGCAAACTGAACACTTTTGATAATATAGCAACAAAAAATCAGAAACTTTTCTATATGCCAACCATAAATCCACTGAAAAAGAAATCCAAAAAGCAATTTTATTTAGAATAACTTCAAAAACAATAACATAGTTAGAATATTTTTACTAGTTTTATTGGAGGGAGAGTCTATGGAGCTTCTCACAACTGTCATAGAAGTAATTTTTCATATTATTTATTAATTTTTATTTTTTGTGGTACTGGGTGTTGAAACCAGGAACATTTTACCCCTGAGCTATAACCCCAGCCCTGTTTTTTTTTTAATTTTTTTTAGTTTGAAACAGAGTCTCACTACTGAGACTGTATATAAACTTGAAATTTTCCTGTCTTGGCCTCCAAAGTATTGGGATGACAAGTTTGCTCTACCATACCTGGCTAAATTGTTTTCTTTTTAATCCCAAATTAATCAGTAGTCTTGATTGGTATCTATGAGACTCCACATATCAAATAAAACACTAAATTCTATCAGAGATTCTGTATTAATACAATATATTGCACAATTTTTGTATGAAAATAGGCAGAAAACTCTCTCTCTCTCTCTCTCTCTCTCTCTATATATATATATATATATATATATATATATATATATATATTTCTGTCTATATATTTTCAAATTAATTAATTCAATTAAAGCATACCTGATAGCCAGGTGTAACAGCACATGCCTGTAACCTCAGTACTTTAGAGCTAGAGGCAGGAGGATTGCAAGGTCAGGGCCAGCCTCAGAAATTTAGTGAGATATTCAACAACTTAGCAAGACTCTGTTTCATAATAAAAAAATAAAATAAAGCTCTGGGTGTTACTCAAAGGCAGAATTCCCCTGAGTTCAATCCCTGGTGCCAAAAAACAATAAAAAATAGATTTGAGGTTTTTCAGTTATATGGTATTATAACTACCACTAAGTAGATAATGACAACAATTCAAGACAGATTTTCAATAACATTAGAGAGTTTACATTGCTTTATAAGACTGTAAATTAGTTTAGAAAGAGAATGTCTGCTAGTACTTTTCTAGTCAATTCAAACATGATTTTTACAATTTGATTCCTAGATCATCTTTTTTAAATAAAATAATTTGCTGTTTCATTTTCCAAAGGCTGAGAAAAAAGTGTACATGTGTAAGTTACACAGGCAAAAAGCACAGTATTCTCATAGCATGGTACATTTTTCATGTGTCAAAGTATAATTCATAAAACAATTTAAAACCATGGACATTTTCACTCATTTAATAATTACTTATTGAGTTTCTACTTTATGCTAGTCACTAAAATGAGCATTTAGAATACATCATATGAATGAAATTGACAGAAATACTTTCCCTCATGGAGCATTCAAAGAACTCATATCCAGCACATGTATAATTCGCTATCCCACTAAGTTAAATAATGATTGTTCTTGTACCTGAAACTATAAGATTTTATGCATTTTTCTAATGATTATAGTTCATCTTTTAGGTATTTACAAGAAGAAACTATTGTCAGTCTATCTGTTGATAAAATACAATTAAGCAGGATGGTCACAATATCAAGGAATTAGATTTACTTTTTCCATTATTATAGCTTTTGCTTAGTTGTAAGAATAATTAACAAACTATTGTTCATATTCAAGCATGATAAATTCCTGAGATTTTTGTTAACTGTTAATAATAAGTCTCAAATTTTACAGACACTCCTAGTTTCATAAAATATGTAGATAATGAAATAAGTTATAATTAAGGAAAATATTACTTATAAAGTAAACTTTGAAGATTACTCAAATAAAGGCTATAAAACTCTTGTACTTATTATTGCCAACAATGTTAACATGTTTTATTTTACTTAATACAATAGAAAACAAATAAATAAATTTTGACAAGGAAAGACTTAGATCTGAATCATGAAGTGGTTTCTCCACTTAGTTTGTATCCTTGCGAAAATAATGAAAAATTTGAACTCTTAAGTTTTTTTGTCTGTCAGGTAATGTCAACCAGTTATTTTAATGAATAAATGGATGATATATAATTTTTACTATAAAATAACATTTAAGTAAATTATATATTACTAGTCATGTTTATTGACATAAAAATTTATGTTGTATTATTCAGGGCTCACTGGAGTAACAGAACTCACAGGACACATATATGGTAAAAGAGGAGTTATCAAAAAAATTTACAGTCCAAAGCAGTGTATTCCGAAGTGACAGGCTGCATACAGAGAAATAGAAGAACCAGCAGCTGGTAGAGCAGTCCAAGAGCTGGAGTCTTAGAATCAGAGTGACCAATAATTTAGTCCCAGTCCAAGAGGAAAAGGCTAGGAAATTCTCTGCAGGAACTATAGTGAAAGATGAATTCAAAGAGTTGAAGGCTGATATCCCAGGCTAAGGCAGATATTCTCTCCTCAGAAAGAACGAGTAGATCTTCATGCAGCTTTCTCCTTTTTACACAGATTCTGTTCCTATCATAACATAGAAGGGGTAAAAAAGAAGAAATAGATCTTAGCAAAAATTAAAATGTGGGAAGGTTAAAAAAAGTAGAAGTTTTGTGACATTTATTCATAATAAAATTTAAATTGATTTGAAAAATAATAGTTCATTTACAACATAAAACCTGACTGACTTTGTGTTCTTCTCCTGCTGAGGTATTTGTAATACAGCATAAAAGTACCAGCACTGGCCACAGCAAATCTACCCTTTTGGCTTGGAGTCCTGGCACCACTTGCTAAGGCACAAAAGAAAAGAAGGAGAACGAACACAAAAACTAACTTCAAGCATTCTTAGAATTAGATGGAATAAGTGATAATCTTAAGAAGAAGGATTTTAAGCATTATGTGGTGATGTATGATGCTGTACGCATCTAAGTTTAGTGTTTAGAAGCTGAGATAAGAGATATAAAGATTCAAGGCAAGCCTCTGCAACTTAGGAAGACCCTGTCTCAAAACAAAAAAACAAAACAGACCTGGAGGTGCAGCTCCAGATCTGGAGGTAGAATCACTCAGGGTTAAACTTCTGAAGTTCGTAATATTTACTTTTTATTTTATTTCATTTTATTTTTTATTCTTATTTTATTTTATTTTTATTGAATATATATTTTTATTGGAGCATTATAGTCATACATCACAATGGAATACAAGACTTGTGAGGATATATAAGCATACATCATCCAATTAGCCCTTATCCAATTCCCATCCCATTCCCTCCCCTTCCCTCGATCCCATGTTTGATTGGTGATTAACGTTGATACATTTGTTTACATATATCATGAGTTTTAAAGAGATTCCATCCTCCCCCATCCCATCCCCTCTGATTGGTCACCTTAATTCCTCCTCTATAGGGCCCATTCTTCAACTAGATCTCTTCCTATTACCCATTTCTTCCTAGTTTTTGCATATTAGGGAAAGCATCTGGTTTTTAATTTTCTGTCACATTTCTCTGTGCTGTATTGCAAGTTCCAGTCCCACTCTTGACAGCCCTGGCTCTGGCCTAGCCACCCAGCAGACTCTGATCCTGGCCTCACTGGCTCCAGCACCAGCTTTGCCTCATTGCAGAACCCAACCGCAGGCTCACTGGACCTGGCACTGGCCTCACCCCTGGGCAGGCTCTGGTCACGATCTCAGAGGCCCCAGCACTGGTCTTGCCTCATGGCAGGCTCCTATCCCGGCTTCAGAGTCCCCAGCACTGGCCTTGCCTCATGGCAGGCTCCGATCCTGGCCTCACTGGCCCAGCACTGGCCTATCCCCTCTGCAGGCTCCAATCCCGATCTTGCTGTTCTCAGCACAGGCCTAAGCCCTGGGTAGGCTCTGATCTTGGGCTCGGAGGCCCCAGAACCAATCTTTCCTCACAGCAGGCTCTGATCACGGCCTTGCTGGCTCCAGCACCAGCCTAAACCCTCGGCAGGCTCTGATCCCGACATCGAAGGCCCAAGCACCAGCCTTCCCTCACGGCAGGCTCAGCTCCTGGCCTCCCTGGCCCTGGCACCAGCCTAACCCCTCGGCAGGCTCTGATCCTGGCCTCAGAAGCCCCAGCATCAGCCTTGTCTCACAGCGGGCTTCGATCCCACTCTCACAGGCCCCGGCACTAGCCTCACCACTCAGCAGGCCCCGATCCTGGCCTCAAGGCCCCAGCATCGGCCTTGCCTCAGGGCAGGCTCTGATCCTGAACTCTCTGGCCCCGGCTCCAGCCTCACTCCTCGGCAGGCTCTGATCCTGGCCTTGGAATCCCCAGTACCAGGCTTGCCTCATGGCAGGTTCTGATCCTGGCCTTGCTGGCCCCAGCACTGGCCTCACCCCTCGGCAAGCTCTGATCCCAGCCTTGGAAGCCCCAGCACCGGCCTTGCCTAATGGTGGGTTTCAATCCCAGCCTCACTGGCCCCAGCACTGGCCTCGCCCCTCAGCAGTCTCCCATTCTGGCCTTGGAGGCCTCAGCACACGCCTTGACTCATGGCAGGCTTCTATCCTGGCCTAGCTGGCACCGGCACTGGCCTAACCCCTTAGCAGGCTCGGATTCCCACCTCAGAGGCCCCAGCACTGGCCTTGCCTCACGGCAGGATCTGATCCTGGCCTCACTCGCCCTGGCACCAGCCTCACCCCTCAGCAGGCTCCAATCCTGGCCTCGGAGGCCCAAGCACCGGCTTTGCCTCACGGCAGGCTCCGATCCCAGCCCCGCTGGTCCTGGCACAGGACTAACCCCTTGGAAGGCTCTGATCATGGCCTCACTGGCCCTGACACCAGCCTAACCCCTCAGCAGGCCCCGATCCCGGCCTTGGAAGCCCCAGCACTGTCCTTGCCTCACGGCAGGCTCCGATCCCAGCCTCACTGGTCCCAGCACCGGCCTAACCCATTGGCATGCTCAGTCCCAGTCTCAGAGGCCCCACCACAGCAGACTCTGATCCTGGCCTCACTGGCTCCGGCACCAGCCTCACCTCTCAGAAGTCCCCGATCCCAGTCTCAAGGCCCCAGCACTGGCCTTGCCTCAGGTCAGGCTCCGATCCCAGCCTCACTGGTTCTAGCACCGGCCTAACCCCTCAGCAGGCTTTGATCACGGCTTCTGAGGCCCCAGCACTGGCCTTGCCTCACGGCAAGCTCCGATCCCAGCCCCGCTGGTCCTGGAACAGGCCTAACCCCTCAGCAGGCGTTGATTCCAGCCTCACTGGCCCCGGATACAGCCTAACCCCTCGGCAGGCTCTAATCTAAGCCTTGGACACCCCAGCACTGCCCTAGCCTCATGGCAGGCTCTGCGATCCCAGACTCACTCGCCCCGGCACCAGCCTAACTCCTCGGCAGGCTCCAATCTAGGCCTCGGAGACCCCTGCACTGGCCTTGCCTCATGGCAGGCTCCAATCATGGCCCATCTTTCCCCGGTACAGCCTCACCCCTCAGCAGTCTCCAATCCGAGCATTCTCTTCACACAGCATGTTGTCCCAAGTTCCCAAGCACGTGTGGTGGTAGCATTCTGCCTCTGGGGTTATTTCTTCAAAAGATCCAGGTTTTTTGCATCAGATCTCTGCCTCTCCTAAGTACTGGCTGCTGCTATTGCAACTGCCTCGACCATCTCAATTCTTTCCCAAACTCTTTTCCCTCACTGCATGTTGTCCAGTATTCCTGAGCATGTAGAATGGTAGCATTCTACCTTTGGGTCAATTTCTTAAGAAGATCAGGGTGGGTTGGATCAGATCTCTGTTTCTCCAAAATACAAGCATCCACTGCCACTGCAGCCACTGCTGCCAACACTGCCTTCCTCCTAGGTCTCCGCTGAGCTCCCTTCTTACAGATGATGTCCCAGATTCTTAAGCACATAAGGAAGAGGTAGTCCCCCTTCGCTGGAAATTTTTCCAAAAGTTCCAGGTCAGTTGGATATGTTTTGTCTGCATCTCCAGAATCCTGGCTGCCACCATGGCCATCTTGACCCCTCTCCAATATTTTTTATTTTCTTTTTTCTTTTTCTTTCCTTTTTTTTTTTAATAAGAGAAGACAGTATGTGTGGTTTGAAGAGGTTTTGGATCAGGCATTCGGTAGCAATGAATTTATTCTACCTTCCAAGAGCGCAGTCCCATAGCCTCACCACGCAAAGCAGGGTCTGCTGTTCTAAGAACACCATGGCCCGGCACAGCACAGTAGTGCTGAGTTCCTCAGTATGCATGTCTCAGCCTCTTTTCAGTTCTGGGCTTTCTGGGGAGCGGTTCGGGCCATCCGCCAACTGCCTGGCTCCGGGCCTTCTGGGGAGCGGGCTGGACAACCCGCTCCTCACCCAGTTCCGGGCTGTCTAGGGCTCAGGCAGGCCACTCACACCCCACCCCCACCCCCCACCCCCACCCCCCGGTTCCCGGCCTTCCAGGGAGCGGTTACTTTTTACTTTAAATAGCTTATAATAAAAATGCATATTAACGTAGTTACTCTATCATTCAATATAATTTAAGTGTTTGCATATGTATCATCTTCAATTAAATTTTCTTATATTTTTTACTTTTTAATTCCAGAATTGTAAGCATATTAATGTACACAGTTGTGAGAAACTTGAGATGCTTTAAACAAAGGTCAGTAAATTTTCTACTTAATTTACCAATAAAAAGTCATTTATATCAATTCCCTTTCAAAAATATGGATATGGATATATTTAGCACCTTTTCAAGTCAGAAAAGGCTTGAATTATAACAAAAATTAGTTCACTAGGAATGCTTATAGCTTTGTATCTGATATTAAGGAAGATAAGAGGATGATGTAGCATGTCCCAGTGGCTCAGGTTTTCCTCAGTTGTGTTTTAAAAATTCAAATTATTTGGGTTGGGACATAGCTCAATGGTATAGCACTTGTGTAGCATATGCAATACCCATGGTTCGATCCCTAGCACCTCCAAAATAATTTAGGCTTAGAAAATTGGAAGATAACTATCATTACAATTAAAAATTATCACCTAACTAAACAATATAGTGGAAACAACATCTCAAAACTCTTTATTGATAACAGGACAGGGCACTATGTGTTTTTTAGTAATATGGCCCAGTGATATGATTTTAGGGTCCAACATGTTTATTTTAAATCTTATTAGCTTTTATACAATATGACAGCATGATAAAATGATATCATATCTTAATCTTTACTTGGTATATTATTGCATTAATAATTCCAAATATTAAAAATGCTAAGACTAGGCTGGGCGTGGTGGCGCACGCTTGTAATCCCCACGCTTGGGAGGTGGAGACAGGAAGATTGCACTGGTTCGAAGTCAGCCACACTGGCTTAAGAGACCCTGTTTCCAAATAAAAAATACAAAGTAGGTCTGGGAGTGTAGCCTGGAGGTAGAAGGGCTTCTAGGAACTCCAGTACCACCAAAAAATGAAAAATTAAAATAAAATAAAAATGCTAAGACTATAAAGAATCTTTGACTACATTATGTAATCACAAATTTGTATGTTTTATAGATCAAGAAAATATAAAAGTTACTCCACCTTTCACCACTATTTTCTATGAGAAATTAATCCATCACTTTTTTGCATAAACTAAACTGTTGAAATGACAAGAACCTCAATAGAGAGCTGACAGAATGGAAGAAAATTTTTGCCAACTATTTCTCTGATATAGGACTAATATCTAGAATATACAGAGAACCCAAAAAACTCAGTACTAATAAAACAACCCAATAAAAACATGTGCAAGTGAACTAAATAGATGCTTCACAGAAGATGAAATTCAAATGGCCAATAAATGTGTATAAAAGGTTCAACATCATTAGTAATCAGAGAAATGCAAACCAAAACAACCCTGAGATTTCACCTAACCCCAACTAAAATGGCAATCACTCAAAACACAAACAACAACAAATTCTGGTGAGGATGTGGAGAATTGGGAACCCTAAAACATTGTTGGTGGGATTGAAAATTAGTGCAACAAATTTGGAAAACAGTAGAGAGGATCCTCAGAAAAATGGGAACGAACCTTAAGATATTATCTAGCAATACCACTTCTGAGTATCTACCCAAAAGAATGGAGAATGGAAACTAAATTACCAAATTAAAGCATGTTGTATCTATGTTCATAGCCGCACAATTCATAATTGCCAAACTATGGAACTAGCCAAGATGTCCATCAACAGAAAAATGGATTACAAAACTATGGGATATATACACAATGGAATTTTACTCAGCCATAAAGAAGAACAAATTATGTCATTTACAGGGAAATGGATGGAACTGGAGAACATTATGATAAGTGAGATGAGTCAGTCACAACAAATAAGAAATTGGATACTCTCCCTAATAGCTTCTGCTAGGGAGAAAAAAGGTTATTGGGGGAACTTTAGAGAAAGAAGGAAATATCATAGATGAACAAGTAAGGTGACCTAACTGAGGGTAATATGAGGAGGGAAGAGGTAAATACCCTAATGCACATGATGCACATTCACAAACATATCACAGTCAATCTAAACATGATAAGCTAAACATGATAAGGATGGTGGGTGGCAGGATTGGAGTGGGAATTAGGGAAGGGCTAATTGATACGTGCATGTATGACTGTACCCTCTTATACTCATGACTACGATGCACCAATATTTTTCTTAAATGATAGAGCAAGAGAAGAGAAGATAAAATTATTTGAACTCATTAATATGAATCCAGCAACTAACTTAAATTTTTATTTTATTTTTATTTTTATTTATTTTTTTTAATTTATTTTTATTGGTGCACTGTATTCATACATCATAGTAGGATACAAACTTTTGTAGACATACATGCACACATCGCCCAGTCAGCCCCCACCCGATCCCCACCCCACTCCCTCCCCATCCCTCCTTCCCATGCTTGGCTTAGTGGTTGACATCTAGTATTATAGCAATTTATCCAAAATTAAAAATGATAATCTCACATAACAGTTTCATTTGTCTGATACCAAGCTTTTGATGACTCAAAGATAACATTTCAATATTTCTTTTAGCTTTCTTTCTTACCAGAGGATATTTTTTTCTGTTTTTTTAGGTGAAACTATCATGTATTTATATATTTATTTTTCAGAAAAAATCTATCCTAATATGAAATATGGATTTTAGATACCCAAAACGATCTTGAAAAAGAACAAAGCTAGAAGATATATATTTTCTGATTTCAAATCATATAAAGCTACAATAATTGAAACAGTGTAGTACTGTTCTAAAGGCAGATATATAAACCATTGGAGTTAAATACAAGCCTAGAGCTAAATTCTTCCCTATATTGTCAAGTTATTTTTTTTTATTTTTAATTAATTTATTTTTTAAATTGGTGCATTGTAGTCATATATCAATCACATTGGAGTACAAGACTTGAGAGGATATACAAGCACACATCATCCAATTAGCCCTCCTCCAGCCCCCGTCCCATTCCCTCCCCCTCCCTCCATCCCACACTTCTTTGGTGGTTTACTTTGATACATTTGTTTATGTACCTCCTGCATTTTAAAGAGGCTCCGTCCTCCAGTATTACATACCCTCTGATTGGTCACATTAGTTGCTTCACTATAGGGCCCTTTCTATAGCTCAACCTCTTCCTGTTGCCCGTTTCCTCCTAGTTATTGCTGATTAAGAGAAGCGTCTGATTTATATTTTCTGCGATATTTCTCTGTGCATGCTGCATTGCAAGTACCAATCCCACTCTTGATGGTCCCAGTAGTGGCCTGGCTACTCAGTGGACTGATCCAGACCTCGCTGGCTCACGCAGCGGCCTTGCCTCATGGGAGGACCCAGTTCTGGTCTCGCTGGCCCCTGAACCGGTCAAACCCCTAAGCTGACTTTGGTCCCGACCTTGGAGGCCGCAGGAGTGAACTTGCCTCACGCCAGGCTTCGATGCTGGCCATTGGCCCCTGCACCAGTCTAACCCCTTGGCAGGATTCCAGTCCCGGCCTCGGAGGCCCCAACACTGGTAATGCCTCACTGCAGGCTCCGATGCCGGCCTCACTGGCCCCAGCACCGGCCTAACCCCTCGGCAGGCTCTTATCCTGGCCTCGAGGCCCCAGTACCGGCCTTGCCTCAAGGCAGGCTCCGATGCCGGCCTCGCTGGCCCCAGCACCGGCCTAACCCCTCAGCAGGCTCTTATCCTGGCCTCGGAGGCCCCAGTACCGGCCTTGCCTCACAGCAGGCTCCGATGCCGGCCTCGCTGGCCCCAGCAGCGGCCTAACCCCTCGGCAGGCTCCGATCCCGGCCTCAGAGGCCCCAGCACTGGTCATGCCTCAAGGCAGGCTCCGATGCCGGCCTCGCTGGCCCCAGCTCCGGCCTAACCCCTCAGCAGGCTCTTGTCCTGGCCTCGGAGGCCCCAGTACCGGCCTTGCCTCACGGCAGGCTCCGATGCCGGCCTCGCTGGCCCCAGCAGCAGCCTAACCCCTCGGCAGGCTCCGATCCCGGCCTCGGAGGCCCCAGCACTGGTCATGCCTCAAGGCAGGCTCCGATGCCGGCCTCGCTGGCCCCAGCACCGGCCTAACCCCTTGGCAGGCTCTTATCCTGGCCTCGGAGGCCCCAGTACCGGCCTTGCCTCACGGCAGGCTCCGATGCCGGCCTCGCTGGCCCCAGTACCGGCCTAACCCCTCGGCAGGCTCCGATCCCAGCTTCGGAGGCCCTAGCACTGGTCATGCCTCAAGGCAGGCTCCGCTGCCGGCCTTGTTGGCCCCAGCACCGGCCTAACCCCTCGGCAAGCTCTTATCCTGGCCTCGGAGGCCCCAGTACCGGCCTTGCCTCACAGCAGGCTCCGATGCCGGCCTCGCTGGCCCCAGCACCGGCCTAACCCCTCGGCAGGCTCTTATCCTGGCCTAGAGGCCCCAGTACCGGCCTTGCCTCAAGGCAGGCTCCGATGCCGGCCTCGCTGGCCCCAGCACTGGCCTAACCCCTCAGCAGGCTCTTATCCTGGCCTCGGAGGCCCCAGTACCGGCCTTGCCTCACGGCAGGCTCCGATGCCGGCCTCGCTGGCCCCAGCACCGGCCTAACCCCTCGGCATGCTCCGATCCCGGCTTCGGAGGCCCCAGCACTGGTCATGCCTCACGGCAGGCTCCGCTGCCGGCCTCGTTGGCCCCAGCAACGGCCTAACCCCTCGGCAAGCTCTTATCCTGGCCTCGGAGGCCCCAGTACCGGCCTTGCCTCACGGCAGTCTCCGATGCCGGCCTCGCTGGCCCCAGCAGCAGCCTAACCCCTCGGCAGGCTCCGATCCCGGCCTCGGAGGCCCCAGCACTGGTCATGCCTCAAGGCAGGCTCCGATGCCGGCCTCGCTGGCCCCAGCACCGGCCTAACCCCTTGGCAGGCTCTTATCCTGGCCTCGGAGGCCCCAGTACCGGCCTTGCCTCACGGCAGGCTCCGATGCCGGCCTCGCTGGCCCCAGTACCGGCCTAACCCCTCGGCAGGCTCCGATCCCAGCCTCGGAGGCCCTAGCACTGGTCATGCCTCAAGGCAGGCTCCGCTGCCGGCCTTGTTGGCCCCAGCACCGGCCTAACCCCTCGGCAAGCTCTTATCCTGGCCTCGGAGGCCCCAGTACCGGCCTTGCCTCACAGCAGGCTCCGATGCCGGCCTCGCTGGCCCCAGCACCGGCCTAACCCCTCGGCAGGCTCTTATCCTGGCCTAGAGGCCCCAGTACCGGCCTTGCCTCAAGGCAGGCTCCGATGCCGGCCTCGCTGGCCCCAGCACTGGCCTAACCCCTCAGCAGGCTCTTATCCTGGCCTCGGAGGCCCCAGTATCGGCCTTGCCTCACGGCAGGCACCGATGCCGGCCTCGCTGGCCCCAGCACCGGCCTAACCCCTCGGCAGGCTCCGATCCTGGCCTCGGAGGCCCCAGCACTGGTCATGCCTCAAGGCAGGCTCCGATGCCGGCCTCGCTGGCCCCAGCACTGGCCTAACCCCTTGGCAGGCTCTTATCCTGGCCTCGGAGGCCCCAGTACCGGCCTTGCCTCACAGCAGGCTCCGATGCCGGCCTCGCTGGCCCCAGCACCGGCCTAACCCCTCGGCATGCTCCGATCCCGGCCTCGGAGGCCCCAGCACTGGTCATGCCTCACGGCAGGCTCCGCTGCCGGCCTCGTTGGCCCCAGCACCGGCCTAACCCCTCGGCAAGCTCTTATCCTGGCCTCGGAGGCCCCAGTACCGGCCTTGCCTCACGGCAGGCTCCGATGCCGGCCTCACTGGCCCCAGCACCAGCCTAATCCCTCGGCAGGCTCTTATCCTGGCCTCTAGGCCCCGGTACCGGCCTTGCCTCAAGGCAGGCTCCGATGCCGGCCTCGCTGGCCCCAGCACCGGCCTAACCCCTCGGCAGGCTCCGATCCCGGCCTCGGAGGCCCTAGCACTGGTCATGCCTCAAGGCAGGCTCCGATGCCGGCCTCACTGGCCCCAGCAGCGGCCTAACCCCTCGGCAGGCTCCGATCCCGGCCTCAGAGGCCCCAGTACCGGCCTTGCCTCACGGCAGGCTCCGATGCCGGCCTCGCTGGCCCCAGCAGCGGCCTAACCCCTCGGCAGGCTCCGATCCCGGCCTCGGAGGCCCCAGCACTGGTCATGCCTCAAGGCAGGCTCCGATGCCGGCCTCGCTGGCCCCAGCTCCGGCCTAACCCCTCGGCAGGCTCTTGTCCTGGCCTCGGAGGCCCCAGTACCGGCCTTGCCTCAAGGCAGGCTCCGATGCCGGCCTCACTGGCCCCAGCAGCGGCCTAACCCCTCGGCAGGCTCCGATCCCGGCCTCGGAGGCCCCAGCACTGGTCATGCCTCAAGGCAGGCTCCGATGCCGGCTTCGCTGGCCCCAGCACCGGCCTAACCCCTCAGCAGGCTCTTATCCTGGCCTCAGAGGCCCCAGCACCGGCCTAACCCCTCGGCAGGCTCTTATCCTGGCCTCGGAGGCCCACGTACCGGCCTTGCCTCATGGCAGGCTCTGATGCCAGCCTCGCTGGCCCCGCACCGGCCTAACCCCTCAGCAGGCTCCGGTCCCGTCCTCGGGGGCCCCAACACTGGCCTTGCCTCACGGCAGGCTCCGATGCCGGCCTTGCTGACCCCAGCACCGGCCTAACCCCTCAGCAAGTTCCGGACCCGACCTCAGAGGCCCTAGCACAAGCCTTGCATCATGGCAGGCTCCAATGCCGGCCTCGCTGGCCCCAGCATCTGTCTAACCCCTCTGCAGGTTCCAATCCCGGCCACGGAGGCCTCAGTAGTGGCCTTGCCTCACAGCAAGCTCCGATGTCGGCCACTGGCCCCGGCGCCCGCCTAACCCCTCAGCAGGTTCCGATCACTGTCTCTGTGGTTATTATTTCAAAGGTTCCAGTTGTAATGTATCAGATCTCTGCCTCCCCCGAATATTGGCCACTGGCATTGCCACTGCCTCCACCGTTTCAAATCCTTCCCAGGCTCTTTTTACACTCTGAATGTTGTCCAGTGTTCCTAAGCATGCGTGATGGTAGCATTCGACATTTAGTGTAATTTCTCCAAAAAAATAAAGTTGGTAAGATCCGGTTTCTGCTTCTCCTGAATACAAGTCTCCACCACCATCGCGAAGAACTCTTTCAACACTGCATTTCTCCTTGGTCTCCGCTAAACTCTCTCCTTATATGTGATGTCTGAGATTCTTAACAATATAGAGAAATAGCAGTCCTCTTTCACGGCGAATTTTTCCATAAGTTCCAGTGCATTTAGATAAGTTTTGTCTGCATCTCCAGTGTCCTGGCATCCATAACAGCTTTCTTACCACCTCTCCGATATTTTTCTTTATCTTTTTCTGTTCTGGGCCCGGTTTCTCCAGGGGTCTGGCGTGCTACTCGCAGTTCGGCCTGGGGCCCAGAGTCCCGCGACCCGGGCCCCATCTGGCGTGCCCAGCCCGCGACCCCCGCCCAGAACCCAGCGTCTTACTGGGTCCGGTTTCTCCGGGGGTCTGGCGTGCTACGCAGTTCGGCAGGGGCCCAGAGTCCCGCGACCCGGGCCCCATCTGGCGTGCCCAGCCCGCGACCCCCGCCCAGAACCCAGCGTCTTACTGGGTCCGGTTTCTCCAGGGGTCTGGCGTGCTACGCGCAGTTCGGCTGGGGCCCAGAGTCCCGCGACCCGGGCCCCATTAGGCGTGCCCCGCCCGCGACCCCCACCCAGAACCCAGCTTCTTACTGGGCCTGGTTTCTCCAGGGGTCTGGCGTGCTACGCGCAGTTCGGCCCGGGGCCCAGGGTCCCGCGACCCAGGCCCCGGCTTTTGTGCGCCGCGCGCAACCCCTGCCCAGAACCCAGCGTCTTACTGGGCCTGGTTTCTCCAGGGGTCTTAACTTAAATTTTTAAATGAAAATAACTAATATAAACAAATTACTTTTATTTCAAGATATTAAAATAATTTCCCCTTCTTATAATATAAATAATACATCCCATATTTTTATTTACCCTATCATTGAAGATTTTGTTCAATATATTCAATAACATGTAATACATATAATTCATTTTATAAATTATAATATTTACATCATCTAAGATGAAATTTATGTAAGACAAGTCCTAGACACTTACTAGCACTGGCTCTTAAATATGTGAATACATAAGAATAAAATGATAAATGTGAATTTTTTAAATATCAGATATGTCTAAACATACATTTAGTAAATTATAGAAAACTTCACAATTTTAAGTTAAGTTCATTTACCTTGCTCCTGCAACTTAGGCTGTTTCCACGGAAACTGCAGCTGGCACCCAGAAGCAGAATGTTTATAACTTTGATATTTTAGCTGTGCTTGTCAGGTAAATGATGGAAATGTCATTTTTCAAAGCACCTGCAAGCTTTTGGGTTCCAGCAGGTTTGTAAAATATAATATTTTAGCTTCTGAAAAGTTTTAGTTCATAATGTTTCTATGTAAATTATAACTATGCCTGCTTTTCAAAGAAGCTTAATTACTCTTGGTCTATTTTAGAAAATGGCCTTTTAAATAAAATAAGTGGTTTGGGGTAACTTAAAATTATAATGGTCTACTGGACTTCTAGAATTACATTGAAGAAAATTATCATGAAAATTTGCCTTGAGTCAGACATCTACTAGAGGTAAATTTTGTCCAGACCCACTTTTGATACAGCATCTCAATTCTAGGAATTCTGTTCTCTTTGGCTATGAAATGATGCTTATATGAGATGTCATTCTCAGTGGAAATCATATCTGGATGATAGGCTGACCACCCCCTCCCTAACTAACCAATAAATATCACAACTCAGTTTCTGACATAAGTTATCTGAAGCATTTGATATATTTCTGCTAGAGATAGCCTGTAAAGTGCTAATGCTCTAGAGGTTAACAACCTAAGGAAGTACTTATTAAGATGGTCATCACAATTTTCTTCTGTGAATGAACTTAGAAAAATTGCCACTGCTTTAATATTTTTGATGAAAAATAAGATTAGAGTGAAGGAGATGGCCTGTGGTAAATAAAGACATTTCTGTAATTAAAGTTTATTATTGCATTTTTGGTGCAAAGAAAACATGGTAGTTTGAAAAAAAATAAGATCATTTTCTTTAAAAAACACTACTCATTTCACATAAGAGACAGAGATTAAGACAAAGTAAAATATTTCATATGTCAAATTAGTACTTTGGCATAAAACGGCATTTAGAGGTAATAAACTTAATAGCAAGATACATTCATCCAAAATAGTCTAATCACCTGGCCATAAAAACCTGTGAAAGTTTTTAAAATTTTTTTATTGGTACATTGTATTCATACATCATAATGTGGTAAAAGACTTGTGTGGACATACATGTACACATTGCCCACCTATGACAGTTTTTGTGTGTGTGTGTGTGTGTGTGTGTGTGTGTGTGTGTGTGTGTGCTACTGGGGTTCCTGGAAGCCCTTCTACCTACAATCTACACTCTCAGACCTATTTTTTTATATACTTTTTGTTAGGAAACAGGGTCTCTTAAGCCAGCACGGCTGGCTTCAAACCTGCGAGATCCTCCTGTCTCCACCTCCCAAGTGTGGGGATTACAAGTGTGTGCCACCACGCCTGGCTCTATGACAGTTTTTTAATAGACCATCCTTGCTAGGGGCAGGTGATCACTTTTCAGTAACACAATGGATTTTACTGAGCAACTGCTGTGTGCAAGACAGTATCACTATGTTGAATAACAGAACAAAATTAGAAGAAAAATAGTACTGTTAACAACCTAGAAGTCTCCTTCTGAACTTGAGATGTCAATAACCATGAAAACAGTAGGCTCAAATTTATGATGTTGCTCAAATTCTAAATTCTAAGTTGGTTTTAAATTTTCATGTGCTCCATTAAGATATATAACTACAATGCATCAATTAAAAACATAAAACCCATTAGCTCATACAAACAAAAATTCTATGTGTTCTGTTAAAAACAAGCAAAATCGTAAATTGCTTCTGTGAAAGTGAATGTAGGTTAACTAAACATTTAAAATTCTTGTAAAGCAGATGAACACGCCACTAAAAGTCTCAAATAAATATATGCTATCATCAAGTAATCTCAATTTTGCAATTCATATCAAAAGATATATTGCATTACCATATTTTTTCAGTGAAAAAATAGTAACATCTACTAATTTGGGGTAATTTGTATCTAATATTACATATATACACTCAAACTAGTATATTGGTAAAAATATTACTTCTACCCAAAATTTATTAATTGTATTGCATTGTTATATAAAAACTTGCTAACAAATACATGTAGAGCAAATAATATTATGCAAATGAAATCATAAGAAACAAAATGTAAATATGCCTACATCTCCAAATGCATACATATGTAAAAGCATGAGAAAAATACTAAAATAAATATGTTGAATGTGGATTCAATCTTCATTACCACAATAAATAAATAATAACTAAATGTTCATAGAGCATCTTCTTTCATTTATTCACTGAATGTTATGTCTTGCTTATGTTAATGGAAATAGAATCAATGTTAGAAGAAATGTAGAAGAGCAGTCATGTTGAAGATTTTAGAAATTTTTTTTTTTTTTTTTGGTGGTACTGGTATTCCTAGAAACCTTCTACCTCCAGGCTACACTCCCAGAACTATTATACACACACACACACACACACACACACACACACACACACACACACATATATTTTTTTTCTTTTCTTTTTTTTTTTTTTTTGAAACAGGGTCTCTTAAGCCAGCAAGGCTGGCTTCAAACCTGCGTGATCCTCTTGTCTCTGCCTCCCAAGCACAAAGATTACAAGGGTGCGTCACCATGCCTGGCCCAGATTTTAGAATTTTTTATTTAAAATTGTAAAATATATTATTTTGGAAATAGAATAACCTAGGAATCAACAGTTTTATCATTAAAGATATCACATTTAGCAAAAACAATATCTATTTTATCTATCTATTATAACACATTTTTTTTTATTATTCTATTCCACACTGAGACATATATAATTTTTAGGCTGGTTTATCTCTAACAACCAAATTCTTCTCAAGTTTTTATTCCACATCCAATCATATATTTTCTTTTCCTAAGTGGGCTAGAAGAAGGAACAGAAAACAAAATGAACAGTATTCAGATGTGAGGGTGATCTGACTGCAGACTGATGTCACCCTGTTGAATTAGGTTGATTAGGCTGATCGGCTGGTCAGGGTAGTGTCTGCTTTCCACCTCACTATTCCATGTGCTTCCCTCCTGAAATGGAGCACTCTATTGGAAAGGAAGGTGCTACAGCATCTCATGCAGATCTTGAGAAGGCTCGATCAGGGGACCCACAAAGGTGTAGGTCCCCCATGATGTATGTCTAGCATTTCCTTCTTCAAAAAATTATTTTAGGATTATTTGGATTAATATGTATAATTGGAATTTTATGTATAAGCATTATAACTAAAATTGATGGGCAGCGGCTTGTGAGAGACTCAGGCAGCAAAGAATTTTTTCCCAAGGATAAAGTTTGGGCCAAAGATTAAGTTCAAACTGACCTTAGTTTGGGCCAATGTATAAGATTAAGTTTGAGTCAGCCTTGTGAAGTGAGACAAAGCATACTTTTTATGATTATTTAAATGTCTGGCACCCTGCCCTGAAGTCTGTAAAAAACTTTTCCTGTCGTTGGAGTTCTTGCTCGCATGGCTATGCCTTTGCTTTCTGCCAGAAAAGAAAATATAAAAATTGTAACAAATCCTGAATAAAGCGGAGAAGTTTGAACCTGGTCTCGTGTGACAGATCTTCTCTTATTCAACCTCAACTCTCCTCTCACCAATACATGAATCTCGACTCTTGCTAGGGCTGGACCTCGGCAGGAAGGCCTCCCTTGATGTAGGAGGACCATTCTCTTAGGAACAGTATAGGAGTACTTCACTCTCTTGCTTAGATCTCTAAGCAAACTCTCTCAAGGTCATTGGTAAGAGAGCTTATAGTCATCAAGCTTCCAAGATGCCAGACATATCCAAAAGCACCACATGTAGTTGTCTGCCTTTCCAGAAAAAGAAGGAAAAAAAAGAAGGAAGAAAGAAAGAGAGGAAGAAAGGAGAAAAATGAACTATTAACTATCCCTTTATGATCTGTTAAGATATCATTCAATATCCATAATTATCCTGAGATGCATTTGTATTTGTCATTCTTAAAGTGATATGATAAATTACATAATTCAGGTTTGGCCTTGTATTGCAAATAAAATAAATGTTTATCTTGCATTGAGTGTTCCAGAATTACGGAATTTCTAACATAATTTCTCTATCATATATATGGTGATTTGGTTTCTGTTTGAACATTTTCTGTGTTAATCAGGTTTTCATCAGTGACAACAAGTACCTGATAAGAACAATTTAGAGGAGGAAAGATTTATTTTGGTTCACAGTTTCTGAGGATTTGGTCCATGGTGTGTGGAAGCTCCAAGGCAGAAACACCATGGGAGAGCGCAGCAGAGGAAAGCTGCTCAGAGAGACAGGAAGGGACAGGGTTGGTTTGGGCCCACTTCAAAGGTTTTCACAAACATCTGAATACAGACACAGGAACTGTGACTCAACAATAAATTACACTGACTATAGAGTTAAAGCACTTGAATTGTATCTACATCTACTTCTGTTTTGTGAATGTCATGGCATTTTGGACAACTGAAAATGTTTTAAGTTACCAGTATTTTAATCTATGAAGAAAGATAAAACAGTATCTTTATGAGTGGTTGTAATGTTCCAAAAAGATTTTGTGGATATTCTTCAAAATGCGTATACAGACATGCAAGTAAAAGTTCTTTTTTAAATCCGGGTGTGGTGGCACACACTTGTAATCCCTGTGCTTGGAAGGCAGAGACAGGAGGATTGTGCAGGTTCAAAGTCAGTCTCGCTGGCTTAAGAGACCCTGTTTCCAAATAAAAAAGTATAAAATAGTTCTGGGAGTGTATTCCGGAGGTAGAAGGGTTTTCAGGAACCCCAGTACCACACACACACACAAAAGAAATGATCAATGTTGCTTGGAAAATTTTTATGCCCTATTTGTATTCTCAAATTCACTTTAATTGTTTGACATATAATTTAATGCTTAAAAAGACTAAATTATTTAATATTTAGACAATGCTATCTTTCTAGGTAGACATGCTTCAAATCATAGTTTTCAATTTAGAAAAAAATCACTTGATAGTTTTAATTGCATTTATGATTGACTGATTAATGGATTAATAATATATTTAGTAATTTAGATGGCATAAAAAGTAACACAAGAAATAATCTGATAAATGCTCACTCTGTAATTCTATCTACTAATAACTCTGTCCACAACAACTACTACAACCCTCGTGTTAGTATAATAAGTATTCCAGGAAGAATGAAGGGATTCTTGGCCACCAATATCCCACATTAGTAAAGGTGTCTTATTAATCACTATCTCTTCTACATTACTTCCTATTGTAGTGGATAAGAAATGTAAGAAACGCTGGTAGTTTTCCATGCATATTATCCAACTCAACAATGAAAACTTTGTGCTTCTGGTGATGGAACAGTCTCCATATCCTGGTGGACAGAAGGCCCATTCTTGGGCAGCGGTCATCCTCCAGCCACCTGAGCTGCCTGACCAAACCCTGGCTCGGAAGCTGCTGCCTTTCCCGCGCTGGCCGCCTGCCTGCTTCTAGGGAACCTGAGGGAGGTCAAAGCCCAATGTGTGAGGCCCCACAGCTGCTGCCGCATTATCTGCTACGGGCTTCGCTGGCCACCTTCTGGGAAATGTTATTTGAGTTGAGGGATTATATTGTACTTATGGTTATTTTTTTCATTAACTTATTTGCTAAACCTGATAATAATAAAGTTTTAAAATATTTTTCAATGTGATATATTGACAGTGAAAATAGCTCTTAAGGTGTGTACTCTTGATATTCTGAAATTACAGTTCCCTTCACTAATTTAAAATATGAGATGGAAATATTATTTGCTTTTGTGTTGCCTTTCTAGTGTGTTTATCTAATTTGTCTCAATTATTTTAGTCACAGACTAATGTGGTAGTTATATGGCTAATGAAAAAACACTTATTAGGAAAAGTAGAGTATGCTGAGGTAAAGCCACGTTCTGCAATCCTATGTTCATACATACCCAGGTCTACTTTAGGAAACTTTTGTTGAGGGGAGTAAGGAAAATGTGAAATAGAACTTCGATGCTGATTATCTCTGCTGACTGTGGGACAGTTGACTCAAGGGAGATTTTAAGTAAAAAAAAAGGAGACATTGAAAGGAATGTTAAGGAATGGTTATAAAAGCAACCTCACTTTATGTTTGGAGCAAATTTCTCAATTTATGTATAAATTAAGTAAGTCAAGTAAATAACCAGAAATACTAAAAAAAAAAAAAAAAAAAAAAAACAACCAGCCATTCTATCCTGTGCATAAACAACATTGTACAAGTGGAGGAAAAAGATGGCCAAAAACTGTTTCATCAGTTTTATAAACAATTGCTACAGCGCAATCCTTTCTCCTATCTGGGATCTGACACTGGTTTAGTTATCCTAGCGGTATCCCTTGCCAGTGAAAAGCATTCTTACTCTTCTCTCAGAGGAGAGATCTGGTCTTAACCATACTGGCACTGCTGCTAGTTGGAATTTGCTGAACAAACATTAAAGGGCAAGATCTCAGATTGATAATTTTCTCTGTGAAGTTTTTTTGTGTGTTAGCCACAGTCCGCTTCTAATGTTGTTCTGTATTTGATATATTGAAAAAGAGGCCTTCCTCACCAATGAAAAGAATCAAACAACCCCAAACCTTATGTACTATTCAGTTAAAAATATAAATAAATAAAACACCTTCTTATATCAATTTTCCTAAACAGAAATGCCATTATTTGCCTGCATAATTTAGTTCAGTAAGATGGTCACTGGCTTGAAAATCTTTCTCCAGGATTATTTTAGATGAGGAAACATGGTTGTGTGTGTAAACACATGCCTATGCTGACACTTTCAGATGCCAAAAGTATAATGTTCTTGTCCCTTCTGCAAGCAATGCAAAATCATGATTATATAACTTTTTTAATCCCTCCTGTTAACTAAAATTATGTATCTTTTGACTAATGTCTTTGCAACCCCACCTCTAGTTCTTTGGTAACTACCTTTCTTACTCTCTACTTTTCTGCTTCTGTGAATTAAACTGTGCTTATATTCTTTATCTATTTAAGATAATGAGATCTGTGTCTTTCTGTGCCTGGCTGATTTCATTTAACATAATGTTCTTCAGGTTCAGCTTTGCTGTTTCCTTCTTTCTCAATGCAAAAAATAATTCCATCATGCAGCTATACAACATTTTCTTTATCTACTCCTCTGTTGATGAACACATAGGTAATTTCATATCTTGGGTATTTTGAATGCTTGTGCAATAAACAGGAAGTGCAAACATCTTTTTAAACTTCTGCTTCCATTTCCTTTGTATGCATATCCTACAATGAGCTATGATGAAGATAATTAACTTCAAAAATATCTAGGTGAGTGGTATTGCCAGAAGTTCATATATTGGAGATATATATATATATATTTTTTTTTTTTACATGTCAATGGATTTGTTAATACCTGCACAAGTAGAAGCATACTTTTTGTGATTGATGACTTATTTTCTATTCTTGCAAAATCATTTGAAATATACATAATGAATTAAATACTTGTCATTTTTACCTGCATAGATTTGATACTATTTGTTATTAACCTCTACTGCACAAATAAAAGATTGTAAAATTTTAAGTATATTTTGTTATAACAAATTTCTACTTTTATAATTTATCTTAACCCAATAGTTCTACAATTAATAAAGTTTAACACATAGAACATAGAGAAATGCATGTGTCATTGGAAGTGGTATTTAAAAGTATGCCTTACAATTGACTAGGAACATAATTTACATAATCACTTCTAAATTAAGTAAAAGTTGCATATAATTTAACAAAGAGGCTATTAAACTCATAAAAGTTTAGTATTTTCTTTTAAATCTATGTCACCTTTTAGTTCAGAAAAAAAGAGAATTATGAGTTAGTATGTTTTAACTCATTTAACTCTTTCAAGCATGAAATTTTCTGTTATCTTGAAATCTTTTCTTTAATATTCACATGATCAGAAATAACCTTTGTTTATGTAAACACAAAATTTGTGTTGTAATCAGTTAGATAATTAATACTGTAAGGCCTACTACTCTCAGATAAGAACAAGTCTTTTATTAATTTTTTAATGTTTTTATGTATTTAAATTTTTTCTTTTTTATGGTACTAGGAATTGAACTCAGGGGCATTCTATCTCCAAGCTACATATTAAGCTTTATTTTATTTTATTTTATTTTATTTTATTTTATTTTAAACAAGATCTTACTAAGGTATTGAGGGTCTCTCCAAGTTTCTGAGGGTAGCTGCAGATCTGCGATCTTCTTTTCTCAGCTTCCCAAGTACTGGAACTACAGATGTACACTCTCACTCACAGTTTATGTAATCACTTTAAATAATGGAATTATCACAGAATTATATAGTGTATTTTCATATATCTACTATTAAAATTTAATGCAAGTTAATGTACTAATTAAAATATTTTTCTTCTCATTTGGTCATGTTATAAAATTATAATCTACTTTGTGTCACTACTCAGTCTCACTTCTTCTGTCTAATGAAAATTTACTCATTCTCATGAAGAGTTTATATTTTAATTTTCTGCATGAATTTTACACTTCATATGTTTCCTTGAATTTTTATTACAGTATTATGTTTTCAAGTTTAGATAAATGATATCATGCTAAACAAAAGATATACAATATTAAGTTTTTAGTATTCTTAAAGTCATTCTATATTGATATACATAATTGGGGAAATCTACTGATTTTTATACTGTTATTTGACTATGTGCACATTTTTCACTTATTTATTTCCCTATTAGTAAGCTCCATTACAACCTGCAATGAAAAAGCCTGTACATATCTTTGCTAACAATTATAATAAATTTTCAGTAAAAACACAGATCAGCAAATTATACACATAAAATGTTGATATTTACTATTTTACTGAATATTGTCAAACTTTTACTGTTTGAATATTACCTATACTTTAAATTTAATATTAGTATACATATTTTTCTTATTCATCATGTTTTGCTGGTTCTCTATGAGATCAATGCAATTCCACAAAGGCTCTGAAGCTCCATCTTTCTCTCTCTCTGCTCTGATCTCCATAATAATGGAGCCATATTTGCACACCAAGGTGCCCCTTCTCAATTAATTACTCTGGTTATTGCCTCAGAAATGGTGCTATGGCTTTTATGAGACTTCCAGGTCAACCCTTTACTAGCTGGATCATACCAAGAAATGCCACGTGGGCCACAAGAAGCACACACTGTAACATTGATTATGAATAAATTATTCTGCACCACAGAGACTTTCATTTTCTCCAAAAAAAACATATTTTTCATTTTCATAGATTTAGGTAGAAAAGTAATACCACTGAATGTTTTTAAACTCATAAAGTATATATAAAGATTAAAATACAGAGCAAACATATTATTTTCTAGTATACCAGAAATATTTAGGACACGCTGAAACATCATTTACAATTTTTAATAGAGATACTCACCAAACTAATAAGGCAAGAAAATGATATGAGAACTTAAAGAAAGACAGCCAGTTGTGGTGGAACAAGCCTGGAATCCTATTATTTGGAAGACAATCACAGGATGATTGCAGGTTTGAGGATAGCCTCAACAACATAAGTCTGTAACTAATGAGACCTTATTTAAAAAAAAAAACCAAAAAATAAAAGGGCTGCTGTAGCCCATGGAACCTTCTCCAAAATAGATCATATCCTGGGCCACAAAGCAAGCACTAGCAAATTCAAAAGATGTAATATACTTCCCTGAATCTTTTTAGGCCACAATGGAATGAAAGTAGAAATTATTCTTTTCCAAGTAATTATTATTCAACAATATTTAGTTAAAAGATGATTATTTCCCCCACCAAATGTTCATGGAAACCTTGTCAAAAATAACTTGACAATATAGGGAAGAATTTAGCTCTAGGCTTTTATTTAACTCCAATGGTTTATATATCTGCCTTTAGAATAGTACTACACTGTTTCAATTATTGTAGCTTTATATGGTTTGAAATCAGAAAATATACATCTTCTAGCTTTGTTCTTTTTCAAGATCGTTGTGGGTACCTAGAGTACATATTCCATATTAGGATAGATTTTTTTTTCTGAAAAATAAATACATAAATATATGATAGTTTCACCTAAAAAATAGAAAAAATAGATTCTCTGGTAAGAAAGAAAGCAAAAAGAAATATTGAAATGTTATCTTTAAGTCATCAAAAGCTTGGTATCAGACAAATGAAACTGTTATGTGAGATTATCATTTTTAATTTTTGATAAATTGCTATAATATTAGATGTCAATCACTAAGCTAAGCATGGGAGGGAGGGATAGGGAGAGAATGGGGTGGGGATCGGGTGGGGACTGACTGGGCAATGTGTGCATGTATGTCTACAAAAGTATGTATCCCACTATGATGTATGAATACAGTGCACCAATTAAAAATAAAAATAAAAAAAAAAAAAAACAAGAGGAAGACCAAAAGAAACTATTTAAATACATGGAGACTGAATGATACACTATTGAATGATGAGTGGGTAAGATCAGAAATAAGGGGAGAAGTAAGGAAATTCCTGGAATTAAATGAAAATAGAGACAAAATTTACCAAAACCTATAGGACACTTTGAAGGTGGTGCTAAGAAGAAAGTTTACTGCATTGAGTGCCCACATAAGAACAGAGAGCCATCAAGGAAACAACCTAATAACACATTTCAAGGACCTAGAAAAGCTGCAATAGTCTACTCACAAAGCCAGCAGAAGGCAAGAAATTATTAAAATCAGAGCAGAAATAAATGAAATAGAGAATATAAATCAATTAAAAGAATCAACAAAACAAAAAGCTGGTTCTTTGAAAAGATTAATAAGATTGACAAACCCCTGGCCAACCTAAACAAAAGAAAGAGAGAATCAACTCAAATTTTTAAAATCAGAAATGAAAAAGGAGACATCACCACAGACAGTGGAGAAATTCAAAGGATTGTCAGAAACTATTTTGAGAATTTATAGTCCAATAGACTGGAAAACATAAAAGAAAGTGATAGATTTCTAAGCACATAAAACCCACCTAAATTGAACCAAGAGGACATAGCAAGCCTAAACCAACCAATAACAAGCAAAGAAGTAGGACAGCAATAAAAATTTTACCATAAAAAAAAAGTCCAGGTCGGGCATGGTGGCGCTCGCTTGTAATCTCCATGCTTGGGAGACAGAGACAGGAGGATCGCATAGGTTCGAAAGCAGCCGCGCTGGCTTAAGAGACCCTGTTTCCAAATAAAAATATAAAAAATAGGTCTGGGAGTGTAGCCCGGAGGTAGAAAGGCTTTCAGGAACCCCAGTACCACCAAAAAAAAAAAAAAGTCCAGGCCCTGATGATTTTCCAGCATAATTCTACAAAACCTTTGGTGAAGAACTAATACCAATACTTCACAACTTGTTTCGGGCAATTGAAAAAGATGAAATTCTCCCAAATTTCTTTCATGAGGCCAGTATCACATTAATCCAAAACCAAATAAAAATATCTCAAGAAAGAAATTACAGACCAATATCCTTGATGAACACAGATTCAAAAATTCTAAACAAAATACTAGCTATATGCATTCAAAACCATATCAAGAAAATTGTACACCATGACCAAGTTGGATTCATCCCCGGAAAGCATGGCTGGTTAAACATATTCATATCAATGCATGTTATTCACCACATAAATAGAACTGAGAAAAAATCCATATGATCCTATCAATAGATGCTGAAAAACCATTTAACAATATCCAATACTCATTTGTGTTAAAAATACTGCAGAAAATTGTAATAAAAGGAACATATTTCAACATCATTAAGGCAATATACAATAAACCCAAAGCCAATGTCATATTGAATGGGGGAAAACTGCAAGACAGAAGAGAAGATACAGAAACAAACCCACACAATTATATTCAACTGATATTTGATAAGGGGCCAAATTCATACACTGGAGAAAAGACAGCCTTTTCAACAAATGGTGCTGGAATAACTGGCTATCCATTTGTAAAAAGATGGAACTAAATCCTTAGCTTTCACTGTGCACAGTAATCAACTCAAGATGAATCACAGACTTAGAAATTAGACCTGAGACTGTGAAATTATTAGAGGCAGGCATAGGCTCAACACTCTGACATATAGGCACAGGCACTAACTTTCTCAACAAGGTCTTTGAAGCACAGGAAATTAAAGCAAGAATTAACAAGTGGGATGGCATCAAACTGAAAAGTTTCTTCTCATCAAAGGAAACCATTAAGAACCTAAAGAGAAAGCCTACAGAATAGAAAAAGATCTTTACCAGCCACTCTGATAGAGGGCTAATATCCAGAATATACAAAAAGCCCAAAAGGCTCTACACTAGCAAAACAAATAACCCAATAAAAATATGGGCAACTGAATTAGACACTTCACAAAAGAAGAGATACAAATGGTCAATAGATACATGAAAAGATGTTCAACATCATTAGCCATCAGAAAGATGCAAATCAAAACTATGCTGGCATTTCATCTAATCCCAATCAGAGTGGCAAGCATAAAGAAGTAAAATAACAACAAATGCTGGTGAGGATGTGGAGAAAGAGGAATATTTTTACACTGTTGGTGGGAATGCAAACTAGTTTAGCCACTATGGAGATCAGTGTGGAGATTCCTTAGGAAACTGAAAATGGATCCACCATATGATCAGACTATACCACTCAGGGATATCTTTCCAAACAGTTTGAAATCAGAGAACTACAGTAACATATGCATACCCATGTTCATAGCAGCACAATTCATACTAGCCAAAATATGGAACCAATCTAGTTCTCCATCAGCAGATGAATGGATTGGAAAATTATGGGAAATACACACAATGAAATTCTATTCAGGTATAAAGAACAAAATCATGTCATTCACAAGAAGATGAAAAGACTGGAGAACATTATGTTAAGTGAGATGAGGGAAGCACAGAAAGAGAAGGGCCATAAGTTTCCTCTAATATGCCAAAACTAGGGAGTATTAGGCTATTCTGAATTTTTGTTGTACCAAATGAATTTCAGGACTGATTTTTCAATGTCTGTGAGAAATGACTTTGTTAATTTAATGAGTGTTGAATTGAAACTATAGATCACTTTTGGAAGAATGACCATTTTGATGGTATTTATTCTGCCTATCTAAAAACATGGAAGATCTTTCCATCTCCTAAGGTCTTCTTCAATTTCTTTTTTCAGTGTTGTATAATTTTTGTTTGTGGAGGTTTTTTTTTTTTTACCTCCTTGGTTAAGTTTATTCCTAAATATTTTATTTTTTTGTGGGATATCCTGAGTGAAAGTGTTTTCTGGATTTTTTTTAGTGGATTTATGGTTGGTATTACAGGAAAGTTTCTGGTTTTTTAAGACTGATTTTTTAAATCCAGAAACCTTACTGAATTGGTAGATCATTTCTATAAGCTTTTTGGTTGAGTTTTTTGGTTCTTCTAAGTATGGTATCATGTCATCTGCAAATATGGATAGTTTTAGTTCTTTTTTTCCTATCTGTACTCCTTTGATTTTTCTCCTCTTGCTTTATTGTTCTGGCTAGAGTCTCAAGTACTATACTGAAAAGAAGTGGTGATAATGGACATCCTTGTCTTGTTCCTGTTTATAGGGGAAATTCTTGCAATTTTTCTCATTAAATATGAGGTTAGCTGCGGGGCTATTGTATATTGCCTTTATTATGTTGAGGTATTTTCCATCTATTTTAATTCTCTGCAATACTTTTAGCATAATGGGTGTTTTGTTGAATGCTTTTTCAGTATGTATTGAAGTTATCCTGTGATTTTTGTCTTTGGTTCTTTTTATGAGAAAAAAAGCAACAGAAAAATAAAGGAAAGGGAGCTTGGTCATAAAATCAACTAAATAACATGTACTTAGTGACAAATGCTATGGCTATCTGAATAGTTAAAAAAATGAGAATTACCAAATGTGTTGAAGGGCATGAAATATAATTTTAAAATGGAGAGTCACATTCTATTTTAAGTGAGGATAAATTAATATTTTAAAGATGTCAAATATTGTAAACATGTCAAAATTTCTTCTGAAATTCATGTTAAAACTTAATAAAATTCTACTCAATATTTCAATAGTACTTTTCTCCAAAGTAAATAAATTGACACTAAATATAATCTAAACAAGTATAATATGCTATCAGAGTATTCACGTTAATTTTGAAGATAAGCCAGATAGCAATATTATACTAAATCTATACTAATTATGCAGCATATTATTAGTAAAGTCATATACCAATAAATTGACAGCAGTAACAGAAGGATCAAAACCAAAGTTGGTTTATAAGTCAAGATCCACCAAGAAAATACATTCCAGGTATTTTTAGAAGAATGCTGCAATACGTAGAATTAGTTAAAAGGTATTATAAAGTATTAAGGGGCAAGGAGGTGGAATAATGGCCAACTAGAAAGGCAAAATAGGAATAATGGTGATGCTCTCTGGCTATATTATATCATCTGTTGCCTTCTGCTGTATTGTTAAAGATGCTGTTTCAGTCAGTTTTGGTAATGCTAAAAACATGTTCTCTAGGCCAGATACAAACCACAGTGCCTCTGTCTATTCTGCTCCAGTTCTTGTACATTCTCTGTCTTTTCTAATTGTGGACAGTTGCCAGTTGTCAGAAGCAAATATCTCCTCTTCCAACATTCTAATTATTTTCACTGTGTTTTAATGGGAGAACCCCTAGTACATCTTCTAGCAAAGGAGACTAAATACTTTTTTTTCAAGGATTCTTGCCATTTATTAAAGCAGTAGAAATACATTAAACATTATTAAATTATTTTATCAGTGCATTGTATTCATACATCTTAATGGGATGCAAGATGGTGGAAACATATAGGCACGCATCACCCATTTAGCCCGTACCCAGTTCCTACCTCATTCCCTCTCCCTCCCTCCTCATGTTTGGCTTAGTACATTGATATGTTTATTGAAAGAGATTCTATAGATGAACAAATAAGGCGACCTAACTGAGGGGATGGGACTGGGGAAGGAGGAAATCCTCTAATGAACATGATGTACTTTAACAAACATTAAACATTTTTAATACTTCAAAGTACATGCTTACTTTAAAAGTATTCAAACACATCACAATGTATGAGTGAAAATCCCTTTTCACCTTTTTTCCTTTCAATAGTATGTACAACATATTCTTAACAGTTTTATGAGTAACCATCCAGACTGTTTTTTAAGTAATTCTAAAATAATTTTGTAGTTTTAAGAAATATAGCACCAGAACTATATATTAGAATGTAAGACAGTCTGAGACAGTGACTACAAGAACATTGCAACGTTAAAATCAGTAGGAAAAAAGAGCAACAATAATACCATTTGAATATCAAAATACAGAATATTATATTTCTGCCTCACAATACACACATGTCCTTTTGATTACACATCTAAAAATAAAATGGAAAGTTTAAAATTTAAAAAGACCGTGTAGATACAAATTTTTAATATCTTGAAAACTTGTAGAATTTTATGGAAAAATACAAAGAAGTATAAACAATAAGAAATACTGAACTGCAATGCTTTAAAATTATGCTGTCAAAATGCACCATGAAATATGAAAATACCATTACAGGCTAAGAAATTATATTTTTAAAGCAAATAATGGTCATAGAGCTCACTTCTAAGCTAAATGGATGATCTATAAGTTAATATTAGATAAACAATTCAATAGTTTATAAAAGTTTATAAAGGATTTATAAATTAGGAAGTCAGAATGGCTTATAAACATAGACATATCTGATAGCAATAGTCATGTAGGCCAAAATGCTGAAATCTACAATTTCAAAGTTATCAAGTTGGCTGCAAATTAAATATTTGATTGTAAAATATTGGGTAACATGTAAAGAGAAAGTAGAACTATTATGTGCTGACAGTAAAAAATGCTACAGACAATGAAATAAAAGATGTTCACACTTAAACTAGATCTTTTATCAATTTTTAAGAGATATTTATTTATTTATTTATTTATTTATTTAGTGTGGAATTCTTATTGAACCCAGAGACATTCTATCTCCGAACCACATCTCCAGCTCAACATTATTTTTAATTTTTAAACAGGGTCTCACTAAGTTCCTGAGGGTCTTGTCAACTTGCCAAGGCTGTCCTAGAACCTGAGATTCTTCTGTCTCAGCCTCCCAAGTGCTGGGATTGCAGGAATGTATCTGTGCATCTTGCTTAAGAGATACTTTTTGAGGATTTATATTTCAATTGGAAAAAATGTTAAGTAATAGGGATAGGTTAGATACAAAACTGGTCAGTATTCTTTACTGCAATAATATTAGTAACATTGGAGTATTTTTACCATTTGCTTTTTTATAAGAACAAAATGAACTAAAGTAATTGTCTATTAATTTTTTAAAGAAATAATAAATGGAAGACAAAAGCTAAGAAAAATTATTAAATCATAAAAGAAAGGTCTTTTGAAGCATAATGTTTATGTATGAAAATACTTACGAGTTAAAAGTATCACAAAATATCACTAAGAATTGATCTATCTTATTTATATAAATAACGCATGCACCTAAATTAAAAACTAAGAAAATATCATTATGTAGAAATTTCAAACATGCTTTATTAATTGCTAATAAACATCTAGAAATGTCAATCCAATAATGAAAGAAATGAAAAGCAAGAACCTCCATACCACATTTAACCTTGAAAAATGATAGCAGTATTTAAATTATTGATATTCCAAATATGCTAAATGTGCTTTCTTATTCATATCAGCTGGGAATGTAAATTGAGATACAATTTCCAATTTAATGTTACATTTAGAAATTAATACTAGGGAGAAACCTAAACATGTGTACACGAATTTTAGCCATAGATATCTCATTAGAATGCAACAGAAAAATAAATATTAACAGGTAGAAGCAATGTAAATGCTTAGCCACAAATGATGTCTCAGCAAATTGCGTGTATTATTATTTAACAATAAAACTGGCTTTTAAAATACTATTGGCTTTATGATTGCCATTATGCTTGGGGCTAAATGGAATCTCAGTGTATTTTTTATTTGCATCACTCTAAAAATATGGGGAAATAGGTAATACACACTTTTGGTTGGATTATAGCTTAGTTCAGCTGCTATGGAGATCAGTGTGGAGATTGCTTAGAAATCTTGGAACTAATCCAAAATATGGTCTGACTCTACCACTCCAGGGTATCTTCCCAAAGAGGTTGAAAGCAGAGAACTACAGTAATATATGCATCCCTATGTTCATAGCAGCACAATTTCCACTAGCCAAATTATGGAACCAACCTAGGTGCCCATCAACAGATGAATGCATTAGAAAATTATGGGAAATGCACACAGTGGAATTCTACCCAGCAATAAAGAAAACAAAATTATGTCATTTGCAAGAAGATGGAAGGACCTGGAGAACATTATGTTAAGAGATTTTAGTCAGTCACAGAAAGTGAAGGATCATATATTTTCTCTAATATGTGCAAGCTAATATGTGCAAGCTAATATGTGCAAGCTAGGGAATAATGGGAAACTAGAGGGACTCCAGATAATGAAGGAGAAATCTCAGTGGAGCCAGGGAACAGGTCTAAGGGAAGGGGAGGGGGAAGGCTGAGGTTGATTAATGGAAATGGACTATGTGTATATATGTAAATATATCAATCCTCACAACTGGCCTCTTGCTCCTATATTTAGCATTGCTATAAGGTAATAGTATAGTACTGCCAACTGTACAAATGTACTCAAGAAATCCTTATCCCTACTAACTAAAATTCAACTTACTCTGTCTTGGTTCAAGGTTATGGCTATATAATCCAGCCTCCTTTCTATTTAATATTTCTTTTTATCTTTCTATAAAGTCTCTGTATTTATCAAAACTAGTTATTTATTAATTAACTAGTATTCATTATATATTTGTTATTCATTTATTAAATGAGTTATTAATTAAACTAGACATTAATTCCACTAGTTATTAATTAATTAGTTTAATTATTAATTATTAATTAATTTAATTGTTAATTAATTAGTCATTAATTAAACTAGTTATTCATTAATTGACTAGTATTCATTAAATGTATGTTGCATATTAGATGATCTTCTGTTTTTTGGAATATAAATTTAATGCATTTCTTTAACAAGAAATAACCTCCCAGCCTCCTTGTATTTATCCCAACACTATTACTGTACAAATACATCTCAGTCTCTTCATGGAATCTGTGACTTTATGATCTCATTCAGGCATTGTTTCCTTGATCAGCTTAGGCTGAAGTGAACTTTCTTCATTCTAAATCCTTGTCTGAACTCTAATCATTGCCCTCAACACTTATTTCTGTATGCTGATTAAAAAGATAGTAGTGCATTGCAATTATATGTTCAATGATCTTTGTGTATTTTCTTCTGAATCCCATCCTACTCAAATCTTCTCCTTAGTTATACCTGTTATTTAAATTGTTGGTGATACCTTCATCTATTGCCTTAGTATTATTTAAACTGATTCCCTCTTCAATCCTCCCCAATCTTCCCCCATTTTCTTCCACAATTTTACCAGTGTCTTTCCACATTATTTAAGGTCCCTTTTTTCTCTCTAGCTTCCACATATGCAAGAAAATATACAACCCTTGATTATCTGAGACTGGCCAATATCACTTAGCATAATCTCTAGTTCTATCTACTTTCCTAAATATGACAGTTTTGTTATTTTTATGATGGCATAGAACCTATTTTGTGCATATATCATATATTCTATATCCATTAATTTATTGATGGATAGTTGGTTGATTACATAATCTGTCTATTGTGAATTGTGCAGCCAAAAACATACAGGTATACATGTATCACTATAGTATTCCGACTTTAATTCTTTTGGAAAGATACCAGAGGAGTGAAATAGCTGAGTAATAAGGCGGTATAATTTCTAGTTTTTTTGAGGAACCTCCACACTGATCTCTATAGTGGCTATACTAATTTACATTCCCACCAAGAGCTGCTTTTTGTTTCTGTATGCTCCTTTTCACTCTACTATATCAAAGGCCATGAATCAAGAGAGTGACAGTAATTTGAATTTCTTCAAATCAACATTCAAGGTATTTGACCCACTAAAGGAGATAGCATTAAGACATGTAAAAGAGAATGCTATGGTTTGGTGAAACTTGTATTAAAATGTAATTGCTATTGCAGCAGTGTTTAGAAGTTGGTCTAGTGAGAATTCTTTGGGTCATAGGGGCAGAGGAACCTTTATGAATGGATTGATGTCTTTCTCTCAGCAGTCATCAAAAGAAATCAGCCCCCTTTTCTCTGATCTGAACAGATCTGCATACCTTTCTCTTTTCTGCTATGATGTTCTCTCCACAAATGGAACCAATACTATCAAGTACAAATTGAAAGTGGTGGAGCATGGTAATTAGTGAACAACTTGGGTGAAGATAGTTGACTTAAAAATATTTGGAATGTAAACCAGTAATTTAAAATTTGTAAACCAGTAATTTAAAAATTGTTCTTGATGTTTTCATTATGAGTAGCTAGTAAGAAAATTTACTAAAATATTTCAGGGTTTTATGTTTACACTAACAATTTTTTAGAAAAATTAAAACATTTCTTATATGAAAGGTTAGATAATGGGACAATAATGGAGTCTTAGAGCCCCATACCATGTTCAACTGGGGGATGAGTAAAATCCATGAAAAATAAAAGATTTAGTTTTGTTTTGACTATTAGCTCTATCTCTGGATACGTGATGTTGCATGTGTTCACAACAAAGCAAGAAGTCAATTTTTCCTCTGTATAATTTTCTCTTTAAACTAAAAAAAATGATCATCTTAGTCTATCCAAACTACTATAAGAAAACACCATACACTGGATGTCTTAAAAGGGACAGGAATTGATGCCTCTTACCTCTGGAGGCTGAGAAGTCCAAGATCAGATCCTAGCATACTCAAGTGTTTTGTGAAGGCTCACTTCCTCATAGATGGCTATCTTCTCATTTTTAACCTCACTTGATGCAGGTTATGAGAGGTCAGTTTTGGGTCACTTTTATTTTATTTATTTTGCAGGTCTGGGGATAGAACCCAGGGGCATTCAACTTCTGAGCTACACCCCCTGCCCTATATTTTATTCTTTATTTTGAAACAGGGTCTCACTAAGTTGCAAAGGGCTTCACTAAGTAGCTGAGGCTGTCCACAAACCGTGATCCTCTGGTCCCAGCCTCCCGAATGCTGGGATTACAAGTGTGCATCACCACACCCAGCCTTGGGTCACTTTTATAAAGACTCTGTCTTTATGACCTAATCACATCCCAAAAGTCTTCCTAATTCCAGCTTGCATGGTAAGGATTAGGATTTCAACATGCAAATTTGGGTAGACATGAACATTAAGATCATTGTTATTGTGGAAATGCAAAATATATAAGAAGATACTGCTTTGTTACATACTGGATGAAAAGAGTTTTCTTAAGAAGAGAATTCTAAGTCTATAAATTATACTTTACTATTGTACTTATTTGAACCAGAAGAATTCACTCCTATTTCAGCTGCCCTCTACTCTGTCAAATAGAACTCGACTTAATTACCATATTAATTACCATATTAATCTCCATACTTACAAAACTGTGAGTCAAAATGAACAAAGAAAGGCCTTATGTGTTAATTATCATATGCATATATTTTATTGTTGCATTGTAATTATAAATGATGGCAAGTTCAAAGTCATACAAACACACACATACACAGGTCTTGGTGTGTTTCCCTTCAGGTCCCATTCTGCTACCCACACCTCCACATACATAATAATGAGATTTGTTGTGATGCCTTCATACATGGTCAGAACATCATTTGAATTATTCCATTTATCAGTTTTCTCTTTTTCCCTCCAACCCTCATTTCCCTATCATCTTCTACAATTGACAATGACCAAAGTATGGAGCCAACCTAAATGTCTGTCCACAAATGAAGGAATAATGAAAATATGGTATATTTATATAATTGACTTTTACTCAGCCATAAAGAGTAACAAAATTATGTCATCTGCAGAGAAATGGATGGAACTAAGCAATGTTATCCTAAGTAAAATCAGTCAGTTTCAGAGAGTGAAAGGTCATATGTTTTCTCTCATATGTGATAACTTAGAGAGAAAACAGGAAACAAAAGGGACTTTAGCTAATTAATGCATTTTAAGACACTAATCCTATAATTGACTTTAATATAATTAGTACCCAACTTTTAGTCAACCTCTCAGTTATTACCAGCCTGCTAGCAAATGACAGAATTCAGCCGTTGTCATTCACTGAATAATATTTATTTCTAGATACCATTTCAAATAAGGAGAGATAAAATATAAATAAAATAGGTATTAGAATTTCATTAAATACTAAATTAAACCATATTTGAATTATTTAAATTAAATCTCCAGTTTTGTGTTGTATCATTTTTCTCATTAAAAATGAATATATCAACAAGCTTAATCCTTGTCCACAGAATTAACAGATCTTCAGTGTGTTGTAATTCACAATGTCCCTCAATGTTGGATTTGCATTTAGAAGTGTGAGCCAAGATGTGAAAAATCACACGTAGGCAGAGAGCTCTCTATAGACAGCCATCTGAAGAGGAGCCTGTGTATCATCCATCTGGCAAGCAAATGAACTACCTTACACTACTGAAGTACAGCACAGCTACTTTTATTTTTTACTGGAGGATGGTACATGCTTAAAAGGTTTGTAGAACTGAGGCTCTCCTCTTTTGAGAAATAAAACATTTCTGACATAATTCAAAAGGTGCATCAGGCAGACACTGCTCTCATTATAGTCTTTCAGGCCACCAGTCAGCAAACCAATTAATGTTTTTAGGCTGAAATATAAGTAGTTTCCAAAGAACTAACCCTCCTCTACTTTTAAACCCACTTATCCAGCATGCATTTGTAGTATGTATTTATTGACTGTTTATTAAAAATGTTAGGTATGCTTCCAGAGAATAAGCTTATATTTTAAACTATAGGAACATACATGCACAACCAATTAGTAAATGAACTTGTTCAATGACAAAGAAAAGTAGTACCTAGATATATTTTAGATTTTGATAAAATACTAACTCATTAAATGAGTATTATTAGGAAGCTTAAAATTAAAAAAAAAACTTCTTTATTGTGGTATCATATCTACTTGAACAGAAGATCTCCAGGGACAGATTATTTTCATGAACCAAAAGTACATTTGTCATCCAAATTACATTTGCTGCCATTTTTGTCTGTCCAAAGCAAGTTGCTTTCTTTGTCCTCAGTATTTTCCATTTCAAGATAGATCTTAATGTGAATCACAGAACAGTAAAAATGTGCAAAAAAACCCCCCAGCAATCTCATATTTAGAATGAGAAATGATAAATTCTTCACAATGTGGGAGTCTTCTACTTAGATTCCTTTTAGAAGTAAATTCTTTTTCTCACAATTAGATTGATCTAGGTTGAGAGGATGATGTTGAGAATAATGTTGTAATTTAAGAAAAACAAGTAGGGATAGGGCAAGATATAAAATATATCTTGTGGACAACAATCACATGATCATCAAACAAAATTAAGTAAGTTTAGAAAAAATAAAGGTGTTGTTTTAAAATATGGGCATTGACTAATAAAGAAGAAAAACTTTCCAGACTTTTTAAATAAAAAATGAGGATCCTTCCTTATGAATTATGTCCCTAGAACCAATGTTGAAACTAAAAAAGAACAGTTACATAATGATATAATTAGACCCGGAATAACCTCCTCTTTGAAAGTGGAGGATAGCCTAGAATGTCAATTGTTAGCCAAAGAACTTCAATTAAAGAAAGGAATAATAAATTATGGGAGACTTATAGATGCCATATTCTTATTAGATTAAAAAATAATAATAATTATTTGACTGCAGGTTTCTTCTTCTAGTCTCAGAACAAAAACAACCATTTTTTTCACCTAAAATTTGAAATCAAATTTCAATATATCTGAATATAATATTCAAACATCTCAAGTAATTTAAGACTTCTGATGAAGACTGACATGGATAAAGAAGTTCAGAGAAAGAATTTCATATTGGATTAATTCTCAAAACTCATGAAGTCTATATGGGTATGAGATATAAGCCACATACTGTTAAATATTTTGTCTTCATTATATGCAAAGGAACAGTATGATACCCAGATTGTTATTTTTTTAATGAAATATAAGACTTTACATTGTACTTTTGGTAAATATAAAAGATTGAAAATAAACACAAATGTGATGCTCAATAAAGAACTTCAAATAACACTATAGAGAATTATTTACACTAATAATCACTAATGGGAGTCATCGGGTCCTAGAAATATATGAGAGAAGAAACTATATATTCTATTTATGAATAAAATTATATCCTTTTTAATTTCATGAAAATAAAGTGATCGGCATCCAAATTAAACTTTCATTAAATATGGTCTTTGTCCTCATTACTTGGATGAATTTTAAATAGACAATTAACTTTAGAAACCAAGAAATATTGCCAAATGTCCTTCAAAAGACAGAGAAATTGAGAAGTATTTAAAACAACTTTGTAAACCTGAATCACTACAAAGAACATGAATCCATTTTTTTCTTTTTTTAAACATTCTGAACTATGAAAGTAGAAGAGTTGCTTTTATAGTTAATCATGAGGGAAAGTAACATTTGTTACTTTCAAAAAGAGAATTCAGTAGGTATATATCATATAAAACTTATGGTGACCATATGCTTTTATTTGCTCAGGAGAGTTCTAGAGTATGAATTTTGCAAAAGTAATTGTCATTAATCTCAAAAGTGTTCTACTTTGGTCAATAATTTATATGATTACCTTACCTATGATTCCTTTTTTAAAATTTATTTATTTTTTAATATTTTATTATTTTTATTTATAAGTGGAACATATTGAAAATGGTGTACATTTAGATTGTGCTTCGTGCCCTTCTCCCCCCCCATTTCCCTTCCCCCCTTGCAATAAAGAGGGTCCAGGTTAACCATGTTATATTTATACTGCTACACATATTGGTATGTAGCTCCTCCATTGAAAAACCTCAGCTTTCCTCTCCTATCCTTCCTTTCAAGCTTTGCTGAGATTTCCCCTCCATCATCTGGAGTCCCTCTGGTATTAACACTACTCCCTAGCTTGGGCATATTAGAGAAAACATATGTCCCTTCTCTTTCTGTGCTTGACTAATCTCACTTAACATAATGCTCTCCAGGACTTTCCATCTTCTTGCAAATGATATGATTTTGTTCTTCTTTATAGCTGAATAGAATTCCACTGTGTGTATTTCCCATAATTTTGCAGTCCATTCATCTGTTGATGGAGATCTAAGTTGGTTCCATATTTTGGCTATTACAAACTGTGCTGCTATGAACATGGGTATGCATATGTTAATGTAGTTCTCTGATTTCAACCCCTTTGGAAAAATACCCAGGAGTGGTATAGCTCCATCAAATGGTGGATCTATTCCCAGTTTTCTAAGGAATCTCCATACTGATCTCCATAGTGGCTGAACTACTTTGCACTCCCACCAACAGTGTAAAAGAGTTCCTCTTTCCCCATATCCTCACCAGAATTTGTTGTTTGATTTCTTTATGTTTGCCACTCTGATTGGGGTTAAAGTTGCTTTTCTTTATGTCAACAATGAATCCACAATGAAAGAAACAAAGAAAACAATTCCATTCACTATAACCTCTAAACCAATAAAATACCTAGGAATAAACCTAACCAAAGATGTAAAAGACCTCTACAGAGAAAACTACAAATCATTAAAGAAAGAAATTGAAGAAGACCTTGGAAAATAGAAAGATCTTCCTTGTTCATGGATAGGCAGAACAAATAATATCAAAATGGCCATTCTGCCAAAAGTTATCTATAGATTTAATACAATCCCCATTAAAATACCAACAACATTTCTCATAGATCTGGAAAAATCAGTTATGAATTTTTTATGGAGAAAGAAAAGACCCAGAATAGCCAAAGCAATTCTCAGCAACAAGAACCAAGCAGAAGGAATCACAATCCCGGACTTCAAATTATACTATAGAGCAATAGTAGTAAAAACAGTATACTATTGGCACAACAATAGGCAGACTGACCAGTGGAACAGAATAGAAGATACAGAAACAAACCCACACATCTAAAGTCAATTGATCTTTGACAAAGGGGCCAAACTCATATGCTGGAGAAAAGATAGCCTTTTCAACAAATGGTTCTGGGAGAACTGGCTATCAATTTGTAGAAAGTTGGATCTGATACCTTACCTATGATTCCTAATTGAGGTATTGTATTTGTATTCACTTTTGTCTTTAACAAGCATTGTAAGCTTCTGGCAGATGTAAGTAAAATTAATTCGTACATTTTTGTATCATAGAATTTCTCCCCAATTAGTTATTTTTTGAGGAAACATATTTTCCATCACCAAAACCCACTTTTTGTTTTCTTTTAAGTCATTTTTTGAAAATCCACACAATGCTAATACACAGAAACAACACAGTTACTTTAAGACATAATTGGATTTAGACAATTAGTGGCCCCAAAGAATCCATGTTAGAGGACTGGGAACAATTCTAGACAGTTTAATCATGAGATGTTTAAATTAACCTTAGCATTCTCAAGCTCTCATTTGAATTTCAGTGTTTCCATCTACTAAGTTCAGAGTTAGTTTATGCATGACTGTTTATGGCAGAAGTCCAGAGTCATATGGCTGTGGATTTTCCTCTTGTCAAATCTGAAGAGGTGGTTTTATATTGTACTTACATTTCATTTAAAGTCTATCACCAAGGCCTCTGTAGGAAATACAAATAATGACTAGGAGTTTGGCACATTTTCTATAGAGCAATAAAGAGAAGAGAAGAGAATTCCTAACTTACTCATGGCAGACAGTTCTGATATTGCTACCTTCAGACTACACCAGTAGATCTAAATATAATTTAAATCTTACTGTTTAAATATGATAAATTTTCAGGCTCTGATTAGCAATTAAAGGGCCAGTTAAAAGGGACCATAAAGTAGTACTTAGGTTGATAGTATCCATGCCATAAAATTTTGAGTCACATACTGTTTTATTTAATATTTGTCATAAATGTTACCTGTATTTATGCTATTGTGAAATTTGCTGGTCTAGTGATAATCAATTTACCAACTTCTCACATTATAAAGAATTTCTGAAATGCTCAATAAATCTCATAAATAAAGGAATAAATATCCCAAAGGAAAGAAAATATTAATTAAAAAACAGAAATGGGAAAAAAACTGCTTGGGGGAAAACAGGAATAAACACAAGGGGACAGATAAATCATACAGAATCAAATAGGTAAAAAAAAATCTGAGAGACAAAATGTCAAACACAGCTTTTAAAAAGGTCATCTATTAACATTATTTTACGTTTAGTTAGTATATTTATAGACTTTAAAGGGAGAGGAAGTGGATGATAAATAAAAATCAGTATTCAGGAAGTTCATTTAACACCAATGGCAGTATGGTCCAGAGTTTCTCCATGGATTGAGGGTAATTAACCTCCTTTTAGTGTACAAGTGATTCACTATAATTATTTGCTTTTTTACTTTTCAATAATATTTTAATAGCTTTTTGGAAAGAGATAAATAAAAGATGTTTGATAGAATATAAGCAAATAATTTAAATAATGCAAGAAATTGGATAAAACTATACAGATAAAGAGAGCAACAAGAAAAATATAAAAAGTACTAATGCCAAAAAATGAAGAATGTGATTTGGGCAAAGTTTGTTTTACATATCAGAAAGTTATCTAATTATAAATATCCGAGCTAAGCAAAAAAAACACAAAATTTCCTGGGCAAGAAACATTGATATGCTGCCAAGAATCTATTATATTGCTTTATATGTAGTGTTAGCAAAAATTAAGTGACTAATGAGAGCATAGAAAGTCAAACCAATGTGACAGGAAGTTGGGAATCGGATCCATAAACTCTCAGAAAGAATCATCTGACAGTCTTTCTGAATTAATGAGTAGGCAATTTCTAATTTTCTACCATGCACCATTAATGAAAAGAAATAGAATATAAGTCTAAAGACTAACATGTAGTTATTCTATATTGAGATTCTTGGACTTTGAACAGATGAACTCTTGTGTACCTCTCTCGGGGGGGTATGTCTATGCATAGCTTTTCTTGCTTATACTTGTTTAGGCTTTACCTAGTGTTTTGGATTAGTTGGCTAATGTTTTCCATCACTTAGAAATATATTTCGCCATACTTTTGGAAATATTTTATGAATTATTATTTCTTCTCTTCTGCTGGGGTTCTAAATACACAAACTCTAAACTATTTGATATTATTATAGGTTATTGAGTTTTCATTCTTTTTATAGCTTTATATATTGAAATAATATTAGACTCACAGACATGCTTCCAAAATAGCATAGGGAATTCTTGGATATACTTTTATCCAGGTCCCTTAATGACAATAGATCTAATTATAATCCAACAATCAAAATGAGGTAATTAAGATTAGTATAGTATTTTGTTTTGCTTATCTGGTACTAGGGATTGAACCCAGGAACAGTCTACCTCTGAGCTTCACCCCAGCCTTATTTATTAGTTTATTTAACTTTAAAACAGGGTCTTACTATGTTGCCGAGGCTGTTCTTGAACCTGTGACCCTCTTGTCATAGCCTCCTAAGTACTGGAATTACAGGCATGCACCACCATTCTTCACAAAATTAGTATAGTACTGATAACAAAACTACAGACATTTGAATTTCACCAAATATTTTCCATCAATGTCATTTCCCTCTTAATGGAATCTATTCCAAGATTCTACATTGGGTTTCATTGTCTATCCCCATAATAGTTTCTAATCTGTGATAGCTCCCTATTGTTTCCTTGTCCTTTATAACTTTAACCATCTTTTAAAACCTCTAATCAGTAATTTTACTTATTGTCTTTTAGTTTGGCTTTTTCCATTTTTTCTCATGATTGGGCTGAGGTTGTGCATTTTACAGAATTTCACATGAATTTTTCTATGTCTCAGTGTGTCATAGAAGATACTTGATGTTCTTATGTCTTTTATTGTTGATATTTATCTTGGTTAATTTGTTAAGATGATGTCTTCTTAGTTCCATTATTATAACATTATTATTTCGTATTTTGTAATCCATCAATATCTTGGGGAAAATATTTTGAGACTATTGACATAATATTTCTTCTTAAGATTTAACATACTGATTTGATCATCCATTGGTGAATCACATTTACATCTATTATTTCTGTGGTATTTTCTTAGTGGTGATTTTGTGTTTCTTTCATTTCTTTTACATTTATGAAGAGTCCTCTTTCCCAGACGTAAGTCTCTCATGCATGTACTCTCTTTTTTCCCTTCTGTCTTCATCCCGTAACACATATAATATGCTAATATTATCTATTATTAACTCCTTATTTATTTTACTTTATTTCATATATATAATTCAGTACTATTTTTATTTTGTTCTTCAAATTGTCCCAAATCTTGGTGAGAGCTATATCTGATTAACTGCCTTCTTTTTATGTGCCTGCGTACATTTTTTGAGCATTTGATTATTATGTGAGTTTCAGGCTTCTTTTACATTCACTTCCTCCTGGCCCTATTACCAATTTTTCTTGGAGAAGTCACTATATTCCAGATACTGTCCTACACTAGGCCCCATGGAGTCTCCCAGGGACTGTGTAACATTGGTCTCATGAACTATAAAAAACCACATGGTGCCTTCTTGTCCCCTGTTTTGCAGCCCCTTTCTCCCCATCACCATTGCATTCTTACAGCCTCAAACACTGTATTTTTTAAGAGACCATAATGCTTCACTTGGGCTTCTCTGCAATGTGCAATCTCTACAAACTTACCCCAGATACAAACTCTCTTAAGGATCACAGTCCAAGTCTACCTGTTGTCCAGTGCCTGAAAGCAATTCTTCATATATTTTGTTCATTTTAATATATTTTTGTGAGAAGAGGACAAGTCTATACAAATTAGTCTGTTGATATCAGAAGTATCAGATATTTTATGTTTAAGATATTTTATTTTTATTTTTATTGGTGTATTATAGTCATAAATCATAATTGGATACAATGTGGTAGAGCCATATATATGCACACATCACTTATTTAGACCTTCCCTATTTCCAACCCCATTCCCTTCCTTCTCCCTCCTTCTCCTGTTTAGCTTAATAGTTGACTTTTATGTATTTGTGAATGTACATCATGTATATTAGAAAATTTCCCTCTTTCCACTTCCCGTCTCCCTCAGGTCACCTTATTTGCTCACCTATGGTTTTTCCTTCTTCATCTAGAGATCCTCCTATGCTCACTTTTTTTAAAGGCAAATAAATGGCTTTAAAACCTGAAGGGATCATTTTTAATTTTTTTTAGCATATCTACTGATGTCAAGCTATTAAAATTCCAGCTTAAATTTGAAAAGAAAATACTTTGATAATAAAAGAGAAATTGCATCTTTCTGTTCAAATAATTATTAAAAATGATTATTCATCTTCTGTATTAAACCATAAGGATCCTCTCCCAGGAACCAAAGTAATTCTACTTTTTAAAGACAAGAAGTGGCTTACAAACACTAAGGCAATTTTATTGGAGTCAAATAATATCCCAAACCACAGCAAAATGTTTTTGAAAGGATTTCTGAAAAAAAGAATATTGTCAGCTCCAGAAGTACAGCCTTCCAGGCAGCTGCCCAAATAAACATCCAAACCTCAAGCAAAAATATTTTTAGTTTTGAAAGGATGGGTTGTTTACCTTCATGACTCAAAAAAAAAAGCCCATTGTAGTAAGAGCATATTTAAAATGTACTTTGCAAAAAATAAAAATAGCTTAGTATTTAGGGATCATTTATAATAGGATAAATTATAACAACAAATACACGTCAGTGTGTATTATTAGGAAAACTGATTTCTCTACAAGCTTAAAGAGGATCTAAATTTAGGGTAAGGGGAAGGAGCAAGAGGTGGACTGTAACCTGTTAGCAGAAAAATATCAAGTATGACTTGACAAAAAAATCATAGCTCAACAAATATGAAAATTGAACTCAGAAAGTTCTACCACTGAGTTACACCCACAACCCTTTTTATTTTTTATTTCAAAATAGTCTCATTAAGTTGCCACACTGGCTTCAAGCCTGTGATCCTCTTTTCTTAGGCTCCCAAGTTCTGGAAATACAGACATGTGCCACCACACCCATATTAATTTAATTTATGTTTTACTGAAATAAAAGCATAAAAGTTATACATATGAATGGGATATTATCTGATATTCCAATACCTATATGCATTTTGTAATATTTAAATCAGGGTGAACATATCTATCTACTATGACATTTGAAGAAGATATTCTTAAATCTATAAGGCTCAGCATAGACTTGAGAAAATCACTAGATGCAAAGATAAAGCATCTAAATTAAATAAAGAAGCTGACTTCATAAGTGAAGGAGATGAAATATAAGAAGTTGATCAGAATATAAATTTTGATTCCTTGTACTTAGATTCTGGAACATGGCCTACTAATGTAAGAATAAGTTGCTATGGAATATAAATAATTTTAAAAAAGCCGGGCATGGTGGCACAGGCTTGTAATCCCAGCATTCGTGAGGCTGAGACAGGAGGATCACGTTTTGCAGGCAGCCTCAGCTACTTAGGCCTTATGTAACTCTCGAGACCCTGTTTCCAAAAAAAAGAATAAAAAATAGGGCTGGAGGTATAACTCAGAGGTCGAATGCCCCTGGGTTCCATCCCCAGACCCACAAAAGAAAAAGAAAAAATTTAAAAAATCGAAATAAGCAAGAAACATTCATCTATATGGAGTTATAAGTGAATACAATATCACAGAAACTATTTGACCTGAGAAACCAAATTTAGATATTAATATTCCAAGTGGGTTAAGAACAGACTAGCCAAGCCTTAAAATATTAAGTTCAAAGCTGTTTATACAAAATCAGGGAAACAAAAAAACTTCAAGTTCCATGTAAGCATTTTAATTTAAAGCTGTTGGATTTAGTTCCAGAGTTTATTATTTTTTATGGATAAAAATATAAATCATTTTATTATGAAATCAAAGAAAAAATAATTATATACTTCTACTTGCTAACACCAACAATAAAATAAAGTGCTGAGCTTATTTGAAGCTGAGATACAAGAGGGTAGTGCGACGTTTGCTTAATTAGACAAACTTAAGTGCTAAAAAAGTAAAGTTGCAGTTGTTAGTTATGTTACATCTGGTGATATAAAAGCTTAACTTGGAAAACATTAACTTCATTATGAAAATGAATATGTACTAGCCGGGCATGGTGGCACACGCTTGTAACCCCTGTGCTTGGGAGGCAGAGACAGTAGGATTGCACAGGTTCGAAGCCAGCCGTGCTGGCTTAAGAGACTCTGTTTCAAAAATAAAAATATAAAATAGGTCTGGGAGTGTAGCCTGGAGGTAGAAGGGCTTCCAGGAACCCCAGTACCACCACCAAAAAAAAAAAAAAAAAAAAAAAAAAAAATGTCCTAATGGAGCAAAAATCTGAAGAAGGAACAAAATTTATTAGGTAAATGAAGAAAAAATATTCCAGACAGAGATAACAACTTATGTAAAGGCCCTATAGCCAAGACTGGGTGTGAGAGGAAGCAGTAGAAAAAGAAGGAAGTGACCTGAGATTATATGGAACCGTATATTGGGGCCCTGTCAGATGGCAGCTATGGTTGCACAGAAGGTTTTGTCTATGTGTTCCCAATGGAAAAAAAAAAAAAAAAAACAACAACAAAAAACATACATGGAGTGACCATATAGAGGAAAATAAACAGCAGCTTTATTCTATAGACTCATGCTTTCTCTGGGGTACCAGGCAAAATGGCGTCTGGCGCACTAGTGTAACATGCCCATGCTTGTTGTGTATGACCTAGTCATGCTTCTGTAATAATATGCACATTTGTGGCTGAGCAAGATAAGTGAATATCTACAAGTTTCCCCATTAATCAGCCCCACCTGTTTTCTATAGCATATTCTAACAAGCTGGGAGGCATCATCATGATTTCAGTGCAACAAGTTATCTCTACCCAACATGTGTTTACATGCGGGGAGCAGGGTTATGTCCTCACCACCAGCCTGTACTTCTTCCCCACATTCCACCTCGTAGGAGGTGGCAGTGCATAACTTGACCCATGGAGCATTACATTGGGTCCAAATATCATAACAATAGAAGGTGCAATAAATAACTATTAGTCCTCTAGCCACACAGGTGAGAATAATCAACATTCATCTTCTGGAGGAGCCCAGTAAGTTCTACCAAGCTCTAAGTGGATCCTCCTATAATAGCCTGTACCTCCACAACCATCTCCACCAAGTCTTTCTGTGTCTGCTGCTGGTGGTCTGGAATGTATACACAGAATTCTACATGGAGAAGAGCACTTGGCCCTTCTTAGCCAGCGGTGAGACTATCTAATGTCATTTTATTCTGCAAACCATATTCTGCATCTAGGTAGTTTTGTTTATTAAAGGGGAAAGTGAATTAGAGAATTTCCCTCTTCTTCCTTTCCATTCCCTCAGTGTACATTCACAAACATATCAAAGACATTAACTAAGTCAAACATGAGAAGGAGGGAGGGAGAGGGAATGGGGTGAGAATTGGGTAAGGGCTAATTGGGTGATGTGTGCATGCATACATCACCTCCAAAAGGCCAGACCTATGCCACCAGACCATTAAACAAGGTGTGACTATGCAGATATCTCTAGTGAAATACAAAAAAGGTACATTGGCTCCATTCCCAGAAAATTGTTCTTGGTCTTCTAGAGTAATATAAATGGAGTAAAAGGCACTCGTCAAGTATATGAGGTAATGGAACTGCCCCAGTTCATATGGGACACTTTTGAAATACTGGGTACTGCTGCATGCAGTGGTGGTGTCACTTTATTTAGCTCCTGATAGAGAACTGTTAGAGACCAGAAACCATCAGTTTGTTTCACTGGCCACATGAGAGAGTTGAATGGGGTATGGGTTGGGTGAGTTACACTTGTCTCTTCTAGCTTCAGAATTGTCCAATTTCCTCATGGACCCCTAGTAATTTGTACTGCTGTACACACAATCCTCATAGCTTGGGGGGATTGTAAGGCAGCATGATGGAAATGTCCTCTAGTAATAGTCTTTACCAGGTGTACCAGTAGCCAGCATTACTCAATAGTTGTGTGCACAATCAATTCCTATAACATTATCTACCTCCAGGATATACTCAGTAATAGAAGATATATACACATCATACTGCTTTGAAGGCAGAGTCTGATTTCTAAAATCACTGAAGCACTTTGAACCATCAGCTAGGGGTGGAAAAAATTTCACTTAGTGGGGAGACTAGTAAATAGTTAATTTTATATGTAGTCTCAAGTCAGCTGGTTTCCCCATTTGCCTGGTACCAAGGTGTGAATCTATAGTCTAGCTGCCTTCTGCTGCTACCATCACAGCAGTCACTACCAGAGCTTGGTATGGCATGGGTGAGCCTGCTATAATCAAACTTATGCAGCCTAAGACTGCCATGTCCTACGCCCACACCCTGACCAGGCCGGCCTTCTTACTTCAAGCTTGTGGAATCCCTGTCTTTGTCTCTGCAGGTAGGAGGTTCTACTTTGCCAGAGGAAATTACCAATACCTTCTGGAAAATGTGGCTCTAGCACATTTAAAACCTTCTAGAATTCTTCTGGCTGGAGATGTACCTTGTCTCAATTCTCTGGAGGGGTCTACACTGCCAAATATTGTTACCAGAACCATAGGGTGTCTGGGGGCCATGTTCCCTCAACTCTGGGTTGTTCCTCCCTGGGGTTGCTTTTCTGGAGGGGAACTGGGGAACCTACCTCATCCTGCACACTCTGCCAATTGTCAAGGCCCTGTCACAGTATAGCTATGGTTGGTTGCAGGGGAGGTTTTGGTGGTGAAATCCCCAGTGAAGAAAACACACACGAGGTTGTCATCTGAAGAAGAACAAATACCAGCTCTATTCTACAGAACAATCTCTTATATAGGATTATAGACAAAAAAGGCATATGTCACCCAAATGCAATGTATGCATGCATGTTGTGTATTACCTAATCATGCTTACATAACTATGTATATATCTGCAGGTGAATGGAGTGAGCAGGATCTTGCCCTCACCACCAGCCTGTACTTTCTCTACGACACCATGTTGTATTATGCATTTTTTTTGGTCCCAGCAGCATTGCAAACTAATTGAAAAATTCCAGTCATAGGTAGAGGGCATATACAGCAAGGGATGCAACAAGATCGGGTACTTGTACTTGTGAAGCATCACTCTATTTACTTTTAGGCAACTATATTTAATGTTGATAAGAAGTAAGATTTTATTCAGTGCCAGGTGGATGTTTTGTACTGGAGATGGTGATCGAGGGCCTTTGAAGAAGCACCTATCTTTGACATATTCACTAACTGTGCATGAAGGAGAAAGCAAAGTCTTAGATCTCTAAAGTGATTGGTAATAGTGGAAGCTTATGAACTAAACTACAAATGTGTTCACTTAAATCAATGAGAAGATAAGAAAATGCCAACGAAGACAATCTTGAAATTTCTTAACACTTTTTATCATTTTTTAACAACTGTTTTACCTGAGAGTTGTTCTGAAGAATGTTCAATTAGATCTTTCTGTATGATCAAATATAATCCTTCCATTTCCAGAAGGGGAAAAAAATCTTGTCAGTTAATGTTTTCTGTATCTGTGATAAAAGCTCAGTTCCTGATATCGTGTTAAGACTCATTAAAATCAAACTCTATCTACATAACCTCTTCCTTTCAATTGGGAAATGGACACATATTTTCAAGTATTATCCTGCTTTCAGAAAATCTTAGTTGCAAACATAATGTTGATAACTAATATATAAAACTGCAAAAAAGATAGAAAACCATAAACTTAATTTGTTTAAAATTAGTCTCAAAACTGCTGGGTGTGGTAGCGCACGCTTGTAACCCCAGCGCTTGGGAGGTGGAGACAGGAGGATCACGCAGGTTGGAAGTCAGCCTCGTTGGCTTAAGAGACCCTGTTTCCAAATTAAAAAAATATAAAATAGGTAAAAAACAGAAAGAGAAAGGGCATATATTTCCTCTAATATGCCCAAATGAGTGAGCATTGGGTATACCAGAGGGACTCCAGATAATGGAAGGGAAATCTCAGCAAAGTTTGAATGGAAAACTAAGAGAGGAAGGAGGCTGAACTTGACTGATGAGTGGCTATTTCCAAATAGGTGTAAAAGTACGAATATAGCAAGGTTAGCCTGGGTATTAAGTATCAGGAAGGGGAAAGGGAAACATCGGGGGGGGAAAGGGCACCAAATATAGATTAAATGTATAACATTTACTTTCAATAAAATAAAAAATAATTTAAAATAATAAATAAAATAAAAAATAAAAAAATTTAAAAATAAAATAGATCTGGGAGTGTAGCCCGGAGGTAGCAGGGTTTCCAGGGACCCCAGTACCACACACACACACACACACACACACACACACACACACACACACACAAATATTAGTCTCAGAACTAATTCCATAGCAGAGATAATATAATAAAACAGTAGCAGAAAATATGAGATTTTTGAGCCCATAAAATTATATTAATGACTTTTAGCAGATGAAAACAAGTAGACCTACCTCCTTAATCTCCTTTATTCAATTCTCTGGCTGTATTTAGATTCTATGCATGAGAGAATAAATCATTTTATTTCCCCAAACTTCAAAATCTGATAGAGCCAGCCATGTTGGTGCATGCCTGTAATTCTAATATTTAGTAGGCTGATAAAAGAGGTTTGCAGGTTCATGGACAGCCTCCTCAACTTAGTGAGACCTTTTTCAAAATAAAAAAATAAAATAGGCCATACACACAAAAAAACAACAACAAAGAAAAAGAAAACTGATAATGTAATAAAGTAGTTTTGACATAATTTTCTTGTCTTCCTTTCTTCTCTATGCTTAGATAATAGATGGGCAAGTTATATGACAAGTTTATGAGAAAAGTTTTAATAATAGCCCTGAGGACATGTATACTCATTGCACACCAGCGTATTCCATGCATGCACTTAGTACCATCTGCAAGCAAGCCACTTCGGTGCCTCTTTCCACAAGAAGATGCAGATGCTTGCTGAGACTAAGCCAGTGCTCTCTGGTCTCTGGCCTGTGCTGTTGTCCTGTAGAGTGGCTGATAAATCTCAGCTCATTGCTACGAGTGCTGGGCACCCTCTCCCAGCACTAACTGAGATCTCTCCTACTGCTGGAAACAAGCACAACTCTAGAAGTTTTTTCTGTTTCTTTGGCAGCAATAGGAGTTTCAACTTTTTTAAAATTTTATTTTTTCTTTTATTCATAGCGAGGAAGCTATTTTGAAATCCTTAGGCGAGATTAAGGGCAGGCCACCCTGTGGCTTGTGTGGCAGCCACAAGCACTAAACTAAATCCAAAAGACCATTTGTGCCTGAGGGATGCATTGCAGCATATGGGCTTCTTCCTTACTCTGCTTCTTAAGTACACTCAGGCAGCAGTTCTGGGTTCAGGGCTCATGCAGCTTTCTAGAGGATGCTGATTAAAAGCCTGTTTCATTCTGCTGTCGGTTTTATTGGCAACCTTACTGTCTCTGTGTTTCATAGATATACATTTCTCTTTGTATCTTTACAAATTTCTTCAAAGCTGAATCATGTTTTTGTATATTCCACTTTAAGCCAGTTTAATAACTTAGGAAAGGTAAGAGTAATGAAAAGCCCAGCAAATCTATTTTTTAAAAAAATTCTTATAATAAAAAATGTATACTTCTTTTGAGGATACTATTATAAATACCTTATGTATAATACTGCAATTGTTTAGTGGCTTAATTTGCCGTGGCTTAATTTTATATTGAAATAAAATATAAGGTTGTTAATGGCATTCATTTTACTTATGTAATTATCCAATAAAACAATTTACTTATTTCTGTTTTGTTATGTATTTTTCAGTCAAAACATCAGCTGGAAAATATATTTAATCTTAGACTCAACTCATGAACAGCTAGGAAATAAATTATGATACATCATTTTTTAGAAGAAATCTAAGGATCAGAATAAACACTTTTTCCTGCTGATTACAATATGTAGTCAAATGTAAACCTGAGAGAAAACAATACATGAATTCTATTCTCTTTCCCTACCCATCTTAGACAGTCCCCTCATTGTTTATAAAAAACACTTGAAAACAAATTGGTATTAAATTACGAAGCTATACTGTATCATACAATCATATCTCAGTCATGCAAGTACGTCTAGACCAAGTAGTTCAGTGCCCATTTTGATGTGCAGTTAATATTCTCCAAAGCAACATTTCCAATATTCTCATGGAACATATGTACACTTCAGAGAATTCACACATTTTCTTTCTCTAAATTGGTCAAGAGGGAAGAATTAGAATTAGCCTCTTGCTAGTTCATTAAAATGTGATTACTTTTGGTACCAATAAGTTGCACAAATACATTTGTAAATGAATTAATAATAATGACAGAACAAGAGGCTTCAGGAGCAAAGCATCTTCTAAAAGCCATGCCTCGAGAACTGTGCTTCAAATATGAAGAGACTACTATCCAAGAACAAATTAATAGAAATCCTTCTAAAATGAGTATCAACTTTATGTGCATTTGTGCAAAAGCAAGAGTGATCACCAATTTTATAAGGAGATTTGATGGCTTATTTCAATGATGATTCTTTATATTATAGTATAGTATCAGTGGAAATTGTCAATAATACCTTGTTTACATTCAAAATGGCTTAGTGGTATAACTGGCCCTAGAAAAATAAAAATAAGGAGGATGCAAATGCTCCCCTCAAAAAAAAAACTACATTTATTAATAACAGCATTAAACAGGATATTTTTATCAAAATAAATCAATGGCATCCCCACAAAAATATAAATTCATCCTTCATACTTTACTTGTCTATTTTCTACATAAAACATTTTAAAGTGTTCTCAAACACAACTAACAGTTTGTAAAGGCTAATATTTCTCAATTGATATGCATTAAGAATATTCTTGAGAATTCTCTCATTCTCAACTATAGCCCTCAACCTGGTTTAAATATGCACACATTTACATAAATTTAAATAGCACTAGTATGGTCAGTTAAGAATAGTTTGAATATATAGAATGCTAAATTTGCATATAAAATGTAAACGATAGCTCACATTAATATATTTTTTCTTCCTTTCTCATTTCTTTTTTGAAGACTTAAATCACTTTTTCAGTATATTAAGTATAATTGATTAAACATCTGTATAGCCATCAAAGACTGGAAAAAGAAATGTTAAGCTCTGAAGCTTGCGTACATGTTCCAAACATTATATGATCACAAAGGAGACACAGATGTGCAGATAAATAGGTAAACCCCTCTAATACAATAATCAATCACAGTTTCTTTCAAGTCTGTGTCCATGATTTTCTGATAATCTCTTTTTAGGGCTGTATGTTATTTTTTTATTTTTATTTTTTTGGTGGTGGTACTGGGGTTCCTGGAAGCCCTTCTACCTCCAGGCTACACTCCCAGACCTATTTTATGTTTTTTTTTTTTAGGGTTGGGGGGACAGGATCTCTTAAGCCAGCGGTGCTGGCTTCGAACCTGCGTGATCCTCCTGTTTCTGCCTCCCAAGTGCGGGGATTAGAAACGTGCGCCACCACGCCTGGCCCAGACTGTATGTTACAAAGAAGTGGGCTGGTGCTTTTGCATAACTAAGACTGTAATAGAAAGCTCTACTCAAAGGGATGATGATAACTAGAAATGTCAGTCAGTAATTTTGGACTAGGAAATAATGTGATAAATCACCAATGAGGAGGAATAAAAGAACACAAAGGAACTGGGTGAACGAGCGATGTGGCAAGCTGCCTACCATGGAGCTCTTCAGAAACGCAGAGTAAAAGAGCAACACATCCTAAGACTTGACACAAGTCCAGGCCCAAAGTCCAACTTAATAAACCTGGTGTCACTTTTTATACTTTTCTAATTTTACAAGACATATCTGAATATCCATGTTAAAGAAAATGAAAGCCGGGTGTGGTGGCGCACGCTTGTAATCCCCACGCTTGGGAGGCTGAGACAGGAGGATTGCACAGGTTCGAAGCCAACCTCAGCTACTGAGTGAGGCTCTCAGCAACTTAGTGAGACTCTGTTTTTAAATAAAATATAAAATAGGTCTGGGAGTATAGACCAGAGGTAGAAAGCCTCTGGGTTCCACTCCCAGTACCACCAAAAATAAAAAATAAAAAAAGTAAAGAATACAAAATAGAAGCTGACCGTGGTGGCGCACACTTGTAATCCCCACGCTTGGGAGGCTGAGACAGGAGAATCGCACAGGTTCGAAGCCAGCATCAGCTACTTAGTGAGGCTCTCAGCAACTTAGTGAGAGCTTGTTTCCAAATAAAATTAAAAAAAAAAAGGTCTGGGAGTATAGCCTGGAGGTAGGAAGCCTCTGGGTTCCACCCCCAGTACCACCAAGAAAGAAAAAAAAGAAAAAAAGAAAAGAAAAAGAAAATGAAAGAGCACATAAGGCTTTCTTTTAGTCATTCTTTTAAATTTTCATGCTTTTACAAAGTGTTCCTTCAATATAGAATATTCTTCTCCATCAGCTGTCTTCTGTATCCCTCAGAAAAATCCCTCAAATATAACCATCTTACCAAGTCTTGACAGAATTTCTAAGGCAAGGGTAAAGAAGCTTCTCACTGGATTCTAACCACACTGCAAACAGGATTTTATAAAATGTCCCTCATGTCGTGATGAGTGCCCAGAGGAAGGGGAAGCCACTAGATGTTCAGTTTTTCCTTTAAGTAATGTATAGGAAATGTATAGGAATGTACAGAAAATGTATAGGAATGTACAGAAAATGTATAGGAAATGTATAGGAATTACATTAACAATGTATAGGAAATGTTAATGTCAATTGATATATGTGAAAACCAAATATAATCAGAAATAATAAGTATATTATTAGAAAGACAGAGAGTTTTCTAGAATTTCGTTTTATAAGAGCACACATTTTATTCAGGAGGGCTCAAAGTCCTCTCCTCCTAATAACATGATATTGGGTATTAGTATTTCAAACTGTGGATTTAGGTTGTGTGTGGGGGAACATTCATTCCATTACAAAGTAACCTTAAGATAAACTTAGTCTCTTACACTGCAGATTAGAAAATAATCATTATTTACTCTACATACCTTGTGTTGCTGTAGAAATCATGTTCGTTTGCAGAAAAACTTAGGCCAAATTGAATGTAAAATTGTGAAAATCAATATTGGATTTGACTGGGAGATTTTAAAGAATAATATAGTTAAACATCCATACATATAACAATCTGAAATAGGCAATTACTAAGGTATGAAATAAATAACTTTTCCATCAAGAAAATAGCAAAAGTGATCTAGTAATGGTATTAGGCTAGTCTCAAAAATAATTTGGCTTATGAAACATCACAGACAGGAAAAAAAAAATGGAGATGTGAAAACTCAGTCTTAGACCCACTCAAAGCTTTTATTTCAAATCCTCTTTTTATTTTACCCAGGCTTTTGTGATGTGTGCTCCAACTTTGACCTCAGTGTTCAGGTCAAGTTTGAGCAGCTCAGTGTGCAATCTTCTATTTTTACTAAGCTTCTCTCTTTCTTTGATTTAATGTATCATGTATCTACATACTATTTTAAGTTTGCTTGATATGATATATTTTGTGAACTATTCTGTGGGGCCAATACATTGTGATAAAAAGGAAAAAAATTCTTACTGATAATTGTAAAATTTCAGGAGAACAAGGATGCTATATTACTACTAAAAATACATAGAAGAACTAGGAGAGTGGGGTTGAAATCAGTCAATTTTTTAGACATTGTATCTTTCCATTTTAATTAGCTTCAGAAAAAATGTAGAAAAGCTTAGAAAAGCAAAGAAGAACTGCCCCCACCCCACTCCAAAGAAGGTTATATAACGCTTTGCTTCTTTGTTTGAGGATATTCTATGTTGGTTAGGAGAAAAAAAAGATTCCCTTTGAATAACTCTATCCCAGATCCTCTTTCTGTTTTTATTCATTTATTTATTAACTTATTTGTTAGACCCACCAATTAAAATTTGGTAAAATTTGTTGAGTATAATTTCCAGAAAATTTTTTTTTTTTTTGGTCCTGGGGATTGAACCCAGGGGCATTCTACCTCTAAGCTACACCCCCAGTCCTATTTTTATTCTGTATTTTGAAACAGGGTCTCACTAAGTTGCAGAGGTCCTCCCTAAGAAGCTGAGGCTGGCCAGGAATGCAGATCCTACAATCTCAGCCTCCCAAGTACTGGGATCACAAGCGTGTGCCACCATGCCTGGCTCCAGAATACAATTTGAAAGCAAAGGGAAAGATGGCTAGTTGTTCTGGCTTATGTCTATTAATTGCTTTTTCTTTTCACTTGCATAACACAGGAAGTTCCTAAAACCCCATGCAATTTTGTCTCAACTTTAAAAATTGAAGTTATATGCAAGGAATGGTAGAGCCAAAGAGATCAGGAGGCTAAGTTTCATTCTTAATATTGCAGATAAGTTAGGATGCTAGACTTGAAATATTTGACTCGTTTTCAACTTGGAAGAAAAATGAATCTCTAACATTCTTAATACCATGTCTTACTGGTCACCATAAAATTTAAACTCCTAATCATTTTACTAAGTATAGTTATTCAAACTTAGATAATAAAAAAAAGTTGTACTTTTGGTGATTTTTAAAAATATCTTAGCTAAGGGCAACCATAGCATCCGACTCATTGGACTGAATGCAGGAGAGGAGAAAAAAAGAAAAAAAAAAGAAAAAAGGGCATGCTGGCAGGACAGAACCACACATTTCTTTTACCTTGACTCTTCATGTGACAGTTTCAAGAGCAATAAAATAAAATGTATCAGGAAGGTATCAGAATAATATTAAAACTGGAGTTTTCAGGAATCAATAAGTCTTGTGAAAATTACAGTTCTCTGAATATGTTACAAAAGTCACCAGACTTAGAAACACTTTAAAATATTTTCTACTCAATATTTTTATTTCTCTTATTTCAGATACACCTACCAAACTTGATTTATTTTTGAATTATTGCCTTATAACATAGATAGTATCTCATTTTTATCAAGTTTCTGGAGGAAAAAGATCTAAAATAAATAGGAAAAATATGAAAATGTTTGTAATACTTTTCTCATAAGATATGATAGTAGGAAATCATAGGCCAATTCTAAATTGAAGAAATCTTTAAATTCTAAAATGAGGAGAGAGTAGTGTACTCTGTATACTTTATGGGGAAAATTGAATAATCTTTCAAAGAGAAGAGCTAGGTGCATGGTGGTATACGTCTCTAACTCGAACACTTTGGAGGCTGAGATATGATTGCAGGATCAAAAACAGATTCAGCAACTTATTCAGAGTCTCAGCAAAATTTGTAAAAACTTGCTTAAAAAATAAAATTTAAAGGGCTGATGGTGCAGCTCAGAGATAGAATTATCTAGGGTCAATTCCCAGGACCAGGTTAGAGAGTAGATAGCTAGGTAGATAGATTAGATAACTAGAGGATGATGATAGATAGATCATAGATAGGTAGATAAGTAGATAAAAATAAAACCTAATCACCTGATAAATGCAAATCTAATTTAGTAAACAACTCACCTGGACTTCTCCTGGAATCTAGAGAGATTTAATATTGTCCTTTCCACATATGGCTTTAAAAGATTTTGCTCTTAAGCCTTTGTCAACTGTAACTAAACCAGGTTACATAATAGCCAAATAGTAACTCACTTTTTTAACTCAATTTATCATACATATTTTCCCAAAGATTGTTGAAAAGACATAACTGCCAAATAGCTGTCATTTGCCTGAAGTTTTATTCACTGAAGTTCTCTATCCTACTTTCCATCCCAAAGTTCTGATCTGTTTGGACTACATCAAAGATTGTCCAAGTCTGTTAATGGATATCTGAGAGTGAGACTGGAAAACTTATAAAGAAAATAAATGTACCAAATACAGCAAATGTACATGGCAATACTGAACAACCCATTGAGTTTACCTACACAATATCTATGCCTTGGTACAACAGTCCTTTTATTAAATCTCCATCTAATTTTTTCTTTGTAAATTTTTTTTCTGGTTTTCACAGTTCTGGAGCCTGGGAAGTTCAATGTGGAGTGGCTGAATCTGGTAAGGATCTTCTTGCAAAGGAGAACTGTCTACAGGAAATCACAAGGTGAGAGATGCCACAAGCAAAAGACAGAGCTAAATTAGTTTTTATAACACACTCAGTCTCTAATTATTCTAATAAACCTATTTATCTATTAATCCATGAACAGACAGATTATTCTATGAAGGCAGATCTCTGTAGATCTAATCACCAACTACAAATCCCACCTAGTCCCCATAATACCTCACAATGTGGTATCCAACATCAGTTTTGGTGGGGATATTGAAACCATAGCAAAGAGCTTTCTTACAGTCTGGCTTTGGGCAGAGCCCAACAACATAGGAATTGGCAGGAGATTGAGACTTCTGTTCAGAAGGAAGTAAGGTACAGAAGGAAGTAAGGTTCAGGAGGAGGTTAGGGATGCATGTCTTCAGCTTCGTGCCTGGGAGGGGCTGGAGAGTAAATGCATCTCTTGATGAAGATTGCTCCTTCTCTTGGTGTCTCTCTTCACTGGGTTTTGTTTACCCCAAAGCAGCCCTGCCTGTGGTTCCTTCTAAATTTTGGTGTGGTTACAATTCCACTATCATGACCACAGTAGTATCAGCAATCCCAGGTAGTTGACCTATGCTGTTTCTATGTCTTGGCACAATAGTCCTTTTATTAAATCTGCCTCTAATTTGCCTTCATTAAGTTCACTTCTGGTTCTTGCTGGGAGCCTGACTGATGCAAGTGATAAAATTAAATCCCCTTCATAGCTGTTATTTTTTTCAATACTATTTTATTAACAATAATAGTGCCATTTAAAAATCATCCTTTTCTAAGTGATATTTGAAACAGTCTTTTTCATATTTTATATGATTTATCCTTCATATAATAGGATGTTTTTGCCCTACATGGTAGAAGGCAATTTTCTGCACATTTTCTAGTTCTAATTATAACAATTTTAAATTTCAAAAGACTCTTTATATGATATCATCTGGCTTTCAGGTTAAAAAAAAGTAGACTATCAAAGAAATCCTAAGAATCTATCAGACCTTAATTTAGTTATTATAAATGAGAACACAAATTTAATGAATAATTAAATTGTATTTCCCAAGGAATAATGAAAGATAGTAATACTAAAATAGAGTTTCAGCCTCCAGCTACTCTTTTGTATGTCATAAATACAAATACATGTACATAGCATGAAAATTTATAAGATGATATAAAATATAATTCTAGTGTAACATTGGAACTCATTTATAATTAAAATACATCAATTTTACTGTTCTCATTATGTAATTTTGGTTTCTGTTCTATACTTACGTAAATTCTCTAGCTTCCACGCTAAAGTTTTTCTTTGTTATTGTTTTATGTCTTAGTAATGACTTACTATTTATTATGTTTAATTAACTTCTTAGATTTAAATGATCATTTCTTCATCCCTGGAAATAAATATATATACATTTTAAGTATTTAATTAATTTCATTCTTTTCTGATATATTATTCTTACTTGTAGTTCACTAATTCTTTTAAAAATGAATTGTCTTCATAAGAAGTAAAGTGGCTTTTTAGAAATAATAACTATGAGCCGGGCATGGTGGCACATGCTTATAATCCCAGCATTTGGGAGGCTGAGATCTGAGGATCACGGTTCACGGACAGCCTCAGCTACTTAGTGAGGCCCTCTGCAACTTAGTGAGACCCTGTTTCAAAATAAAGAATAAAAAAAATAGGGTGGGGGTGTAGCTTGAGGTCGAATGCCCTTGGTTCATCCCCAGACCCATAAAAAAAAAAGAAATAATAATTATGGCTCACTTTATATGCTTTCCCTATTTGTAGTTAATGACAAAATAAGAAAGCCATACAAGACTCCTTGTAATAATGAATAGAATTATGTAATCCAATTTACTATATAATATTTATAATGCAAAGATTCCTTATAATAATTGATACAATTATGCTATTTAATTAATGTATTTGATTGGATTTAAAAGATCATTTTTTAATTCATACTTTGCATTTAGTTGATATATTAAGCTAGTACACTGATATTCTTGTACTTTCATCCTAATTTATCTAGAACAAAAAATAAATTTTCAACAAGAGACTTGTTTCTTGAATACTTCTTTATCACTAATTTTTATTTTTCTGATCATTTTCCATTCAATTGTTATAACCATTTTCTGATAGTGATTTTAAAATATCTTCAAATAAACCATTAATTATATTTATATCTAGTAGTGTATGTGTATGTGTCTGTGTGTGTATATGTTACTGGGGATCAAACCCTGGGACAGTCTAACTTTGAACTACACATCTAGCCTTATTTATTTATATATTTTTGAAACAAGTTTTCATTAAGTTGTAGGGGCATCACTAAAGTTGTGAGCCTGACCAAAAACCTATGACCCTCCTGTCTCAATTTCCCATGCACTTGGGTTACAAGGTGCCCTACCATACCTAGCTTAGTAACTTCTTTGTTATATTTTCATCAGTTTTCTTCTGTGAGTTCTACTTTTTCTTCTTTTTTTAATATAGTATATGTTGTTAACTATTTTATTTTTCACTTTGATTTTTATTATTCTAAGAATCATTTCCCCATTTTATAATGGAAATAAACAGTGAACAGAAAATATATCAAAAGAATAATATAATACAAATAGATACAAATATAATAATATTGATTTTCATTTGTAGATATATCATCAGGAAGAGAATTGATTCTACTATAATACTGAAGACAGTTAACCTTGGTTTTTAGCAGAGGCTATGGATGAAATACCATTCCCCTACAATTCACCCATGAAGTCCTAATCTCCAATATAACTGTATGTGGAGATAGGGCTTTTAGGTCACTAAGGTTAAATAAAGTAATAAGGATGAGGCCATAATCCCGCAGGATTAGTAGCCTTATAAGAAGAGAAAGAGATTAGATCTCTCTATGTCTCTCTCTGCCAAGTAAGGACAGCAAGAAGGGGCTTCTGCACACAAGGAAGAGAGTCCTCACCAGGAACCAAACTGGCAAGTACCTTGAGCTTGCCATTTCCACCTCCAGAATTATAAAATAAATGTCTGCTGTTTAAGCCATCAAGTCTGTGATATATTTCATGACAACCTGAGCTGACTAATACAATAGATAAGCAAAATTATAGGAAAATAATGTATATTTAAGTGTATTTTGAGTAATAGTAGACACTACATAGCACAATAAGAGTGAAAACAGTTACTAGACTTTGGTTAGTCATATTTATTAAAATATAATATTGTCAAAATAGTAAATTTTGTACTATCTATCCTTATCTGTTGAAAACTACAAATCTGAGTAAAAATAATTCTATTTATATTTACTTCTACAAGTAATTAAATGCTATAAGACTATTTCTTGTGTGTTTTGTGAAAGCCATAAACAGCAAACTGAGTAAGTGTTCACTGACCAACTTCCACAAGGAGAAAGGTAAACAAATGTTAAATGGTCCTTTTGCCAGAAATTAAAAATAAAGGAGTCACCCAATGTCTCCACAGGATGTTTCCAGCTGAGGTAGTGCTAGACTGCCATCTGGAGACTATTTGACCAATATGCAACTTCAAGTACTTTTTTTAAATAAATGTTTATGACTTGTTTGTATCTTTACTTTTTGTTGAATTGTTATGTGTCCTTCATATTTTAATTATCATGCTTTAAGTGACTAGAATTTACCCTTACTAAAAGGAATATAAAATAAGAATATTTTGGCATTATAAAAATTTTCTTTGAAGAGAATATTTCCAACTACTAATACATAAACATACTGTCAACCTAATGATAACATTTAATTACAGATTTAAAAGGATGGTCATACATAATTGATTAGAGAATGTCATCCCATTAGTATAACAATGGGTTATGATGTAATTTATCTCAATTGTTGAGTAGTTTAAATTTGTTTTAGAATAAATACAGATATTAGTCTTATTTATAGTATTTTCTAATTTGTATAGTTTCTTAAAAATTTTGGTAACAATATTTAAATCCAGGTTTTTTTAAAGATGAATGAGTTAATTAACATTAACACCATCAGCCATGGGAAATGACCCACAAGTCTTTATGGTATGGGAATGGAGAAGGGACGTGTATGGGTATGAGGAAAGGGTTTGTGCCTGGTTATATTGTTGGACATTCCCAGGCTTCCTCACCAACTCTACCTGTATTTAATTATGATAAACAGCACTATGAATTTATAATTTCTCAAGTAGGAAAACCGTGTCAGCATATCAAAAGAAGTACATGTTAGGCAACCATTTACTGTCACTGGTATGTTTTTTTACTCTCAAAGTTATGACAAAACTGTCTTTCAAAAATGATACATTTACTTGCCTCAAAGTATTGGAGTCTGTAGCAGTTGTCATACCAGGACTTACCTCAGACTCTATCACTCTTCTCATCAGCTACAGACTCTTCAAGCATCATTGATTTCTCTGGGTAATAAACTTACTCTGCAACTTAGATCAGCTGGAAAGACATTTCTTCCAGGCATCACTGAGACTTGACAAACATCAAGCCACTGCATGATAATCCTGAATGGTTTACATAAATATCATCTATGGGCATAAATATTGGAAGGCATGGATACTTAGGACCAGCTACCAGAGTTACTTAGGTGTATTAAAGAAATGTTTTTATCTTGTGGGTTTGACTTTATCCTTGCCCCCAGTTGAAGGCTACAAGTCTTCCTTTAGTTGGAAATCTACATATGAATGGTAATATTATGAAAAATAAATATAATTGAATTCTTGTAATCCCAGCATTCAGGATGCTGAGACCAGAGGATCATGGTTCACGGACAGCCTCAGCTATATAGTGAGGCCCTGCATAACTTAGTGAGACCCTGTTTCAAAATAAAGAATAAAGGCTGGGCATTGTGACGCACACTTGTAATCCCTGCGCTTGTGAGGTGGAGACAGGAGCCTCGCTGGCTTAAGAGACCCTGTTTCCAAATAAAGTGTAGCCTGGAGGTAGAAGGGTTTCCAGGAGTCCCCGTACCATTAATAATAATAATAATAATAATAATAATAATAATAATAATAAATAAAAAACAGGGCAGGGGATGTGTAGCTCGGAGGTCTAATGCCCCTGGGTTCCATCCCCAGACCCGCCAAAAAAATACATATATAATTATATATATAATATATAATATATATATTTAAATAGGTGAAGCAAAGGGAAATTTTGAGGGCAGTGAAACTATTCTGAAATGTAAAGGTGGGTACATGACAGTATAGTTTGGTTAAAGATAATAGAACCTTACAACTCATAAAAAGTGAAACAATATATGCAAAGCAAATCAAAATCACTTGAAGTCCTGGAATTATAAGGTAGAATGAGGGCTGTGAATGAAATATTATTGTTTAATCAAAGAATAAAATAACCTCACTGGAAGAGGTGGATGTGGGAGAAAAGAATTTACCTAAGTAAAATTGATGCCTCTCTTTCTTCCTTCCCTCTTCCTTCCTTCCTTCCTTCCTTCCTTTTTCTTTCTTTCTTTCTTTCTTTCTTTCTTTCTTTCTTTCTTTCTCTCTTTTTCTGTCTTTCTCTCTCCCTCTCCTTACTTCTGTCTATCTGTCTGTCTGTCTTTCCTACATATCTGCTGTATATATGTATGTGTATGTGTGTGTGTGTGACAAAGGACAATTATCCTCAATATATTAAGAACCCTTAAGAATCACTAAAAAATACTGTCTGTGAGATTTATCTTATAAAACTTAGAACAACCCTGGAGTTTTAGAAATTCTATTGCATGGTCTTTGATAACCTAGAATGCAGATTCATCATGGCATAGGTTATAACATCAATTTTTTTTTTTTTTTTTTTTTTTTTTTGCAGTACACAGGATAAAACTCAGGGGCACTGTTCCTCCAAGTTAAATCCCCAGCCCTATTTTATAGTCTTTTTGTTTTTGAAACAGGGTCTCTCTGAGTCGTGAAGGGCCTCACAAAGTAGCTGAAGCTGTCTTCAAACCGTGATCCTCCGGTTTCAGCCTTTTGAATGCTGAGATCACAAGTGTGCACCTCTATGCCTGGCATAACTCTTAAGAATTACTAAGAAAAAATGTCAATAAAATCTATCTTATAAAACTTTAAACAACTCTGAAGGCTGTCTGACTCCAGTTGTTTAGGGATTTTGTGAAGATTTTATTATGATGGTACAATAAATTAAATAATTGACCACTGGTAATTAGTTTGGTATCCAGCCCCTCTTCTAAAGATCAGGGAGTGGGATGAAAATTCCAGTCCTTTAATACTCATGTCTTGATTGATATTTCTAATGACCAGCCCGCATCCTGGAGCTAACTCAGTAAAACAAATGACAATCCTATCACTCAGGAAACTCCATTGACTTTTAGAAACTCTGTTGAAAACTGGAGATACAGAGTAAATATCTATTTATTATTATCAAAATCCTTATGCTTCAAAGACAAGATTACATACCCTTGTCATCTCTAGAGTATGTTTCTTTGAATATTCACACAACCAATAATAGTTGCCTTAAAATAATGACTGACTGATATTTGCAAAACTTGACTATCCACTTTTCACACAAAATACTTATGATGTTCAGGAAGACCCTTTCTAAAAAGTTGACTTGTACTTTTAGGATTTCAACTGAAATACAAATTATGCTACTTAAAATCACATTCAAAAGTAAAGAGAAAATATTCCACTAATGTCCCAGAACAGGTCTGGTAGTATTAGGGAAACCTTTTTATAATTCTTCTGCAAAAACATAGTTAGGAATGACCATCTTCCCATGGCATATAAAATAACTGTCACAAACCACATTATAGAATCCTCCATTGAAAATTGTGTTTCTATACTCACTCAGCCATATAAAAATATATATATTTAAATAAAAAAAGAAGCAATACGGTACTAATTTACTTACAAATAATGTCAGGGAAGTTCTCTTCAGTTGACAAGCATACCTTATATTCCATGTTCTGTTTACTTTCTTCCTTCCACCCCTCTTCCTTTCTTTTTTTTTTCTGCCTTTCTGCCTCCTTTCTTTCTTTTTTATATTTGGGGATTTAGCCCAGGAATATTCTACCTGTGAGCTACAGCCCAGCCCTTTTTTATTTTTATTTTTTGAAACAGTCTCACTATGTTGTTGAGAGACTCACTAAATTGTGAAGTCTGACCACAAGCCTGCAATCATTCTGCCTTATCCTCCCAAGTACTAGATTACAGGCATGTGCCATATTCTGCTATTTATTATATTCTCTCATTCTGTTTGTGCCTACTCTATCTCTTTCAGTATAATTTAATTTAGTTAAAATTTAGCTTAACTAAATTTTTAGCTTTTTATCAAAAATTCTAATACAATGTGTTTCCTGTAAAATGAATTCTCAGTGAAATGATTTTTTTTCACCACATTCTATTTTGAGATTAAAACATTACAATAACCTATAAAATATTATACAGTCATGCATTGCTTAATGATGGGGATATTTCCTGAGGAATATGTCATTAGGCAATTTTCACTTTATGTGAATATCTTAGAAGGTACTTACACTAAGATGACTATGATATCATTAGATAAAATACTTTATGGTAGCACTACTGTATATGTAGAGTGTTATTAAAGGAAATGTATTATCATGTGTGACTTTATCCAGTTTAATCAAATGGTATCCTTAGTTCTGCAGTTTTATCATGTGGATGAATACCAGTTGATAATTTTTAGATTTCAGCTGAAGATTGTTCAATTTTAAATGATGTATTTAATATATAATATATACTTGTAAATGTCTATTACATGTTAAATAATGCAACTTGTTACACAAAGAATAAAAGATAAATTTAACCAATAAAATTTTAAATTATAAAATTGAAACAACTGGTTTTTAACAAAATTATGTAGTAGACTAACTAGAACTGAATTAACAATCCAATTTCAAAGTTTATTCCAGATAAACAGATTTCAATATTTTCATAAAAATTGAGGAGCGTATTTTCAGAACCCAAGAGAAAATAATTGCATTAAAAAATGAACATTTTTATTTTAACCATTTTAATATATTTTTGTTAGAGGGACCTTCTGTGAGTAATTATAATATATGAGAAATTAGGAATTAACATGAAGAATTTTGCTATTTTTACATGCTCTTATTGTGAAGGAAATTCTTACTATATTTACAATACCAAATAATTGCATATTTCCAAACAAATGAGGACATCGATGGTTATTTTTACTTGCCATATGGATATTTTTGGCACTGTGCATTCACATATGTTAAGTTCTCTACTTTTCCTTATATTAACAGATAATTTTTGTGAGACTAAGGATTTAAAAATATAAAGAAGGATTAAGAAATTAAAATAAGAAAAACGTTATTGTCATCACTGCTTAGAACTACTCTGTCCATGCTATTGAACACTATGGTATCAGTCAGGGAATCAGCACTGTGTACTGAAAGTTCATTTTTTATTTATTTACTTATTTATTCATCTATTTATTTTTTTCTCTTTGTTGGTTCATTGTGGTTATATATTTTAATGGAGTAAAAGATTTTGGAGGCATACATGCACACATCACTCATTTAGCCCTTTCCCAATTCCCATCCCATTCCCTCCCCATTTTTTTTTCCTCATGTTTGGCTTTTGATTAATTTTGATATGTTTGTGAATGTACATGCTGTATATTAGGGAATTTCCCTCCCCACTTGTGCTACTCTGTTGGGTCACCTTATTGACTCATTTATGGTTTCTTCTTCTCTAGAGTTCTTCCTGTGACTATTTTCTCCCTAGCTTCCACATATTAGAGACAGTATATAATTTTTTACTTTCTGTGACTGACTAATCTCACTTAGCATAATGTTCTCCAGTTCCATCCATTTTCCTGTAAATGGCATAATTTTGTTTTTCTTTATGGGTGAGTAAAATTCCACCATGTACATATCCCATGTTTTATAATCCTATACAATAAAAATATAAAAAATGATGATTTCTGACCTAAAAATGTTAAAAAAAAAACAAAGGGTCTTATTGAGTTTAAATTTACACCAAATAAACTATCAGTCATTTTCTTTGTTTTTAAATTCTACTGTAAGTGGTATTGTGCATGTTGATTATTAAGGTAAATTTAACTCTCACAGTAACTGAATTAAATATTCTTTAAGAAAATATTACGTTTTGAACGTTGAGTCTATGCCCTCCTCTAATAACTTCACAGTCTCAAGTCTAATTTCTAAGTCTTTGATCCATCTCAAGTTGATTCCTGTGCACGGTGAAAGCTAAGAATTTAGTTTCATCTTTCTACAAATGAATAGCCAGTTCTCCCAGCACCATTTGTTGAAAAGGCTGTCTTTTCTGCAGCATATAAGTCTGACTATAAGTGTGTGGGTTTGTTTCTGTATCTTCTGTTCTGATGCCTGTTGTGCCAATATTATTCTGTTTTTACTACTATTGCTCTATAGTATAATTTGAAGTCAGGAATTGAATGTCTTCAATGGTTCTTATTGCTGAGGATTGCTTTGACTATTCTGGGTCTTTTCTTTCTCCATATAAAATTCATGACTGATTTCTCAAATGTTTTCTCTAATATTCCCAAACAAGAGAGTATTAGGAATACCAGAGGAACTCCAGATATTAGAGAGGAAACCTCAGCAAAGCTAGAATGGAAAGATAGGAGAGGATGAAGGCTGAGGCTGATTAATGGAGGAGCTACATTCAAATATGTGTAAAAGTATGAATGTAGCATGGTCAACCTCGACACTCATTGTTGGGAAGGGGGAAGGGTAAGTGGGGTGGGTGGAGGGCACCAAGCACAGTCTGAATGTATGCCATTTTCAATATGATCCAGATAAAAATTTAAAAAAGAAAAGAAGTTTCTGGATAAAACATTGACAGGATTTAAAATCACTATTAATCTTCATGTTAAAAATTGTTTAATGACTTACATAACTGTCTGAAGATATTTATAAATGACTTTAAAAGACATATGTAGAACAAAAAGCAAAATGTATCACATAATAAGTACAAACTATTTATTTTAATAATATATTTTAAAATATAAGTATAAAATTCTACTCTTTAAAATTAAGATATGTATGAATTGAAAATATATGTTTGTTTATTTTAATGGAGGCATACACTTTTAAAATAGTAGCTTTAGCCGGGCATGGTGGTGCATACTTGTAATCCCAGCATATGGAGGCTGAGATTGGAAGATTGTGGTTTTCAGACAGCCTCAGCTACTTAGTCAGTCCCTTCACAACTCAGTGAGACCCTATTTCAGAATAAAAAGACTAAAAAAATAGGGCTGGGGGTATAGCTTGGAGGTACAGTGCCCTTGGGTTCCATCCCCAGTACTCCATGAAAAAAAAAATAGTAGCTTTAATGTTCACCTGTTTAGATCTTACAACTGTATGGCTTCTATATCTATCACCCAGTACTGCATGCAAAAAAAAAAAAAGTAGCTTTAATGTTCATCACCTGTTTAGATCTCACAGTTGTGTGGCTTCTGTATCTATCACCCAAAACAAAATACAGACTATTCCTATTATATCAGAAAATACCATTATGTCCCATTCTAGTTAATCCTTGCCCCTGTCAGAGTAGAAATCAGTATTCCAAAGACTATATAAAATAATTCTGCCTATCTCAGAACCCATATAAATGGAATCATACAGTGTACTCTTTCTGACTCATTTCTTTTGTCAATATAATCTTTTTGAGATTAATTATTTTTATTTTGAGTCTTAAGAGTGTGTTCCTTTTTATTGTTAAAAGATAATTGTTATGCCAGGCTTGGTGGCACGTGCTTGTAATCCCTGTGCTTGGGAGGCGGAAACAGGAGGATCGCACTGGTTCGGAGCCAGCCACGTGCACTGGCTTAAGAGACCCTGTTTCCAAATAAAAATATAAAATATGTCTGGGAGTGTAGCCCAGAGCTAGAAGGGCTTCCAGGAACCCCAGTACCACCACCACCAAAAAAAAAAAAAAAAGATAATTGTTTTATAAAAATACCTAGATGTTCATTTACATACTCTCTTATGCCTCTTCATATAAATCTTAGTATATTCTTATAATTTTATACTTGTATTCCCGCATTGTATTTACACATCATAGTGAGGTTGAACATGTTATAAATATACATGCACATAGCACTTTTTGTTTCTCCAGATCTATATTCACTACCCACCCCCTCTATATGTATTTGTGAGATTATATTCTTATAATGTTCTACTTTTAAAAGCCACTTGGATTAGGGTTATGATTATGTTTAGTATATAGTTTGGAGGAATTTAACATTTTAATCATAGAATTCCTTTCAACATCTACTTATAGTTTTTGGTATATCTATTTACTTTCTTCTTTAATATTACTCAATAATATTTTATTATATTCCCTTCAGTAACCTTGTCAAATTTAATTTAGATTTATTCATAGAGATTAGAAAATTATATTGGGCATACTCTAAGACCAATAGAATTTAAACATTCAAAGTTACAATTCAAAGATTTTTACAATATTTACATAGTTGTGTGTAGCCATCACCATGATCTAATGTATCTATTCTCTCTTAAAATGTTCCATCTTTTATATCTTATTAGTTTATTGCTCAAAATTTTGCAATAAAATCTTTATAAAAGAAGTGGCAAGACTACCTACACATCCTCAAACATTTTCTGATCACAGGGAGAAAGAATTTAGCCATTTGCTATTAGCAATGGTATGTTTTGAGTTTTTCTTTTAAATGTCTTTTATCAAGTTTATTTATTTGTTATTTTATTTTCTTGGTGCATTATAATCATATATCATAATGAAATTCAACATGATGAAGGCATACATGCAAACAGCACTTAGTGAGCCTCACCCCAGTTCCCACCTCTTTTCTGCCCTCCCTGTGCATGACATTGAGATTAGCATTAATAAATCTGTTATGCACATCATGTGATTGAAGTGTTTCACACCCCTCTGACCATCTCCAAGTTTTGTTCCCTCTTTTATTCCACTAGTATTTCTGTTCCTTTATCAGGATTTTGATGCATTACATTTAACTATTTTATTTAATAATTTTAAATTATATTGATAAGACCTATAATCTTTAAAAATACTTTATAGACATAGAGACACAAGTCTGCTCTTGTGTTTTTGTAGAATAAAACTATAATGTAATCACTGACTATAAAACAAATATATTTTAATAAATATTATAAAATATATGTTCATATGTAAATGAATATGTATATTTACCCATGCTGATATATCCATATAAATTTATATAAATAATAAAAGCATTGGTAGATAAATAGTATTGCAAATGGGCTAATAATAAAAAACTGCTACTTATCTCTAATACCACTTAGTTTATAAATAAAAGAAAATATTAGTTTCTTAATACCTGTGAATTGACCTCTTTTAATATTTTTGGAAAATTTTCTGACATTAATTTTTAAGAAAGGTCATTGATCAGTTTGGTTTTACCTTCTATTTTCTCTTCTATGTCTATTATACACTGTTGGTAGGATTGCAAATTAGTACAACCATTTTGGAAAAGAGTATGAAGGATCCTCAGAAAAATGGGAATAAACCTAACATATGATCCAGCAACACCACTTCTGGGTATCTGTCCAAAATAATAGAAACCAAACTACCAAACTAATGCATGCATGCCTATGTTCATAGTTGCATAGTTCACAATTGCCCAACTATGAAACCAGCCAAGATGTCTGTCAAAAGATCAATGGATTACAAAACTGTGGGATATGTACACCATGAAATTTTACTTAGCCATAAAGAAGAAAAAAATTACATCATGTACAGGGAAATGGATGGAACTGTAAAACATTATGCTAAGTGAGATTAGTCAGTCACAAAAAGTAAGAAAATCAGATGCTCTCCCTAATATGTGGAAGCTAGGGAGAAAATAGGTCATAATAAGAACTCTAGACAAAAGAGGATATACCATAGATGAGAAAATAAGGAGGCCTAACTGGAGGTGATGGGAGGAGGGAAGAGGGAAATTCTCTAATTTACATGATGTACATCCACAAACATATTAAAGTCAATCAATAAGCCAAACAAAAGAAGGAGGGAGGGGGAAAAGAATGTGGTAGAAATTGGGGAAGGGCTAAATGAGTGATGTGTGCATGTATGCTTCTAGCATCTTGTACTCCATTAAGATGCATGAATACAATGCACCAATAAAAAAATGAAAAAAGGAAATTATTAGATATTCAGAGACTATTTAATTTATATCTCTAAATATTTAGTTCTCAGCTCTATATCATTATTTCTGAACATTACTTTCATGTATTTTCTGTTAATTTCCTGATATCTGAGAGTTTAATCATAGACCATCTCTTTTAATTTTGCCTCATTGTTCTATCAAGACTTTTAATTGTTTTATTATCTGTAATTATAATATATTAACTTATTTCATTTTTTATCATTTCTTGGAAGTCTACCTGTACTTCCTATTTATGAGTAATTTTTTATTCACAGCTTAGTTTCTCAACTTCAAATTTGGTTATTCTTATTTCTACTTTTCCATTGTCAGTTTTCTCATAATTTATATTAAGTTATGTATCAGTTATATCTAATATAATTTCTCTATGGGTTGCTACAATGTATCCAAAATATAACAATGAAGATTTGCTATATAACAATTTTTAAATATCACTAGCTATACAAGTGGTGTGCTATAATAGCTATATTTTCAATAGAGGCAAGGATGTTTGGACTTACATTTCTTTTTTACAATGGTACAAAGCATTATGTGTCCAGGAGAAACTATACTTTGACCTTTAAATATTAATCTTTTTCTAGAGTAGCAATCTGTGTTCCAATAGACTAGTGATACTGGACAGTAAAAGTGAGCTCCTCCTCCCAGCCAGCCTCATGATCAATTACAGAGTAAACAAAATATACCCTATAGTGTACAGTGTGGCTAAGCTTTGATGTTCAGTGGATTAGGTGTGTTAAATATATTTTTGAATTATAACATTTTAACTTAAAATAGATTTACTTTGATGTAATCCAATCCTAAGTCTAAGAGCCCTTGTAAAATATTTTATATTGTCTGGAGTTTGAATTCTCTTTCTTTTGAAAATTAGAATTGATACTTTTATCATCTTTTGAAGATGATATAAAAAAATTCTCCATTCCTCTTTATTCCCTGTATCTCTATGTGATCGTGCCCTAAATACTGTTTTCATATGAAATCTTTATAAATTCTATATATCTCTTAAGGATCTTTTCCATACTGTATGACTTCTAAAAATAAATAATTACATTTTGGATTATACTTATATTTTGCAAAAGAATAACCTTTTGATGGTTAATTTGTATGTTAAATTGACTGAGCTACAGGGTGCTAGATATCTTCTGGGTAGGCTGTGGGTGTGTTTTTGGAAGAGATTAGCACTTGAATCAGTAATTAAGTAAAACAGCTTGGTCTCTACATGTGGGCTACCATCACCCACTCCACTGAGGCCCTGGATGAAGAAGGCTGAGGAAGTGAGAATTCTCATTCTTTAAAGTATCTGTCCTTGGTGGGGAGCTGTGCCATCCTTGCTTTTGGTTCTCAGAGCTTCAGACACAGAGACTGAAAGTGTACTACCCATTCTGCAAGTCTCCAGCTTGACAGGAGACTGTGACACTCCTCAAATTTTATGATCAAGTGAGCCAGTTCTCTACAGTAAATCATACATAGATCATTTCTTATGAATTGTATTAGTCGGGCTTTCTGGGGGGAATAACAATGGTAAATAAGATTTTTTAGTCGAGTGTGGAGAGAGTAAAATTTCCAAGACTTTCTATGACTGAAACTTTATATTTCTGTACACCTGTTTAATAACTTAGTCAGTAGAGTATCCTAAACGTAAATTTAATTTTTTTTCATCACATTGAATTTATTGACCCATTGTTTGCATTTGAAGGTCTTTTTTTGTAGATGATCTTTTTCACTTTCTGGAACTTAGGTATGTTTATCATTGATGTTCTGAAAAGTAATAGGGTCATTATGAAGGTATTATTTCTTGATTTAGGCATTCTGAGTTAATTACAAGCCAGCATTCTCATCTTTCTATCCAGAAATTATTTTTACTTTTTTTTATATCATCACCTAGAATCTATGTTTATTTCTACCTAGAAATTCTACAAATCAAATTTGGATGCTCAAGGTAATAAAACTCAGATGCATTTATGACACTAATCTTGAACTCTATTAGCATGGGATTAGATGCACCTCAGATACTAGCATGATTGCAGTAAGGCTAGAGATGCTGAACACTGGGCTCCCCAGTAAAGTACAGGCAGAATGTGGGAGGGGGAAAGCATGTCTTTTGCTTTCCCCACTCCCCAAACCAGAGTAACAGAGGCTGGAATCCACTTAGAGGCCACCTACCCCAGTTCCCCTTAAGACATACAGTGATTAGATACAGAAATTCCATATAAGGAGTCACCAAACACATAGATACAAATCCTAGAATTCTGAATACAGGAGAAAGAAAATTAGCAAGGAAACAGTGAGCTTCCATAACTCCATGACAACAAGAACCATCAATCCAGAGGTGCAGAAAATCCCAGGAGAATTCAGAATTTTAATCATACATATGATCAAAGACCTTAGAAATGAGATGTCACGTATGATAGACCACCAAGGTCCTAAGACCAGTAAGTCATGTCACACATAATTTGTGTTTTTTCCACAATGTCACAAGTTTTATTCAACACTCAAAAGTTACAGTGTGCAGGACTATTATTAAGGAAATTCTCTAAATAAAGTTAAGCTACTTTCCAATGCTGGGCAACTGCTTTGCCAAAGCTAATTATCCATAAATGAACATCAAATGATAAACTTTACACTACCATTTCTAACAATGCTAACATGTTTACTGGACTAAGACTTAGAGAAATTTATGTTGAATAAGTGTACTAAAGAATATTCAAGTCCGATCATTCAAGCATTTCAAATAATTGGCAAATAACAAACTATAAGCAAATAGGAAAAAAAAATAATGGACCAAGTCCAAGAATGAAAGAGGAAATTCTGAAGTTGGTCCTGGAGCAGAGAAGGTTGAAGAGTTGCTCTGATCTCTGGTCAGAAAAAAAGAGTAGGACCAAGCTGGGCATGGTGATGCATGCTTGTAATCCCTGCGCTTGGGAGGCAGAGACAGGAGGATTGCGCAAGTTCGAAGCCAGCCGCGCTGGCTTAAGAGACCCTGTTTCCAAATAAAATGTATAAAAATAGGTCTGGGAGTGTAGCCTGGAGGTAGAAGGGTTTCAGGAACCCCAGTACCACCAAAAAAAAAAAAAAAGAGTAGGACCAGAGTAAAGTTGCTGGATTAGAGTAGTACACACAACAAACTCATTGTGTCATAAGCAATAGCTTAGCATTCTGCATGTTGAAAAGGTGGCTCTTTTATAGGGTTTCTGTAGGTGCTTTCAAGTGTCTTTGGCAGGCTTATGGAACCATACCAGACATTTATGAGTAGCCACCAATGTATTGATGACGTAAATCCATCAGACGTGAGAATAAATTTTATGATCCAAGGATCTGTTATCAACCTCAGCACAGGAGTGTTAGTCTGAGCCATATGCTGGCATGCCTGACCAAGCTGCTTATAAGTTCTTGAGTTGTTTTATGTCCCATGCTCTATGCTGACATGTCCAAACAAGTTGCTTATGAGTTTTTGAAGATATTTTATGGTCCATGCTCTAATCATGGAATTTGAGAAAGTCTACAGGATATGAGTGACATATCAATAGAGACCAATATCTTAAATAGGAATCACAAAAAGGCTCTGAAGAAAAATGAAAACAATAAATAAAATTAAAACTTCAATGGACCACCTAGATTGAACTTCATGTTTCCTGTCTATGGTTACATATATTTAGTTATTTTGTGATTCTCCTTTTGGAGATATTTAATCAACATCAACTATATAGCTTATCAGAATTTTAATTTATAAGAAAATATGTATGAAGAGCATGGAATACAAAACAACTTCAGGAATTCATAAACAACTTGTTTGGAAATGCCAATTGTATAGAGCATGTGACATAAACAATCTCAGGAACTCATCAACCAACTTGTTTTCACATGTCAGCATACGGCTCACACCAATATGCCAGTGTTGGTATTGATAGTAAACTTTTGGATCACAAATATTTTCCTGTGTCTAGTAGATTTATGTCATTAAGACATTTGTGGAAATGAGTAGTGTCTGGTAAGGATTGATAAGTCTGCCAAAGGCTACTGACAGCACCTATAGAAACCTACAGATACTCTATAAAAAGAATAGCTGTTCTGATATACAGTGTGCTGATCTATTACTCATGTCATGAGTCTACTGTGCAGATGATTCCAATCCAGTGACTTCACTTTGGCCTGGCCCTACTCTTTGCTGATCAAGGATGCTTGTAACTCTTCAGCCTTCTCAGCACCTGGACCAACTGCAGAATCTCCTCTTCCATTCCTGGACTTGGTTCATTAGCTCCTCCAATCTGCTTGTTTGCAACCTGTTATTTGTTAAGCATTTGAAGTAAGTGTTCTAAGTTTTAGGATTTGTATATTTGAAATATACTTGTTCAACCTAAATTGTTACTTTGCTAGCTTTAAGTACATTGATGCTCATTCTTAGTTAATTGGCTTTGGCAAAGCAGCCATTCACCATTTGCTTAAACAGTTTTCTGGTAAGATTCTGCATGCTTTAACCTTCCTTTGAGGATTAAATTAACCTTGTGACATTGTGGAATGATATATATGTCACATGACTTATTGGTCTTAGGACCTTGTGGCCCATGGCTCAAAACAATATGATAGTTTACTGTTATTTATCTTAAAAATGTTTATTAGTTACCTATATAATATCTCCATGATGATCTCTAAGAATATCTTAATGATTTTATTCTATTACTATTTTTGTTTCTTTCAACACTTTATTTTAAACTATGAATTTTATATTCTAAGGTTTTTAAAAATACATTATGATTCTGTATATAATTAAAATATGTCATAAAGATTGTGGCAGTTTTATTTCTTAGGGCTGGTACAGAGATATTCAATTTAGAACAATTGTTAAAAAAGTGGTGATTGCATAAAGAATTTGAATATCAAAATACTGAGTTCTTCTAAAAGATTATTTTTGCCTGCCTGCCAAGGGAATAAAATGATATAAGTGTCTGATATATTATATTTAACTCCTAATTAATTGGTTGACTATTCTTAATCAAACACCTCAAATCTACACTTCCTACTACTTATTTATTTCTCAAAGTTCTGAGTTTCATCAGGGGATATATATGTGATGCCTCCTCACTGATATTTGAGTAGCAAATCGTTTTTAACTGCCAGCTGAAGATGTCTCAGTCTTACTTGCAGCTTACGAGTGTTTTTGAACAATAGTGTCTGCTAATGGATTTGCTGTTTTCTTCCCATTCTCTGATCTTGTATCCTTTAAATATTTTCATAGTTTTCATGATTTTGGAGAGGAAATAAATAGCATATTATTATTAAATAAAATTAATTATTACATTTTAAATGGAAGAGATTCCTCTATTAAAAGAGTGTATAAAGATAAAAATAAAGAATTTCATGAACATGTTGCCTACAACCTACTGTTTATACCTTCATGCAAAAATTTTAACAAATATTAATATATACTATGTTTATATATCTGGTTATTACTAAAGCTTTAACTTATTTCTATGTCAAACACATCTATGAATTTCATGTGCAAAAATTATTTAATGCCATGAGTGCAGCTATTCTCAGCCTGTCTTAATGGTTAAAAACACTGTTGGTGGTCCTGCAAACTTATACAGCCACTTTGGAGATCTGTGTGGATATTTCTCAGATGAATAGAAATGAAAGAACCATATAACACAGCCATATCACTTCTGGACAACTTTCCAAAGAAATTGAAGTCAGAATATTAAAGCAATACATGCATATTCATTATCATAGCTGCATAATTCACAATAGCCAAGTGATAGAACCATCCTAGGTGTCCAACAGCAGAGGAATAGATCACAAAATTGTGATGTATACACAAAATGAAATTTCACTCAACCATAAAGAAGAACAAAATTAGTCATTCACACCAAGATAAATGGCACTTGAAACTATTATGCTAAGTGATATTTTATCCAGTCTCAGAAAGCTATACAGATACCAAACATGGAAAAATAGAAATTTCTGTTACAAAACAAAGGTAATGTGGGATTAAAATAAATAAAAATATAATAGGAATGCATTCACATAGACTTAACATAATAAACTTGTGATTTACTTCATTAAAAGGAATGACATTCTTGAAAGCATAATGAAAAACTATTTTTTACTGTAGTTTGTGCTGAAGACATTTATACTACCCACTGGAACTATAAATATATATTTAGGAAAATCAGCAATGAACCAGTGTAGTAAGTGATAAACAAGATTCTGTTTTAGTAATCCTAATTGGTTATCTCTGGAAGTATTGTGGTACAGAATAACTTTTTTGCAAGTGATACGTCATATGATCAAAAGAAGCTCACCTGAAAGACATTCATATTTTTCTGCATTTATTATATCCGGAGTTTGTTGAATTTTCCAGGGTTTATTTTCCCTATTTTCATTCATACTATGCTCTTTTCTTTCTGCAGCTACATTAGCAGACCCAGCTTCACACTCTTTATGTTGGCAGGGATGTTAAAAATATTGTTGCTAAGCAACAGGATGCTGCACATTGGAGCTTCATTTTTATGATGATAGTGACAGGAGGAAGATAGCAACATCAATCGCTTTTTTATTTTTTAAACTTAACAGCTACCGTGAAAAAGGGATGATAGAGAAAATAAAGAAAAAAATTAGAGAAGACTAAAATTAGAAAAGGTCTGGATGTAAAGAACTATGACAGATGCCCTAAGAGTTGATGGGAATTGATTCATAGAAACAGATAGAAAAATCTTAGAAACTAATCCAAAATATAAATTAAATCTGTGTATTTAGGATTTGTGTTTGTAAATTATATGCTCTACTGAAGAAGAAAACCATAGTGAAATATTAAGTCTTGATCTAAAAATTGTGTGAATCAGTGCATTGAAACTTCCCTCACCTTTTCAGCTTCCAGCTTTTTTCCTCTCATATTATCTTTCCAGGTATGACTTTTATCTAAGAATCAGAAAACATGTCTGAAGTGAACATTTTTGCCCTTTGAAATTTACCAGATGGTATCAAATGAGACCCTGAAGGAATAATAAAAAGGTAACAGCGATAGATAGCTTTGAATCTCTCCAAAGAATTGAAAATCTGTACTCTTATTCAGCTTAATGAAGAGAGACCATCTAAGTAATAATGGCTCAGAAAGAAAGAAAAGAAAAGCCTTTGAATGACTCTGAATGAAATTGGACATGTGCTGAACTGCAGAAAATGCAGAACTGATAGTAGCAATAGATGGCTCTTCTTTCATTTCAACTTGAATGATTGTAATATTGAGCTGAAGTTATAAAAAATAATTGCCATAAATGTCACTAACAATGAGACAGCAAGATAATGAAAGATATACATTTATTCATTTGATATATTTAATATTTGAGATAGATGTTTGATTCCTAGTTTAAAAACTTCCTGTGTATTAAATGTGTTGAGCTTTAGTCTGCTCCTCTGCAAAATGGCAACGACACCTAATTTTTAAAATTTGAGGCTTAAATGAAACAAAAATCTGTCATACCACTGGTTTCTGTTATCAAGATGTGTAGCATATTCACTCTGCCTATCACATAAAAAGAGAAGTGTGACAGTCTGTAGTCCTTTTGGCCATTAGTATTGTACACTCAACCAAAGCTGTCTTTCTTTCTTTCTTTCTTTCTTTCTTTCTTTCTTTCTTTCTTTCTTTCTTTCTTTCTTTCTTTCTTTCTTCTTTCTCTTTTTTTTGGTGGTACTGAAAATGGAACCCAGGCTCATTTTACCTCAAAGCTACATCCCCAGCCCTATATTTTATCCTTTACATTGAAACAGAGTCCCACTAAGGAGCAGAGAGCCACATACATGTAAGTAGCTGAGTTTGGCTGAGAACCTGTGATCCTCCTGTCTCAGCCTTCCAAGTACTGGGATTACAAGCATACACCACCATGCCCAGCTACCAACTCTCTTTAAGGTGAACAGCTAAGACATAGTGTCAATTGATTACTTAAAGCTAATTATTTAAAATTTCTCTTCCTCTTTCTTTATCAAATTGTGAAAAGGCAGAGCTAATATTTTTCCTCATAAAAGCCTATATTTCATAACTTTATAGCTTTTGAATGTTTTAAGTGTCTGAATTGTAAAAACAGGTTTGAGAACTTTATCCATTCTGGTCAGTCCAGCTCTGTCCTGAATTAATATTTGGTCTATGTCTATGATAAGTGAAAGAAAATTAAATACTTAAAGAAGAGACAGCAGAGCATTGGTTCCATTCTGATTGTCTTTGTGCTGGTTTATTCCTGTCTTGCATCAGTATTAATTGCTTGGTCCCTTGGTATGTCTCTGGGACTCTGCTACTCCACACAAGAAAAGGTGAAAGGAATTAAGAGAATCTGATTCTGGGAGCCAGATATTTTGATTGCAGGTTTGGCATTCTATTGTGAACTTTAAAAATTAGCAATCTCATCAAGTTAAGGATTAGGAATATACAATGAACAGGAAAAGAATAAAATGTTGGCAAAATAAAAATAGTAAAGTATTGAAGTTTTGTTTGCTTGCTTGTTCATTTTTTCTGTAATTGGGATTTGGAGGTTGAACCCAGAACTTCCAAGTTATACCTCTAGCCCTGTTTTTAATTTTTCTTTTGAAACAGGATCTCCATAAGTTGCTGAGGCATGCCTCAAACCTGGGATCCTCCTAAGTACTGGAATTACAGACATGTGCCACCATGCCTGTTTTGAATTACTTAACATTATTTACAAAATTTAAATTATATGATTAATTTCACTAACAACTTAATATATGATTATATTGTACAATTACTATAACTAAAGAAAGAAATGTATCTGTGAACTTTTTGATATTAATAAGCCAGTATTTTCTGGCTTTTTTGTTATTAGCAAGTTGCCAGTATAGTCTGTTTATTTGTTTGGTTTTTGTTTCTTGTGTATGGTGCTGCTAATAGAACCCAGGAATATTCTGTCTTCAAGATATACCCCAGCCCTGTTCTATTTTTTTTTTGAAAGAGGGTCTTGTTAATCTGCTAAGAAAAGCCTTGAACTTGCAGTCCTCTAGTATCAGCCTCCTAAGTCCTGTAATATCAATAACGTTTCACCATACCCAGCTAGTATTTTCTGTTTTCCAAATATGCTATTGCTTTTCAGCTTCTATTACTTTATTGTGTTAATTTGTGGGACTAAAAACTAAAATATACAAGGAATTTTTTCTTCTTCAGCAATTTAAACTTTCAGTTTACTAAAATCACTGTTCTGTTTTGACTCATTTGAACAGCTATCATTATTGTCAAGTGACAAACTGGTAACTTAGACAGTAACTAACACTTCATGTACCTCCTCTCTTTCTACTTTCTTGGCAGTGCTAGGACTGAACTTTGAGCCTTGTTCATGTTAGGCCAGTACCCTAACACTGAGGTACATCTCCAGCTAACACACTTTTGATAAATATGCCGTGTTCAGTGCATTGTAATTATACATCATAACGAGGTTCAGCATGATGTAAACTCACATGCACATTAAACTTAGTGTGTTTTCTTCCTGATTCCATCCCACCCAATCCATACATAATATTGAAATTGGTGCTGACAACTTCATATATGAACATGGCATCATTTGAATTGATAAAAACACTTTTTGCTATGGTTGCTTTTTGAAAACTTAGCACAATACTCTTTGAATCTACAATGAGGTTTACACGTGAGTTCTATTCATTTTGACATCAAAATATGTTGTGCTTTTCTTTTTAAAAATATCAGAGATTTATTTTTTAAATTACTAATGCTCCTCTTTTCTACTAGTTAGGTTTAAGATAAAGTCAGCAATGAAAGGGTTGCAAGAGAGAGCCTTCCTCTGGCCTGGCATACAGTAAGCACTGAACGCCTGTGTTCCTCAGATACAGCAAATTCAACGTTTGTTCTGCCTAACTTATTCAAGTCTTTGGGAATATTAAGATGAATGTGAACTGGAATGAGTCCCTTATATAAAGAAACTCCATTTGTAAGTGTCCATTAACTTGAAATCAAGTAATACGAATGATATTAAGTTATAATAAGTGCTTAGAAAACTAAGAAAAATCAAAGAGAGAGTAAGTTTTAAACCTGAAAGGTTGAAGAAAAATTAAAAGAAGCCAAAAATGCACTGAAATTTACAACTGAATAGCCAGTCAGAAGTCCTATGCACACTTGTTATTCTTCCTTCCTCCTTTCCTTTCTCTCCTTCCCTTTTTTCCTTCCTTTCTTCCTCCCTTTCTTCCTTCCCTTCCTGTTTTCTTTGCAACTACTTCTCATTTTTGTTATTTTGCATATCGCATTGTGTCATATAATGTGCTTATGTGACTTGCATGAATTCTAGAATTGTATATAATCTCACTCTTTAGTATAGCTGGAAACCATAATTGCATAATAGACAACAAAATATAGTCAATGTGAAGGCATTTTTAAAATTTTAATTAAGGTCACAAATCAAGTGTTTCTAAGATATAAAAAATAATCCTAATCAAAGGAAGAATTATCCTAGGTGGGCCTGACTTAATCAAGTGAAAACTCTTTAAGAGGGAGTGGGTCTTGCCTGAAGATCTTTCAAATGCTGGATATGAAGAAATAAGCCACTATGTTTTCTATAGACAACCTAAGAAAAACAGGAGGAGGAGCAGTCCCCAGAAGAACCTCTAATGAGAAAACTGCCTGAATCCCTGGTTACAGCAGAGCTCAGCTGGACCTGAATTTATGGCCCATGGAAACTGAAAAAATAAATTGCTGTCACTGTAAGCTGCTAACTTTGAGATACTGGCATATAATAATAAAAAAACTAATAAACATGTAAACAAATCATATTCTCATGTATGAAAAGTACTTCTGAAACCAGTCATTCTTAAACTTTTTTTCTTTCTCCTTTATCCTCTTCTCTTTCCTTCACACTAACACACTCTCTCTCTCTCTCTCTCTCTCTCTCTCTCTCTCTCTCTCTCTCTCACACACACACACACACACACACACACACACACACACACATACACATACAATGGTATAGATATTTAATTTGCTTAGGCAACCATATATGATGTCTAAGGGCTAGAAATGATCTTAACTAATAATCATACAACTTAATCTTGGACTCTTTATGGCCAAAGATGAAAGTATAGCAATAATCATTTATTTAGACCTTATTTATATTTTCTCATACTGTCTAGACCTATGTACAATTCACACATTACTATTCAAATGTGGCTATTTAAATTTCACCAGTTTAAATTGTAAATTGCAATGTATAATAAGTATTAAACATACATTGAATTTCAAAATTTTAACAAAAATCAGAAAGAGAAATATAAGCATTTTTTAAATTAGTGCATGTTGAAATCAGTTTAGGTATTATTAGTGAATAACTGTAGTTATTATTAACTTTATTTCCATTTTAGGTTTTTAAATGGTTCTATGAGAAAAAATTATGAATTTAACTTCTATTTTATTTCCACCAAGAAATATGATTGCTGATTTCAGTGGACTAATTTCTGCTGTATATAGAGTAATTTCTGGTGAAGTGTTTCTTAATTAACTTCCATACTGAAGATATTTATTATTGAGTAGAAATTAATACATATATATTTTCATAAATTCTACAAATTTGGTACATTTTTGCCTATTTATTTTAACATTGATGAATTGTATATATGCATATATATATATATATATATATATATAATATATATATATATACACACACACACACACACATAGCACTGTGTTTTATATGGAACATTTGTAAATGAAGACAATGCTTAATATTTACCTTAGAATATCCTAGAAATTTCTATCCTTGTGCTGGTAGTGGTGGCGCATGCTTGTAATCCCCGCACTTGGGAGGCAGAGACAGGAGGATCATGCAGGTTCAAAGCTGTCGGGAATCCTGCCCGACAGCTGACGGGGCTTGGCGAGATGGTGAGTAACCGCTCAGTCTCCCCACCCATAATGAATGGGGAAACCACGCCTTCCTAGCTTCCTCCAGGCGCCATCTTTGCCTCTTTTTCGCTGAATCACTTTACTTAAAGTTTTACCTTAGGCCGTAGGCCGCTCAGGCCGAATCTTCTTAGGCGCTGTATAGATACACCCCATCACAAAGCCAGCCGCGCGCGCTGGCTTAGGAGACCCTGTTTCCAAATAAAAATGTAAAAATAAGTCTGGGAGTGTAGCCCGGAGGTAGAAGGGCTTCCAGGAACCCCAGTACCACCCCCCCCCCCAAAAAAGAAATTTCTATCCTCAATGTTTCATTAAAAAGTGGATTAGGGTGAAGAGTTTCAAAATAGTGACTGTGAGCTGTAGCACATCTCAATAGCTGGGACAAATAAGTTCAACTACTTAGAAGGCAGTGTATGTATGTCTACAAAAGTATTTTCTTTATACCACTATGATGTATGAATACAGTGCACCAATAAAAAAATTGCAAAAAATAAAAATAAAAAAATTAAAAATAGAAAAAAAAAAGGCAGTGTCTTGACAAACATAATAAACAAAGCTAATGAACCAAAACAGAAACAGGAACCAGAGCAGAAGAAATCCAGTACTCTGAACTGTAAGATCCACTGCAAAAAACCTGAGCATGCAACTGACCTGTTATGGCCACTAGCCTAAATTGGGAGTGCCAGCTCTGGCACTACCAACTTTGATGCCACAGCCTCAAGAAATCCCCCCAAAAACCCTAAACATCCAAAACCTGGACAACATAAAACATCCTAACATGAAAAAAAAAAAAAAGGAATTGAAGAAGGGATATAGGTACACTGTAATAACTAATTTCAGAGAATTTTCCAAACATGAAAAGATACTTGGGCATATACATTCAGGAGACATACAAAATACCATTAAGACAAGATCAAAGAAGGACCTCCAAATGTCATGTAATAATCAAAATGAAGAACATTTAGGCCAAGGAAAGAATCTTAAAAGCAGTGTGAACAAAGAAATTGTGACATATAAGGGCCAAACAATAAAAATTACCTCGGACTATACAATCCAACTCATGAATGCCAGGAACGATTGATATGATGTAATTCATGATAGGTTGGGTCCCTCCTCTCCCCCACATGATCTCACAGTGGGGACAGGAGGCAGAACACTGGAAGCTAGGGGTGGAGACATCGCAAGACAGACTTGAGATCAGGAGACTACAGATGGGGCGAGAGAATTGGTATTCCCATGCTTAGTCCCACCCCCCAAAATACTGGCTTAAAAGCATGACTACTTCTGCCCTGCCATATGGGTGACAGCTGGCTGATCCAGACTACACAGCATGACTCTGCAGGCAATTGGCTCGTCAGGCCCATTCTCCTACCTGCTGACCTTGCCCTGATTACCCGAACCCTGAAGGTGCTGAGCTGCTGATTAAAAGAAGATTCTGGTTCTGGTACCTCGCTGGATGCTTTGCCTTTTTTTGTAATCTCTCCAAACTTTACATCTGGTACCAAAGCCCAGGATGTTTAGATGACTTTTTTTTTTTCTTGACATTTGAACAATTTTCTTTTCCTTGAACTCTCTGACCCGCTGCCTTAGAGCTGGACTAAACGCTATGGCATGCAGCCAGGACCTCTGCAAACCTCGCCCCACCACACTGGCACTGCAGCTGTCTGCTGCTGGGTGCACCCACCACTGCCATTCCAGCTCAGTGCTCCGGTCGCCTCCGGAACCTCTGGCTGCCAGTTGTCGGTGCCATTGCCACAGGCACCTCTGCTGCCACAAGCAGCAGCCACCACTACAGGTGCCACCCCGGCAGTTGGGCTCCATGGCCTGGCTTCAACATCCTTTGCGTGCCCAGCAGCCATTTTAAGTCCATGTTATGCACCCAGCAGCCACGCTGCCTGCCTGGCAGCCATTTTGATTCTGCCCGTGTTCCAGCCCACAACAGGCACCTCCCCTCATGCCCTGAAGCTGCATGCCCCAGCTGCGCAGCATGCCCTGGCTGTGCCACTCCCCTGGCTATGCCATTCTTCAGCACTCCTGCCGCAGCAGGCATTGGCAGGCACCACACCACTCCAGTAAGCTTCCTTATCTTCCCTTGGCTAGTGGGTTTAGGATTCTTGCCTCTCCCAGACTTGGGCCCACTGCAGGTAAAACCCAAACACTTGGTTCCCATTGTCCCTCAAGTGACAAGGTCACGCTTCAGTCTTGTGAAGAGAGTGGAGACGTCCTCATCCACAACCTCCATTTCCAGACATTAAACAGGATTATCAGGGATGCCTGTTTCCTGTTTTTTGTTCTTGCCTGCAGACCAAGTATGGGCAGCCAATCTTCTAAAATATATTCCCAGTCCCCACTAGGTCATGTTCTTGTTAATCTCCAGACTCTGGGTTTGGTTGGGGAATTGTGTCCAGAATGGCTAATTTTTTTTCTGTACAAAGGTCTGACCTACTTATGAGTTAGGTAATGGGTCACGTTGACATGAATTTGGTCATTTATATTTTAGGATCTTGACCAATCTAGCAACTTTTGTAAATGATCTGATAAATGGTCAGAAGTGCTTTATGTGCAGGCTTTACTTTGTATGAGTTCTCAACTTTCCCTTCCCACCCACCTCCCTGCTCTACTGCCCAATTCATGTTTGCCAGGAATTCCTGCCAGTCATGGTTACCATTTGAGTCGCCATGAGGCAGCACAGAGGTTCCATCTCATGGTATTTTTGGGTTACAGGCCTGCAATTCTGCCAACTCACAGTTGCCATTTTTTAGCAACATATGGATGCAGGAGTCTGACCTGGCTGAGTTACAGGCCCCATTTTATGAGAACCCTGATCCACAGAATCTCTCCTCACCACCACAGCCAATATCCTATTCCAGGGCAGCCTCCCACTTTAACCCACCTCTTCCCCCTACCTTTCTCACTTAAGGGACCAATCCTTACCTCCCCCCACCTTCCCCCGTGGGTCACTGTACCCACTCCAGTGACCCCCCTTCTCTCTGGGCCCCGCTTTTTGAGGTGGCTGGTGCAGAAAGTGTAGTCAACATTCATGTTCCTTTTTCCCTCCCTGACCTTGCTTAAATTAAAAAGAAACTGGGTTCTTTTCCTAACAATCCATCTGGTTTTATTAAAGAATTCCAACATATTGTACAAGCATATGATCTAATGTGGCGGGATATTCATGTTATTTTGACTTCTGCTTTAACTCCAGATGAACATGATGATATTGTAAATGGCTGCCCAGGAGCAACCCGACCAGGCTCATCTAACCAACCTACAGCTTCCTACCGGAACAGCTGCAGTTCCTTCTGAGGATCCCCACTAGGATTATAACAATAGGGGTGAGAGAATTAAATAAGAGAAATAATATGATACTATGTCTTCTTGATGCCATGCGGGATGCCTCCAACAAAGTGGTTAATTACAATGAGCTTAAGGAAATCACCCAAGGTCTAGATGAAAACCCAGCAATTTTTCTTAATTGGCTGCAGGAGGCTTTGACCCTCTATACCTGCTTAGATCCATCTTCTGAGTCAGGATCTGTAATATTGCCAACACATTATATTGGGCAATCAGCCCATGATATTTAGAAAAAAATTAGAAAAGTCTGAGGATGGTCCTCAAAAACCTATCTCAGATTTGGTGAACATGCATTTAAAAATTTTAATACCAGATAAAAACAGGCGGAAGTGAAGCATACACTCCAACTTTGCCAAAAGGCAGATTTGCAAGCCCAAACCCTGCTAGCTGCCCTGTGGCCAGCTGAGGAGGCTCAGTCCTCTGGGTGACAAGCGCCACCTAGGGGTAGAGGACAGCAATGACAACCACCTCCAGGATCCTCTTGTAAGTGTCGACTTACTGGCCACTGGGCACACTATTGCCCCCAGCTGCCTCCACCAACCAGACTGTGCCTGGCATATGGCCACAAGGGACACTGGAAAAGTGAGTGCTCTTGGAAAACAAGTGAGTCTAAGGTGCCTCAACACGGCAGAACCACCCTTCCAGACCAGGCCCTGCCGTTGGCCCTACTCGGTCTAGCTGAAGATTGACACTCCGTGGCCTTAGCCACATGCATTGCTCAAGCTGAGCCCAAGGTAACTCTCCATGGAGTGGGTAAGTCAATCTCCTCCTTGATTGATATGAAGCTACCTACTCCATTCTCCGTTCCTTCTCAGGCCATAGTTTTCCTTCACAAATCTTGGTTCAGGGAACTGACAGCATGCCCTGTTGCCCACGTACTACAGGCCCTCTTTTGTGCCATTTGGAAACCTTTATGGTTACCCATTCATCCCTGAGAATCCCTTCATGTTTTACCCCCTTTTAGGTAGAGACTTTTTTTTTCACGGATTGTCCTCCATGACCCCACTATTTTCCTTGCCTGTTCCCAGTTTCCCATATCCCTTCTTCACCAACATGGGCTTAACCCCATTATTTCTCATCTCCTGGTCTAGGGATTGCTTATCCCTATCAATTCCCCTTATAATACCCCCATTCTCCCAGTTAAAAAGCCTAGTGGGACTTATTGTTTAATCCATAATCTCCATTTAGTTAGTGATATGGTGGTCCCAATCCACCCAGTTGTCTCTAATCCTTATACCCTCTTATCTCAGATTCCCCCCAGTACCACTCAGTTTTCAGTTCTCAACTTAAAAGATGTTTTTAATACAATTTATCTGCATCCTTACTCATATCTCCCTTTTTGCCTTTACTTGGGAGGACCTCAACACCCAGGTTGCTCAACAATTAACCTGGACTGTCCTCCTCCAGGGTTTTTGAGATAGCCCACACCTCTTTGGACAGGCTCTAGCACAGGACCTCCTCCATTGTTCCTTGGAGCCTAGTTCTCTGTTACAATATGTGGATGATCTTTTACTTTTTAGTCCTTCCCTGGAAGTGTCCAAATGGCACACTACCCTTCTTAATTTCCTCAGAAGCAGGAGTTACAGGGTGGCCCCACATAAAGCCCAGTTATTAGTGCCAGAGGTGTGGTATCTAGGCCTACATCTCACCTCAAACAGCCAATGACTGTTGACCAGCTCAAGGCCTTATGAGACTTGCAGCTTCCCACTTAGGCTGATAAAATCTAATTTTTCTTGGATTTTATAGATTTTTGGCCTTGGATCCCCAACTTTGCCATTTTAGCTAAGCCACTACAAGATGCAATCAAGGAAACTCCGGTTGGCCCCCTTACTTCACCCTCAGTTATTCGCCAAGCCTTCCTGGCTCTCCAGGAAACCTTCCTTAAATCCCCTCCCCTGGCACTCCCCAATCCCACTAAGACCTTCTTTTTATATACTAACTAGAGTCAAGGGATAGCCACAGGAGTGCTTATTCAACCCCTGAGAGCAACCCAGGCACCAGTGGTCTATTTATCAAAACAGCTTGATCCTACCACTCGTGGGTGGCCACCCTGCCTTAGGGCTCTGGTGGCAGCAGTCATGCTCAAAAAAGAGGCTCTTAAAATTTGTCTCCGGATTCTCCTACAGGTTTTTTCTCCACATAGGCTCCAGGATTTACTCTCTCCTTGGCCACTCCCTCTTCTGTCACCTCACATCCAGAAACTATATTTGTTATTCATGGAAAATCCATATATTAAACTGTCTCACTCTCAGCCCTTAACGCAGCCACTCTTTTTCCAGTGAGCCAGGGTTTAGACCCTGATTCATATTCACCTAATGATGTATACTCTTGTGTAGATATGATTGAAGCCTTAGCTAAACATCGGTCAGAACTTCAGGACACTTACCTTCTTAATCCAGATGTTATTTATTTTGTTGATAGAAGTTCTATTTCTGACGTCAGAGGTAAGAAAAGAGCAGCCTATGTAGTGGTCACCCTAACTCAAGTCACTGAAGCTGCAAGGTTACCAGATGGTACTACCTCTCAAAAGGCTGAACTGATTGCCCTGACTTGAGTGCTACACCTGACAAAAAACAAATGGGTGAACATATATACCAATTCTAAATATTCATTTTTAATAGCACATTGCTGTGCCTCAATTTGGAGAGAGTAGGGATTTCTCTCCACTAAGGGCTCACCCATTGTTAATGCCACCTTAATTAAGAAGCTCCTAGACTCCCTCTCTTTACCATCTGAGTTGGCCATCATCCACTGCCAGGGCCAGGAGACAGAATCCTCCTTAGTGGCAAAGAAAACAATAAAGTTTATTATACAGTAAGACAGCTGACACAACAACTAATCAAACCCACTGGCCTCTGTATTATTTTTAACCCTACCCTCAATGGCACCTAATTACAGCCTGGCTGAGCGGAAACACCTGATCAAACTTGGGGCATCCAGCACAGGGGATGGATGGCTAATGATACAGGATAAGATTGCTCTGCCTGAGGCTCAGGCCAAAAAGGTCATTAGCCTAATATATAATTCGCTACATGTGAGACCTACAGTGCTTAAGCATTTCCTAAGCCCCTTGTTTTATTCTCCTCTCCTGCAACAGCTGATAAGTAAAGTCAGTGCCTCCTGTTCTACTTGTGCTGCTGTCTCTCACCAAGGAGGCCTTCACCCCTCTTTTCCTACCTACCAAATGAGAGGACACTTGCCAGGATAGGACTGGTAAATCAACTTCACCCATATGCTGCCTCACAAAAAACTAAAATATCTTCTTACCATGGTCGATACCCTAACATGTTGGGTAGAGGCTTTTCCCTCAAAGGATGAGACACAGCCAGCACGGTGGCCAATGCTCTATGCTCAGACATTATCTCTTGGTTTGGACTCCCTAATTCCTTACAGTCTGATAATGGACCAGCTTTTATTTCTAAGGTTACTCAGTAGGTGGCACAAGCCCTTGGCATTTTCTGGAAGCTCCACATCCCATATTGACTGCAGTCATCAGGAAAGGTGGGAAAAATGAATAGGATTCTTAAAAACCATCTAACATAACTCTCTCTCTGGAGCTGTGAGTATCATAGTCCAAACTCCTGTCATTGGCTCTGGCCATGTAAGGGCCACCCCTTGAAGCCCCACCTTCATGAACCCCCTTGAATTGCTGTATGGTTCCCCTTTTTTGCTTAATCATGTTCTCCCTTCAGATGCCCCTCCTTTGGTTTCCTGTCTCCTTTACTTGTCTTTTCTCAGGCACCTTCTTAGGGAACATGCTGACTAATATCTTCCCCAACCTAGAACTGAAGAAGCAGCTCCACACCTGGCAGTCAAGACTCTTAAGCCAGGGGACCAAGTCCTCCTCAAGTTGTTCCAACCAAAACATTCCCAACCATGGTGGACTGTGATTTTTACAATGATACTCACCATACCTACTGCAGCCAAACTGCTGGGGGACCCCAACTGGCATCATCTTACTCAGCTAAAAAAGGCTCCATTACAACAGTCTCATGACAAATTTTCTTGTACGGTGTTGGGGTACACTAAGCTTTGTTTTTATCAGCATAATTCTCTCTAATGATTTTTTTTAGCATGTCCACTTGTTTACATAGTACAGTGCTCTCCCTCTCCAGATACCAGACTGCCATAAGTATTAAGCTCTCTAAAATCCGTTACTGATGCTTCATTTTTCATTTGACCAGACTGACCCAAACCCACTCACTGCTGAAAAGAGTGGTGTGTGTCTCTTTCAGGGAAAGTGCTGCTATTAATGACTCTGGACTAATGAAGAAAAACTGCTAAAAGGGTAGTATAAGTCTTTCTCAGAAAAAAATGTTGCTATTATATTAATAAATCTAGTGACAATTTACCTCATATCTGGACGGGCTCCAAGGGCCAGCAGTTGCTGGGCTCCTACCTTTCTGGGCAAGGACCAATAACTTATGGACTCCTGCCTTTCCTGGTACCCACTCACAATTTGCCTTTTATTTTAATAGCTCCTCTTCTGTTAAAGTTTATCCAAACGTGCATTACCAAGCTGTCCAGGTAACCTTCTGACTCCCACTGCAGTCATATTCCTACCTGTGCACTTCCAGAGAACCTGACCTATTCCACCCAAATGACCCTCTACAATGCCCCCTGAAAGCAGGAAGTATCTTGGACTCAGTCTCTGCCCATTATCAACAAAAGGCCGGGATAATAGGTTGCCCCCCCATGTGATCTTGCAGCAAGGACAGGAGGTGGAACCCTGGAACCTAGAGGTGGAGACATCGAGAGACATACTTGAGATCATGAGACTACAGATGTCGGAGATAATAGGTGTTCTCATGCTTAGTCTCACCCCCTAAACTACTGGCTTAAAAGAGGGACTACTTTTGCCCCACTATGTGGGCAACTCACAGCGAGTAGATCCAGACTACACAGTGGGACTCTCCAGGCAGATGGCTCATCAGTCCCTTCCCCCAACCCTCTGACCTTGCCCTGATCCCCCAAACTCCAAAGGTGCTGAGGTACCGATTAAAAGCAGATTCTGGTTCTGGTACCTCTCTGGGTGCTTTGCCTCCTTTGTAATCTCCCCAAACTTTACAATTCAGACCTTGGAAGAAAACAACTTCAAATGAAAACTGCTATATCCAGCAAGGTTATTATTCAAAATTGATGGAGAAACAAAAGTGTTTTAAGATAAGAAGAATCTCAAAAAATTCATGAATACAAAGCCAACACTAGAGAAAATACTTAAAGAAATAAGCCATAAATAAGAAAAAGGAAGCAAATTGCAAAAACAGAGGAGATGAAGTTGGTCAGCTGGGCAACTAAATAAAGAATAACATTATATTAAACAGAAGATATAACACAAAAAGTCAGAAAACAAATATATTTCATTCATAAGCAAGAACATCAAAGGACTTAACTCCCAATTAAAATAACTCTCAATTGCATAGACTGGCAATGTGGGTTAAAATGCAAAATCCATATATATGCTGCTTGCAAGAAACTCAGCAGTAGAGAAGAACAAAATCATGTCATTTTCAAGAAGATAGAAAGACCTGGAGAACATTATATTAAGTGAGATCAGCCAAGCACAGAAAGAGAAGGGACATAGGTTTTCCCTAATATGCCCAAACTACGGAATATTAGGAATACCAGAGGGACTTCTTATAATGGAGAGGAAACCTCAGCAAAGCTAGAATGGAAGGGTAGAGAGGAAGAAGGCTAAAGTTGATTAATGGAGGAGCTACATTAGAATATGTGTAAAAGTATCAATGTAGCATGGTCAACCTGGACACTCATTGTTGGGAGAGGGAAGGAGAAGTGACAGGGAGGCAAAAGCACTGTCTGATTGTGTGCCATTTTCAATATAATCCATATAAAAATACAAAAATAAAACACATCATTAAGTGCTGGGAGAACTGGCTGGGAGAACTGTTTTGTAAAAAAACAAAAAAAAAGTGAATTAAAGCTACTCAGGGTCTTATGTTATGTCTAAGCTTCCATAACAGGCTTTTAAGATGTAAATTTTATTTCTTGTCACTCAAATATATCTTTCAATTTGACTCAAAATTTATGACTTTCAAATTTGATCAGATGGCTGAAATGGTTTCTTATTCTCCACTGAACTTATTATAAGTCCATACCACAAAGTTAGTGGTACAAGTAATAGAACCAATTTTCCTTTTTTTCTTGAGCACATTAGCCTGTAACCTAAGTGCCAAAGCTCTTCAAATTTGAATTTCACTAAGAAGGTAATCTTAAGAAAAGAGGGAATAATGTAAAAAGTGTTATATGTATATATGATAAAATATCAGTATATATATATATGTATATAAAATTATTGTACTAAATTTATATATTAAAATGTTCTAGTTCCAAATAGATATGAACAAATAAATAATTTTCCCTAGTGATAAACATATTCTTCTGGAAAAGAAAATGATTGTTATGTTTTACTTTTTTATGTCATTATTTGCTTTATCAAATGTCCTTCACAAATTGTCATGAAATGTTTCACTTTAAAAACAGCATTATACAAGAAAAGAAGCAAACACAGGCTTAAATGAAAAACAAACACTTAAGGTTTCTTTTATAGCAAGCATTACTCAAAGAAGTTTATACTTATTCAAAGAAGTTTATATTTATAATTTATTTTATACACATGATTTTAGATATCATTGTTAGCTCTTCTTTAAAGATGAAGGAACTAAGGAACAGAAAAAATAAATAACCCACAGTTACCCTAGTTATCAGTGGTAGAGCTAGAATTTGAATTAAGCAGTTTAGATCCATAGCTCATTTTTTTGACTCTACTAATTTTGGAGAGAATGCTTAATGACTTTCTCCAAATCCTATAACTTACAGGTATGACCAGCACTGCAGCCTGGTTATGTGATTTCTAGTTTATTGTTACTTTCATTACAAGAGTAATCTACAGTGAAGAAAGTATAAAGAATAGGTAAGAAGAAAAGTGAGAACAATGGAAAGAGATTATCAACATTACTATGTAAGTATTAAAAATTTTAAAATCAAGCATTTGTATTTTTAATACTTTATTTTATACTCTTTTGACACATTATAGTATCACTTCTCACCTCATAATGTAATTTGCAGTAATAGTGACATACATACACATAGCACTTGGTGTACTTTCCCTAGCTTCCTTCCCACTTCCCCCTCCTTTCCATACAGCATGTTGATTGGATTTGAGAGGGACTTCAGATAATGAAGGAGAAATTCTAGTGTAGCAAAAGAGGCAGTCCAGGTTATGGTGGGGTGGGGGAGAGGAAGAATCAATGACTGAATCACTTTCATTGACATTGTATACACATGTCAAAATACTTGTATTATACTTTTTAAGCCTAGTAGTTAAAATAGGAATAAAATCTATATAATTCTAAAATGTTTTAGGCTCAATTTTAAATTCTATACAATATGGTGAATAGTAATGCTTTGCTATTACTTGTGTGATAGAAAATTATATTTTAAGTATAAATATTTCAAATTTTATGTTTATCAATATATTAAAATTAATCATAATAAAATCCATACTATTTATGTGTGTGTGTGCGTGTGTGTGTGTGTGTGTGTGTGTGTGTGTGTGTTAACAAGCTGATTCTAGAATGTATATAACAAGGCAATATATATAACAAGAAGAGCTATGAACCAACAGCCTCTTGATGAGATGGAAAAAGTTAGTAGATTTAAGTTACCTGATACTAAAGAATTCCTAGATAAAGTAATGCAGATAGGATGAATGGCTTAAGCAAAAAGATAGGCAAATTGGATAATGAACACATGAAAAATTAATTTACCAGAAAAACACAAAGTACTGTGCATCCAACAGAAGTACTGACAATTACTGATGTGGATGTGAAAAACTAGCACCATTAATGAGTGTCAATTGATAGGATTCTGTAAAACTCTTTAGAAATAAATACCATCTCTGAAAATGTGCATAAACTATCACACAATAATTCCATTTTTAAGTATGTTCTCAAGAGAAACATGGTTTTATATTTGTATTATTTATAACAGCTTCAAACTGTGGGAAATAAAACCTACCACTACATTCAATCACAAATAAAATAATGAGCAAAAGAGACCAAGTACAAAAGGGTCTACACTGATTATTTCATTCATATAAGTTTCAAATACAAGCAAAAAACTCCAGTGACATGATTCATAATGTAGTGTACCTTTTAAGAATGATGATTCATATAATACGAGGAAGTCTGCTGTGCTGTTCCTTATGCTCCATTCTTTGATCTGGATAGGAGAAGGAACAATATGAGACAGATGAAAATATAAATTCATAATCTGAAAAATTATTTCAAATAGATGCATTGAAAATTTTTAAAACAAAACAAAAAAATGATAACACAATTAAAAACTGAACACAACACTGCACAGAGCTGTTTTCTTCAGCCACTTCACAGAGAGAAGTCACCTCTGCCCTACCCTTTCTCCTATCAGGGCAAACTTTCTCCTTCCTGCTCACTAGTCTTACCATAAAATTCCCTTCAAATTCATTTCAAGCTTCACTACTACTTAAATTTCTCATATCAAGCTCTCTCCCATACCTTTGCATTACATGAATTTTGATAAATGTCTGAGTGCATAGTAACACACATTCCTACTGACAACAGTGGTGACTGGGAGAGTTATTATTCTGGTCTCTAAAGGCCTTTCCAGTATATGTTAATTTTATATCATTGTTGTACTAAATTATCACTAATGTAATGGCTTAAAACAACACACATTTGTTATCTCAAAACTCACAAATAAAATTTTTAAAAAATTTAAAAAATAAAAATCTTAACATTTTCCTATGGGGAAAAAAAAACCTCACAACTCCTGCTGAAATAAGACCCAAGTGACAACAAAGCAGCATCCTCTATGAAGGTTCTAGTGGAGAATCTGCTTCTCTGCCTTGTATGGTTTCTGAGATTCTGTATTTCTGGGTTTGTGGCCACTTTCAAGGCAATAGTATAGTAGCTTCAATCCACTTTCTTTAATTCTGACATCTCTTTTTGTTATTTATTTTATTATTTATTTATTATTTATTATTTATTTATTTTTTGGTGGTACTGGTGTTCCTGGAAACCCTTCTACCTCTGGACTACACTCCCAGACCTATTTTTTTATATTTTTATTTGGAAAAGGGGTCTCTTAAGACAGCGCTGCTGGCTTCAAACCTGCACAATCTTCCTGTCTCCACCTCCCAAGCACAGGGATTACAAGCATGCACCACGATGCCCGGATATTATTTGTTATTATTTTTCTGATACCTCCTTTTATTATTTATTTATTTATTTATTTATTTATTTATTTATTTATTTATGGTTCTAGAGATTGAACCCAGGGGAATTCTACCTCTGAGGACCACTAGTTCTTTTATTTTTATTTTTAAACAGGCCCTTGCTAAGTTACTGCATTCTGGCCATGAACTTGGAATCCTCCTCAGTCTCCCGAGTGCTGGGATTACAGGTATGCACACCTGCACCCAGCTTCTACCTCACTTTTAGAAGGACCCTCTCATTATAGTAGTCATACAGGGAGATACTATAGCTGAGCAAACAAGTTGACCTAACTGAGGAGGGATGATGGAAATTCTTTAATGAACATGATGTATATTCACAAATACATCAAAGTCAACCACTAAGCCAAACATGAGAAGGGGAGAGAGGAAAGAAAATAGGGCAAGAATTGAGTAACATGTGCATGTATGCCTCCACCATCTCTTACTCCATTAAGACATATAATTATAATGCACCAATAAAAAATTAAAAATATAATAATTTTTCCATTTAAAAATTTCCAATTGTGTCGTCAAAGCTTGCTTTGCCAAGTAAGGTAACAATTTTACTGACTTTGAGAATTAAGACATTGATACTGTTCAGAGAAAAAAGATTAGCAATTTATAACACATATCATTCAACCCATGTGAAAGATGTTAAAATGAATTCTTTCTATCCTTAAGATATATCATTACTCATATTGAAAGGCTCCATTTTAAAAGAAAAATTATAAGCCCCTAGCAGCCAGCTAATAGTTAAAAAGAAAAATATTTTTTACTGCAGTTTAAGAAATATAGGCTGAAAAATGAGTAATATGCAATAAGTACATCCCTGTTCCAGGAACCCATCTAGCATCTTATCTATACTGACCGTGTCAGCGCGTCCTGTGCTGGGAGCTTGTTGACTACATCTGGTATCTTATCTAACACTTGACTACAGAATGTACTTTTCAAATGATTCTGTAATTTTCTGTAAATGCATGCAATCTGTCCCAAACCCCCCTAACTAGTGGTCTTTTCCCTATAAATACCCTCAGTTTCAGTTGCTCGGGGCTGAACTCCTATACGAGTCGGCCCCAGTGCACTGGCTCCTTAATAAATCTTTTGCTTTTGCATCAAGGACATAAGTTTCTCGTGTGAACTTGGACTCGCGTATCCCAAGGCTTGATTGAGGGTCTCTCCTCTGCGGGGGTCTTACAATATATTACTATCATGATTATTACCATTACTTGCCACACAATAAGTATATCTGAATATTAATTCTTTCTCTCACAATCCCTATCCAATTAATCAACAAATTACAGAAAATGTCTCTGTTTCAGTCTATATCCTCTTCTCCTTTGCCTACTCTATTTATCTCCTACCATCTCTACCTTGCTTTAATTCAAAAACATCTTAGATTCTATTACTTATCATGCTGCCAATTTCCCTTAATAAAAGAGAAATGACTCATTTCAGTTACTAATTTTGTTTACCATAAAATAAAGAATTTAAGGGTGATATGGATCTTTACAATGCATACTCAGCTTATTACATTTTTCTTCATGACCTCTGTAGTCTAAATTGTTTCTCAGCTCCAACTGTTTCCTTCTACATTATACACTGTGATTCTGGCAATGAAATATTGCAAAACCAGGAAGTCTCCTGAAGGTACTGTTCTCTTTGTGAAAAATAATTTGTGCCTTGTCTTTAAGACTCAAATATTGAATAACTGGCCACATGATATCATATGGAATGGGTAGTTCAGTGTTTCATCATAAATTTTTAGCTGACTCAGAAATTCAAGAGAATATGTTTTACAGCAACAGTCTACCAATAAGTGCAAAGCAGAATATGAGAAGCTGGACTTCAACAGATATGGAGGTACAGGAAAGTCTCAAAAACTGAGATGTCTGAGACTCCTAAAGCCTCCACTCTTGTTGTACCTCTCCTCTCCCTTGATTAAATCTCATTAGAAGTACATAGAGGCTGGGCGTGGTGGCACACGCTTGTAATCCCCGCTCTTGGGAGGTAGAGACAGGAGGATCATGCAGGTTCAAAGCCAACCACACACGCTGACTTAGGAGACCCTGTTTCCAAATTTAAAAAAATGTAAAAATAGGTGTGGGAGTGTAGCCTGGAGGTAGAAGGGCTTCCAGGAACCCCAGTACCACACACACACACAAAAAAAGTACATAGAGACCACATGACTGAAGAGGAAAATTTTTTGCTTGTTTAAAAGATTTTTTTTTTTATGAAATAATGGTACCAACCGCAATTGGATGATGGTAGCCCCATGACTGCAATCAAGAACATTTCTTAAAAACAGTAGTAAAGAGAATATACTATTATATACGACTATTTTATCAGTATAAAGTATAATAAAAGGTTTGTGTTTATTATCTACTTTATACTGAAAATAGTTAGAAATATGGATTTGCATGAATGAATAAGTTATCACTAGTGTTTTTTCCTCATTATCAGGAAATAGAAAAAGCAAGATAAAACACTGGAGGTTGAAAGAGGTATAAGCATAGAATTTTGGGAGAGAACAAGAATATTAAGAATTTGCTTCCTGTTGGATGCTCATCAAAATATTAGGATATGGAAAATACACACATACTGTAGATAGCTACCTTATTAAAATAAAAGCATAGTGCATATATATATTCTGCATATATTAAAATCTTTGAACTTCAAGAATTAGTTTCTTTTATTTCAGAATTCCATCTGAAATTACTTTTGTCAAAAAATGTATTTTACATCAAAGTGTTAAAATTGGCTCATGCATAGGGAATTTACTAATATTACTGTATCATCCAGAAAATGAGTGTATAAAAGAGCCTACAAAGTCTCAATTACAGCATCATTTGATGAAAATCTGTGTATGTCTTTGATAATGCAGAATATACAGTGAATAGTCATGATATATGCTAAGGTTTTGCTCATGCTCAGGTTACTAACATGAGAACCAAAGGCTGCAACCTTAATGCATCCCTCATTGTGACAATAATTATTCATGTATCTTATACATTTAGGCCTACAACTCAGGGCAAGTAAAGTATTATTTGGATGAAAAGTAACCAAAATTAAGTGGTTGAAAAAAGAAACTATAACAATGAACTGGCCTCTTGACCAGTTGAATAAAACAAAGACTTAGTTGATTATTTGAATTTTTCATGTGTGTATGCTCTCACATGTGTAGGTTTATAGAAACTATTTTTACTACTATGTCCAAATTTACTCATATTTTTGTAAATTTTTGTAGGGGTGATTAGCTTTATAACTTAATTTTCTAAATTGCATGTTTCAGTCAGAATTCTCATTGCTGTGACCCAAATAACCTACATGAAAAGCTTAGAGGAAAAAGGGGGTTATTTGCTCCTCTTTCCCTATACATAAAAATAAAATTATAGCAATACTTTCATATATTGCCAAAGTATTATTTGAACTGTTTTCTTCCTCAATCCCTTTTTTAAAACCTTTTGCAAGTACCTCCCCCAATCCCCTTCCACTGTTCTACAAGTTTCTCTTCACATTAGAGGTCTTTATGTTTTCTCTTTTCTCTTGATTCTGCATATGAGAGAAAACATATGACTCGACATTGAGACTGAATTATCTCACTTAGTATAATACTCTCTGGTTACTTCCATTTTCCTACAAATGGCATAATTTTGTTCCTCTTTATGACAGAGTAAAATTCCATTGTGTATATATATACCACATTTTTGTTATTCATTTATCTATTTTTAATTTTTATGTGGATCATATTGAAAATGGCATACATTCAGACTGTGCTTGTGCCCTCTTACCCCTCCATTTTCCCTTTTTCCCCCTCCCAAGAATGAGTGTCCAGGTTGACCATGCTACATTCACACTTTTACACATATTAATGAAGGATGTAGCTCCTTCATTAATCAACCTCAGCCTTCTTTGGATCCTACCCTTCTATTTCAGCTTTGCTGAGGTTTCCCCTCCATTGTCTGGAGTCCTTCTGGTATTCATCATACTCCCTAGTTTGAGCATATTAGAGAAAACATATGTTCCTTTTCTTTCTGTGCTTTGCTGATCTCACAACATTGATCTGTTGATAGGCACCTAAGTTGGTTCTATAATTTGGCTATTGTGAAGTTGTGCTGCTATAAACATATATATTCATTTTGAACATTTTTAAATGTTGAAGTTTTTTTAATATAAGACTTGCATACATCAATGATTTTGTATATCTATTCCCTCTAGCAAGAATGCTTTACAGTGACTCATTCTTTATGACACAAATATCACCATATCTCTAGTCTTTTCCATATTACATATTACTCAACATGCAATATTATAGAAAGTTTCTTTTTTTCTTACCAGTGAGATATATATATATATATATATATATATATATATATATATATATGAATATTCCAAGGTCATTTATATATGTATTAATATATATGCAATATTTTCAATATATGAATGTAATTTCAAAGTTATTTTAACACATATTAATCATACCTATTAATGGGTTTCAGTGTGATATTTCAATATATGCATATAGTGTGCAATAGTCAAATCCAATCTTACTTTACCCATCCTCCCATTCTGAACAATTTTTAATCTCTAGTAATCAGTATTTTACATTCAGGTCAATTTTTTTTTAACTTCCAAACATCAGAGAGAACATACAGCACTTATCTTTCTGTATTTAGCTTATTTTATTTGCCATACTATCCTCCACTTCCTTACATTTGGCTGCAAATGGTAAAAATTTATTTTGTGTAACAATAATATTTCATTGTGCATACATACTATATTTTCTTCATTCACTCATCTGTTGATGGGCACCTAGATTGATTCCATATCTTAGCTATTGTGGATAATGTATGTTTTTGTATACCACTCTTAGCTTCTAGTTAAAATTAGTTGAAAATGTTTATTCTGTATCTTTTATATTAAACATTGAGAAATTTAAAGGCAAAAATTCTATCTTTAAATATGTATGATGTAACACAGTACCTACTATACATTAGAGATAAGTAAATGTTTTATGGATGAAGAAATGAATGAACAATTTAATACCCTGAATTATTTTTCTCTCCCATTCTAAATTCTAGCCAATATGCTTATTTTTAATTGTAGCAGTTGCTTACTGTAGAGATTATGAAAAGATATATTTCATAACAATTTGTAACCAAATGACCTAATTTAAGTTCTGCTCATGTCTTCTGAAAAATTGTTGTTTCCAATTACACATATAACTATTTAAAAACTTTAAAAAAGATTGAGAGACACATTTTTAAAATGTGTAAAAATTCCTTTTTATATTATGCAAATAAATAATTCCCCTTAAAATATGGTACATTTCTATTCAGTTTGCAGTTTTGTAACTTTCTTTTTAAAAAAGCAAGAATTTGGAAATTAATTATGAGGGGTAGAGAATATAAATTAGAAAAAAATATTTTTACATTTATTTCTTATCAATATAGAAATAGAACATCTCAAAATAAAATTCTATTAATACTAAATAGATTCAATGTCTAAACTATACACACACACACACACATACATACACACATGCATGTGCGCGCACACACACACACACACAAACACACACACTCATTCATCCTCTTATACATACCTATTATGGTTTGAATGCTCACACCAAAACTTTCATGTTGAAATTAATCTCTATAGAGAAACATTAAGAGAGTAGGTACTTAATCTGACATTGGTTTTTGGAGATGAGACCACTTGATAATAGCTAGAGGTAAATGAGGTTCCAAGGGTGGGGTCTTAAGCCCATAGGATTGTAGCTTCTTAGAAAAAGGAGATGTGACATGAGTGACATTGTTCTAACAGTCCCCACCAGCAAGAAGGCCATCCACCTCACTATCATGAACTTCTCAACTTTTAGAATCATGAGATTAATAAAACTTTATTCTTTATTATTTAGTCCATGATATTCAGTTATAGAACAAGATATGGCCTAATAACTCTCGTTCCACCTTCAAACATCTTTATATATTCTGGGGTAAAAAATATAAGTATTGTTGTGCCATCTGGCCCAGGAATTTCAAAAGAAAGAACAAAACAGGCCTTAAGTCTAAAGGAAAGTAAAACCCTGAGTTAAAGCAAAAGTACTGTAAAAGATTTAACTATATGAAATAAAGATATTAGAGGATGAGTGGTACAGGAGTGTTGGGAGAGGACAGAGGAAATACTGTGCATAGCATAGTACAATGCTATCCATTTGGATCCCACTGGGCCCAGAATGGAACCAGGTACCCTTAAAAGGAGAAATGCTCAATACTTGATTTCATTTTTCTGTATCACTTTAATTAGTTGCATTCTGTTTAAAATTTCTTGTTTATTTTATTCTTATTTTTATTGGTGCATTGTAGTCCTACATCGTAACGGAAAACAAGATGATAAAGACATACCTCCACACATCACTCATTTAGCCCTTCTCCAATTCCCATATTAATCTTTCCTTCTTCCTTTCTTCTCATGTTTGGCTTAGTGATTGAGTTTGATATGTTTGTGAATATACATCTTCTACATTAGATAATTTTCCTCTCATCCCCCCCTCCTGTCACACCCAGTTAGGTCACCTTATTTGCTCATCTAAGGTTTCTCCTTCTTTCTCTAGAGTTCCTCCTATGATCCCTTTTCTTCCTAACTTCTGCAAATTATAAAGAGCATCCTATTTTTTTTTTTTTTTTACTTTTTGTGACAAATTTAGCTTAATATAACCATAGCACTCTGAATTCACATGATCTCATCTGTTTAAAATTTCAACAGGGTTTGTTACATACTAAAATATCATATAAAGGTGGTAATTCTTGACAAATTCAAGAAAAACAGTCTGAGTCCATGTTAGGTAGGTCTAGAATTAAGATAACAAAAAAGTTTTTTTTAATGACCAAAGACAATGATTTCTGAATAATTAAAATATTATCCCTGAGTAAGAAGTAAAAATATAGATCTTCGGGATCTCCAATTTATTTCTGTAAAGAAAGTAGGAAATAGAGAAGGTAGTTATTAGAGCCTTAGGGACTGTGGCAGAGTGGTGCAAACTGAACTTAACCTGTATTTTGAGTGTCATTAAGACCTTGATTGATATAGGAAGAGATACACACCTGTCTGCCTGCCATGCATTTTTATATATGCTTAAGAAGGACAGTGACTCTGACATATGCTATTGTAGTTTATGTAGTATGGTTTCTATGTTATTGATCTAGCAATGTCTTCATGAGGAAACATGATAAAATATTTTTGAAATAAGGTGAGTTTCGGTTAGAAAATTGATGCGTATGCTTCAAATCTCGCATATAAATTCTCATTCAATAATTTCATGGGAATGATAAAAATGAGAGAAGACAGATTTCTAGAAACAAAAATAATGCTTAAAATTTTGAACAATTTAAAAAAAGCAGTGTAATTTTTATCAAACTGAAAAAACTGATTTGTAGAAAATATCTTAGTTGCTAAAAACTGAGAAAAAATTAATTAGCCCAGATTTTGTTTAATTCCACAGTAGTATTTTATCTTCCATTTCTATAACTGCAAAGGTCTTTGAAAAGTATTAACATATCTATTCATTATATCTATGACTGTATATGACTTTGCTAATTTAGGTAATTATAAATATGAGAAAGATGAAATGCTCAGAACATTTTCACCAATACCAATGAAAAAAATTAAAAATCTTCAAGGATAGAATCTAAAATACATGATTTCTGATCTTAACTTCCTTTTATTAAGTGTAGGTCTATTTTCAACCTTTATTTTTTATTTTTTATTGGTAAATTGTAGTCATATATCTTAGTGAAGTGCAAGATGTTAGAGACATACATACACACATCACCCAATTAGCTCTTACCCAATTTTCACCCCATTTTCTCCCCACTCTCTTTCTCTCATGTTTGGCTTAATGATTGACTTTGATGTTTGTTAACATATATCATGTACATTAGGATATTTCCCTCATCCCCCCTCCCATCCCCTTTAGTTAGGTCACTTTATAAATCAAAGATATATAACGTAAAGCTCACAAAAAGTTATCTGTCAGTTATTTATGTACATATCTAGATTAAAAATGAAATATGATACCCCTGTTATCACCATCACCAAAATTTAAGGAAATATTTTCAATATTTCACATGACACTGAACTATTCCATTTCTAAACTTGACGACATAGTTTAGACTTTACAAAGAAGGTTTTTCATGTGAACTCTGCATTATTTTATATTTTTCTGAATAAACTATTTTAGATTTCCTTCTGTTAAACATGCAGAATATAAAGTTTGAAGCATGTAAATGAATGCCATATGCAAAAGGAGCAGTTCCCAAGTTAAAAACACACTTTTGAATTTGATATACTGGTAACTTTAGATTTTAATGAGGATTAAAAATCAGTAACACTAAATATTTGTATGCATATTTTAAATAGAATTTTTATATTTTACTAAAATTTTAGAATTTTGTGTTTGGAATAAAATATTATAATATGCCTATCATAAGATTTGTGTTAGAATAATTTAAAGCCACTATTATTAAATATTTCAAGCATAAAACAAAAGCTATTCATTTTCTTATTAGCAAAAAATAAGGCAATACAATTTTCACTTAACATTATTTTAAATATTTTATTGGTGTATTGTATTCATACATTTTAATGGAATGTGAGATGGTGAAAACATACATGCCCACATCACCCAATTAGTCCTTCTCCAATTTTCATCCTATTCTTTCCTCTCTCTTTTTCATGTTTGGCTTAATGTTTTTAATACAGTACTTAAAATCTTAGAGCAATAAGGCAAGAAAAGAAAATGAAAATAATATAAATAGTAAAAGAAGAACTCAAACTTTTACAAGTGGTGATAATGGATATCTTTGTCTTGCTCCTGTTTTCAGAAAAAAGTTCTAGAAGTTTTTTCTTATGTAATAGGATGTTGGCTTTGGAACTATTGTAGATGCCTTTAGGATGTTGAAGTATGTTTCTTCTATTCCAATTCTCTGCAGTGCTTTTCAAATGCTTTCTTGGAGTCTATTGAAATTATCATGTGATTTTTGTCTTTGGTTCTGTTTATATGATGAATTACATGGATTGATTTTTGTATATTGAACTAGCCTTGCATTCCTGGAACTTATCTGGTTATGGTATATGATTTTCTTGATGTGGTTCTGAATGTAGGCTGCTAGTATTTTATTTAGCAGTTTTGTATCCAAGTTTATCAAAGATATAGGCCTATAGTTATACTTCTTTGAACTGTCTTTATTTGGTTTTGGTATTAATGTGATTGTGGATTCATAGAATGTATTTGGGAGAGCCCCCTTTTTTCTATTTCATAAAATAGCTAGAGGAACATGAGGCTTAGTTCTTCTATGAAGATTTTATAAAATTCACTTGGAAAACCATCTGTTTCTGGCCTTTGTTATGGTAGGCTCTTTATTACTGTTTCAATCTCTTTGATCCCTGTTGGTTGGTTAAAAATTTTTTATATGTTCTCGACTCAGTTTAGGCAGGTTGTATTTATCTAGAAAGTTGTTCATTTCTTCCAGATTTTTCATTTTGTTGCAGTATAGTTTTCAAAGTATTTTCTGATAATCCTCTGTATTTATACACTGTCAGTAGTAATATCTTCTTTTTTATATCATAATTTCGGTTGATTCTCACTCTTGATTAGGTTGGCTGGTGGTTTTTCTATCTTGTTAATTTTTTTTAATAAACCAGCATTTGGTTTTGTTGATATTCTACACTGTTTTTTATTCTCTACTTCATTGATTTGTGCTCTGATTTTAATAAGTGCCTCTCTTTTACTGGTTTTGGGGTTAGACTTTCTTTTTTTCAAGGGCTTTGAGGTGTTTCATTAGGTTATTTATTTGGTGATTTTCTGTTCTTATGTGAGCCCTTAGTGCTATGAATTTTCCTCTTAATACTGCCTTCGAAGTATCCCAGAGGTTTTTATATGTTGTATCTCTATTTTCATTTGTTTGTAGAAAATTTTTTATTTCACCCCTTACTTCTTCAGAACCATTCTTCATTCAGCAGTGTGGTGTTCAGTCTCCACATGTTTATGTGATTTCTCTGGGTCTTATTATAGTTGATTTTTTGTTTCATTTCATTTTTGTCTAAAAAGATGCGGGGAAGTATGTCACATTTTTGTGAATTTGTGAGTGCTCACTTTGTGGCCCATCTACTTGTCTTTCCCTAGATTACTGTGGTATTGCATGTAATGCCACTCTATGCTCTAACCCACTTGTACTGCTAGAGCACCTACCTTAAAGATAGCAATTATTAGAAGCCATTGAGAATTTATTACATGTCAGTTCTCTCCTGTCCAGTATTTTCAGTTTAAATTCCTCCAAGTCCTCTTCATGTTTCTTCACATCTAAACACAGTCATGTATTTGGATAGTATTTCAGTCAAGAAAATACCACATGCATGATGGTGACATTACCGTCACCATTATTTGTGATTGTGTGGTGATGCTAATGTAAACAAACCTACCATGCTTTAATCCATATATCCTGCACATAATAGGCATATAGCACATATATATAGTCATATAAATATATATATAATAAAATTTTTTATAGTATAGGATATTGTACAGTGATAACAATTTACTATGTTATTATAATGCATTACCATATTATACTTTTACTTTTTTTTCAGGTCTGAGATCAAACTTGGTGCTTCACACAGACTAGGCAAGTATTCTCAGGTATTCTACCACTAAGCTGGTCCACTTTTTGTCATTCTTCAGTGTACTTTTTCTACTTAAAGAAATTATTTTAAAACAATATGCTGTGTTACACAAAGAGAATCCTTATCATATTTGCCACATCTCTTAATACAATGGGATTTTACTCAACTATAAAAAGAACAAAACTGTGTCATTTGTGTGAAAATGGAGGGAACTAAAGCATATTATTCTAAGGCAGATTAGCCATTCTCTGAAAGTTAAGAGTTGAATGTTTTCTTCTAATATGTGGAAGCTAGAATGAAAATTGAAAACAGAAAGGACTTTTCATAACTGAGGAGAAAGACAATAGAATAGTTAAAAGGGAAAGGGAGGGGAAGAAAGAGAGGGGAAAAGGAAAAACTGATAAAAGAAACAAATCAAATCATGCTATGACCATGTGGAAATGTATCTCACTATTATATAGGAGGAGGGCTGCGTAGTGAGGTGGAACCTCAAAGGAACACACCAAGACCTGTGTGCATCTTTGTATGACTTTGAACCTCACTATAATGTATAATTGCAATGCTCCAATAAATGTGTTTCAAAAGGCCATGTCAAGTGATTGACCTATGTCATCTAGATAAGCAAATACTATCAATCCTAGTCTATTCTTGTTTGAAGAAAGACTGCCCATGCATTTTTATTTTCTTTATGAGAAATTTCTCTGGTTTTTACTTATCACATTATACTCATTTCTACTCACAATTTTTCTTTCCAACACTGCTTGTTAGTTCATAAGTGCTTTCTAGGGCCATTATTTACCACCCAACAATTTTACATGTATTCTGTATTTACCTACTTCCTCGAGTTTTTATAAAGTTTAATTTCTTAAAAATGATTGTTTATTAAATATATCATTGAGTATTGTTTATATGTAAACAAAGGGATTAAAATGTAGTCAAGGGAAACTTTACAAAGGTTATTAGAAATGACTATGCCAATACATCATAGTGACTATAGTTAATAGCAATATATTTTATGCATGAAAATTGCCGAGAGAGTGAACATGGACTCTTTTCTCCATAAAATATGACATGCAAACTAATTATACATATTAATTAGCTTATTTATCTATAACATAATGTATAAATAAAATACCATGTTGTACATAACAAAAATATAATTCATTAATTACATATAGAAATAAAAGAATAAAAGAAAAAGACAACTCCTATAATCCATTTTACACTTTTTCTTTTTTTAAAACAGGACTGACCCTCAATTCTCCCACTGGCCCACAGGCACTAACTTCTTTATCCTTTGCTTATAAGCCACTACTATATTTCATCTTAATTGAATAAATAAGTTTTATCCTTTTTGTTTTGTATTTAGTTTGCTACAGGAACATACTTTTCTTTTTACAATCCATGGCCTATGAAAACAAACCCAGAATATTTCAGGATAATTTCAGCAGAACTGATTTTTTTCTCCAGTGAAGTTATCTTTTATATTAGTTTTAAGATCAATTAATTTGCCTGACACAGTGGTACACACCTGAAATTCCAGTACTTGAGAGGCTGAAAGAGGAAGATCATAGATTTGAGACCACCCCATGATAACTTAGTGAGACCTTGTTTAAAAATTTTAAAAAAGTATATAATAGGACTGAGGGTATAGCTTAGAGGAAGAATGTCCCTGGGCTCACTCTCCAGTAAAACACACACACACACACACACACACACACACACACACACACACACACATTAATTTTGTCATTTCATGGAATTGCTCCATCTTAGGAAATAATTTCAGAGTCATATTTCTATGTCAACTATTCCTTCCAGGTGATTAGGTTGTTGCTTTAGACATGTTTCCTTCCCAAAGCAACTGAACCCAATTATATGAAAATAAATTGTGTTTTCCATCACTGAAATGTGGGTTAAGATGCTTGGAGATTAGAAGCAGAGCCAATGTAAGACTTCTCCTTACTCCACCCTTCAGAGGCTGAGCTGTTCAACATGGTACAATGAAGCATGCTGATTAAACACTAATTCAGCCGTGCGTGGTGGCGCACGCTTGAAATCCCAGCATTTGGGAGGCTGAGACCTGAGGGTCACAGTTCACGGACAGCCTCAGCTACTTAGTGAGGCCATCTGCAACTCAGTGAGACCCGGTTTCAAAATAAAAAGAATAAAAAAGTAGGGCAGGGGGTGTAGCTCGAAGGTAGAATGCCCCTGGGTTCCACCCCCAGACCCGCAAAAAAGAAAAAAAAAGAAACACTAATTCAACTTAAATAACACTGAAGGTACAGCTGCTCAGTCATACTAGATAAATTTTATTTATTTATTTTATTTCAGGTACTTGGGATTGGACCCAGGGGCATTCTACCTCTGAGCTCCACCCCAGCCTCATTTTTTATTCTTTATTTTGAAACAGGGTCTCACTAAATTGTGGAGGGCCTCACTAAGTTGCTGAGGCTGAGGCTGAGGCTGAGGCTGGCTGTGAACCTGTGATCCTCTTGAGTACTGTGATTATAAGCTTGTGCCACCACAACAGGCTCACTGTATAAAATTTAAGTATTCCATATGCACATGTGATTATTGGGCAGAGGAGGTACGGCAAATTCCAGCATGGTAAAAATTGCTATTGGTCAGCCTTATTCTAGACCAAAACTTCAGAATTATTATTTTGTCTCACATTATACATAACTTTATACATATTTAATATAAATAACCTAGAAAAGTACTGTTACCTGTTTTTGTAACATAAGGAATCTATTTATAGGTAAAAATATACACAGTTGGGAATATAGCTCAGTGGGAGGATGTTTGTGTAGCATCTTTAAAGCCCTGGTTCTATCCCCAGTAACATCTCTCTCTCTCTCTCTCTCTCTCTCTCTCTCTCTCTCTCTCTCTCTCTCTCTCTCTTTCTCTCTCTCTCTCTCGATATATAAATATAAATACATGTACTTGAGATTTGAGAAAGGTTCAACTGAAAGCACAGGGGAAAAAAGGTTTCAATAGAATCTAAAATTTATCTGAAAGATACTGACAATGTAGAATTCTAAAATAAATTTTAATACAAAACAAATTCACTAAACAACTAAATTTTCTGATCATAAGCCAAATAATGTTTGATTGAATTGTGTTCGTTTCCTAGGAAATTCCTTGTGTGGTGTGCAGAACTTCTCTAATATTTGCACCAAATAACTGCTGATAACTAAAACAATGACTCTACAACCCTATGTCTAATGGAGCAAACTGAAGTGACCTCTTTGTGCCAGTTTCCTGGTCAATCTTAAAGAAATATATATTTTTCTTTACTCTCTATTTTATTTCTCTCAACATTAATGACATTTGTTTCCCCCAAAATAATTCAGTAAAATAATACCCCAAAGTATTTATCACTCTTGTAATTTTCCACAGCCGCTGGGCTACATCTACCTGACTACAGGAGAATGCATGCTATAGATTAAGAGAAATAGATGCAGGCATAGAATGAATATGAACAGCAAGCTTATTTTCTCCAAGAAAAACAAAAGCATAAATATTGATGTAAATTTAATATAATATATGTACACGTATAACTTTTAAAATAGCTCACTGTACATTTAGTATAGATATATAGTATATACAATATAATAATATAGTATATACAATACTATATACTATATACTATATATAGTATATACAATACTATATATATAATATAGTATATACAATAGTAACATAGAATTCAAATAAGTTGTTTATATTAATGAATAATTATATATACATAAAGTTATTTCCCAAAAAATCATTCAAAGTTGCTCTGAATACTTGTATTTACTATGATAAAGCAACATTAACTCACTGGTACTGATGTTAGCTCAGAGTCTCAGAAATTACTTCATCTATTACACAGTTTTATTTGTATAATAGATTAATGTGTATAAAATATCAAAATACACAATACCTGTTCCTACTTTTATCATGTACTCAATAATAATTTGAACTCTAGTTTTATTTTACTTTATATCTTGCAAATGATTTAATTTGTTATATTATACCTGTTGCACAGTAGCATTTTTTATTTACTAATAGTGTGTATAATAAAATAGGATTCCTTTATTATTAACAAGTTAAGTATTTAAATTAATATTTAATTATAAAATAAGACATAATTTTATTTTATTAAAAATTTTAAAATAAAAGACCCCTGATGATGCTAATGAGGGCTTAGATTGTTCTAGCTATCTGATGTGAGGCCACAGGCAGTAACTTTTAAATTCCTGAGCTGTCTATCATTAAGGATCTGACTCAGGTTAGATGTATATTTGCTCAGGGTTTATTTGCTCAGTATCATAGATTTATCAAATTCTTGAATAGTAACTTATTCTAATAAGGCTTCATATGGGAAATCTTTTTAAAATGGAGAAAAATTTATGAATGTTTAATGAAAAATATGAAACCTAACAGAAAATATACCTTCACCTTTTTGTTAAATCATTTTTTTAAAAATGCAAGATACATGGAAATGAAATTGTGTTCTGGATGTAGCTTAAGGCAGATAGTATCATGAATAGAAAGTTTATAAGAGTTAGATTTTTAAATTTCAAAGCCCTATTTAGTTTGAAATCTATTCATCCTTTCCTACAATTGCATTAGTTTAAAGTGTTTGAGGCACTGGACAAATTATGAAAATTTTCTAAGTTGCTATATCAAGTTTAATAATATACTATAGTTGATTCTAAAATTCTATAAACATATTAAAGATAAATGGTAATCAATGGAAAGAAAACAAATTATAGTATTGGAAAATATCATTATCGGTCTTTCTGATTAAATGATTTGATAGTAAACCCTCAATTTCAAATTTTATCTTGGACCAGGTTTTATGAGATTCATCTTGATACAATATTTAGCTGTGAGTAATTTCTTCTTCTTCTCCTTCTCCTTCTCCTTCTCCTTCTCCTTCTCCTTCTCCTTCTTCTTCTTCTTCTCCTTCTCCTTCTTCTTCTTCTTTTTTGCAGTACTGGCGATGAAACCCAGGGGCATTCTCCCTCCAAGCTACACCCTCAGCCCTGTTTCTTATTCTTTATTTGGAAACAGTCTCACCGAGTTGCAAAGAGCCTCATTAAGTAGCTGAGGCTATCCTCAAACCTCAATTCTCCTGTCTCAGCCTTCCAAATGCTGGGATAAGTGTGTACCACCCTGTCTGGCTCTGAGAGTAATTTCTTAAATTTAGTATTATGTACTTTCTAGAGGTAGAGAACTTTCAAAATTATAAGCTAAGGCTCATTTTTGTGTTTTCATTTCCTGATTTTCCTCTTTTAGTGTTTTTATTTATTTATTTTTATTGGTGCATTGTAGTCGTGCATCTTAATGGGATAAAAGATTTGTGTAGACATACCTGCACCCATCACCCAATTAGCCCTCACCCAATCCTCATCTCATTCCCTCCACATCCCTCTTTCCCATGCTTGGCTTAGTGATTGACTCTGATGTGTTTAAGTACATCTTTTGGAGTTTTAACGTAAGCATCAAAACAACAGGTGACATCTTCAAGGTAATCTCTGAAAACATTGAAAATGTTATCAAGTTCAACAGGCTTATTTTACTACCTTCTATTACCACAGGCAGTAGAGGTGCTAAATGTTTGGGCCATTATAGGAAGAGGATATTCTTACTTCTTTCTAGAAAGATTTTTCTTGACTCCCTTTTAAGCCACTGCTCATGGTCACCTAAAAAATCTCCCATTTTTCTAAAGTTTCAACATTTCTAAAGATTTTGATAATATTTCCCTCCAATTTCTTTCTGATTACTCATACAATCTGTTTACAATGACAATAAAAATTTGGTTTCTCCACTCATGGTAACACTTCTCTTACCAAAATCTTTATTAGTCATCTACTGGTACTAAAATATTATACCAAAATTTATAATTTATTACAGTTCCTATGTGTCACCCATCTGGCACAAGCTTAGTTTAACTTAGCTGAGTAGGTGAAGCTTAGAGTCTTTTAGGGTTGCATTGAATTTGTTGTCTGAGGCTGAATTCGTTGGTCAGCTGAAGACTTTCTAAAGTTTGGAGCATCTTATTCTATTATCAGAAAGCCTTTATTCTTTGTTTACTACTTCCAGAAAAACCTAGTTCCTCACCACGAGGACTTGAATATTCGGGTATGAATATTAGGAAACAGTAGGTGGAAATTGGAAGCTGATTACCATACCCAACAATTAAAAGCATAACTAAAAGTGGAAAATAGCATAATCTATATTGAAATAGCACAGTATATATATATATATATATAGTCTGGGAGTATAGCCCGGAGGTAGAAAGCCTCTGGGTTCTACCCCCAGTACCACCAAAAATTGTACTCCTCATGCACTCCTCATGCACATACACAATTAATTATTTTAATAAGAATATTTGTTTGGCCCTGGGGATGGAACCCAGGGGCATTCTACCTCTGAGCTACACCTCCCGCTATATATATATATATATATATATATAGTGGTACTGGGGTTCATGGAAGCCCTTCTACCTCCGGGCTACACTCCCAGACCTATTTTATATTTTTGAAACAGGGTCTCTTACGCCAGCGCGGCTGGCTTCGAACCTGCGCGATCCTCCTGTCTCCGCCTCCCAAGCGCCAGTATTACCAGCGTGCGCCACCACGCCCGGCTCCGGCCCTATATTTTAACCATTATTTTGAAACAGGGGCTCACTGAGTTACAGAGGGCCTCACTGAGTAGCTGAGGCTCTCTGTGAACCGCGGTCCTCCTTTCTGTCTCCCAAATGCTGGGATTACAAGAATGCACTACTACACTTGGCCACAATTAATTACTGAACATAGGTTGTTCACTAGGTGTACATAAATTATAGATGAAAATACTCTACATAATATGGAAAACCAGCCTGCATCCTCCACATATCATTGAATGCTAGATTAAAACTACTTCGAATGTAAACAATATAATTATTTTTAAATAATATGGAATAATATGACAAAATGAAGAAAATAATTAAATATATAAATTCTAATTGGATTATACTTGTGGCAATGTTATTTAAATAAAGTGGTATCAGCCACACATGTGTTGAAATAAGGCCAGAAAAGAAATATTCAATACTCATGTTAAAACCATAGAAGAAATAAGTTGTGATTATTTTTTTCAGAATCAAAAAATTTTACCTGATATATTTTCAACAGACATTTTTATTTCCACATGAAATTGACTAATTCTTAAACTGATTTCCATTGTTCCAAGTTCAAGTTAAATACTGAATGATTAAAATAGATGTTACAAATATATTCATGCTTAGTCATTTAATTAAAAATATGTAATTTACTATTTTTATATTAGAGTATTTTTAACATAATAAATATGTAATGTTAATAAAAAGATTTCTGGCCTTTAAGAAATCTATTTTCAAAAATAGACTCAGAGACCATAATAATTACCCAAAAATCATCTGACATCTTATATAATAGGCATTATTTAAAAAATCTTGCCATTCTATATATATCCATATTGCCATATTAAAAAAGACAGTAATAATTAAATCAATTTGACACTAGTTTTAAATCTTTTGAAATATACAAAATCAAAATTAATTACAAAAAATATGGATTATTTAGAAATATGTGACAGCATGTTTAGAAAAACTCATTAAAATGAATTGTTTAAATTGTCTTATACTAAATGGTCAATTCAATTATAATAAGACAGTTCCTCACTTTCTATTAGATATTCTGAAAGAAAATACAATGATCTGTCATGCTCAACGATGGATTTTGATTTTTGGCGTAAACTTTATGGAAGGAGTTAGGCATTAAAAAATTGAGAAGTGGAGAAGTGCCTCAATATAAAGAAATTTTTGCAGAAAATAAAAAAGGAAAATTCATGAGGAAAACTAATACTACTAAAATATATGTTGTTATAAAACAGATGCTACACTCAGACTAGTACTAGTTGGATAATTATTTACCATTCTTGAATTATTTATTAAAAATCATTTTCTTAACCCTCCTACAACTTAAAATTTTTAGTCACTTTAATTTTCAAAAAATATTGCCCAAGGAAGTATAACTGACACATGCTATTTTGTTGTTGCCATTCACTTTTGACCTTGAATTAACTATAGATTTTTTAAAATTTTCCCCCTTGTTCCGTTTGCCACATTACTAACATCTTTAATAACTAGAGTAAAGCTTCAAAAGTAAAATTCAACATTGCAACTATTCACACTTATTATTCAGATTTTGTTAGTTGTGTGTGTGTGTGTGTGTGTGTGTGTGTGTGGTGTGTCTATGCCTGTGCACATACACAAAGCTCTGTGCAATTGTGCCATCTGTGGCTCTATGTAACCATTACATACAGTCAGCAAAAAGGGATAGCTTCCTCTTGCTATCCCTTTACAATGATGCCTATCTTTATGCCTCATCCCTATCTTTAGCAACTAGTCAAAATAATTTTATTTTAAAATATTATATATTTTGTGCCAGATTCCTGCCCTAGCAGGAGTCAGGGGTCTGCGAACTGTGGGGTGAGGAGGGAAAGTACCCCAGAGAAACAGCACACAGATTCCATGGAGAGTGAAGCTGCTCTCTTTATTTTTCGTTTTGTGCTCTCTCTACTTTCGGTTTGGGCAAGCATTTTATACTTTCTTTTTTGGCTACCTTTTACTCTTGCAATTTTTTTTTCAGAATTAATACATCAGTAAATATACAAAGAACTAATACATCAAGGCAAGTTGGCAGATGGCCACTTCCTTTTCTTAAGGGAAGATTTCCTCTTACAAGCAACCAAGGAAAAGATCAGAAGTTTATTATTAATTACTAATGCAATATCATAATAATATTCTATAATAAGCATTTATTGGTCTGATTGATGCACATTATTGTGTTTTAATTTATAGGCACTACTAAGGAGAGGAACAATTTATATTTTCCCACGTCCCAAGGCTGTGCCTGGGTACCCATCTATTCTGCTGCTGTCCACATACCCAGTGTATGACCAAGGGGATAGGGTTACTGGGGGGTCAGTAGGCACTCTACCATAGCCTACCTCTGATAACATATGCTGTCCTCTCAGAACTCATGACAGTGGAAACAACTATTGTTAATATTTGCTTGGGAAAAGCCTGGGGAGGACCAGTTGCCTTTAAGGCTTGTTCTGATTATCATTGTCTGAGTCTTTATAGAATTTTTTGTTAGCTCTGTCATTACTAATATAAGTCTCAAGTACCTTTTGGGTAACAAGGCCAATTTCAAAAAATCCCAAAATACCCATCCCTAATACTGTTCCCCAGAAGGAGATGCCAAGCACTGTTCCTGGGAATGTCTGCTGTGCAGCATTCCTGCTGAAATGAGCCTTGCTCAATTTTAGACTGGGAAGAAGTCGCGGCAGTTTTGTTTAGCAGTTTTGTGTCCGAGTTCATCAAGGATATAGGCCTGTAGTTTTCCTTCCTTGAACTGTCTTTATTTAATTTTGGTATTAATGTGATTTTGGCTTCTAGAATGTATTTGGGAGGGTTCTGTTTCTCATGAAATAGATTGAGGAGTATCAGGATTAGCTCTTCTATAAAGGTTTTATAAAATTCACTTAGGAAGCAATCGGTCCTGGGCTTTTCTTTGATGGTAAGTTCTTTATTGCTGTTTCAGTCTCTTTGATTGTTATTGGTTGGTTTAAATTTTTGGTTTGAATTAGTTTAGGAAGGTTGTATTTATCAAGAAAGTTGTCAATTTCCACCAGATTTTCCATTTTGTTGGAGTATAGTTTTTCAAAGTAATTTCTGATAATCCTCTAGATTTCTGCACCGTCCATTGTAATATCTCCTTTTTTATCTCTTATCTTCAAATTTTGGGTTGATTCTCTTTTTTTAGTTAAATTGGCTAGTGGTCAATTCAAGATGGATCAAAGACTTGGAAATCAGACTAGAGAACTTGAGGATCCTTGAAGAGGGCATAGGTCCTACACTGCAATACATAGGCACAGATAAAAACTTTCTCAATAAGACCCCAAAGGCACAAGAAACTAAAAGGTGAATCAAGCCGGGCGTGGTGGCGCACGCTTGTAATCCCCGCGCTTGGGAGGCAGAGACAGGAGGATCGCGCTAGTTCGGAGCCAGCCTCGCTGGTTTAAGAGACCCTGTTTCCACATAAAGTTAAAAACTAGGTCTGGGAGTGTAGCCCGTGGGAGTGTAGCCCGGAGGTAGAAGGGCTTCCAGGAACCCCAGTACCACCCCCCAAAAAATAAATAAATAAATAAAATAAATAAAAGGTGAATCAATACATGGGACTACATGAAACTGAAGAACTTCTGTTCAGCAAAGGAAACTGTCAAGATCCTCAACCAAGAGTCAACAGAATAGGAGATTTTTGCCACCTACTCCTCAGATAGAGGACTAATATCTAGACTATAGAGAGAGCTTAAGAAACTCAACACTAGAAAATCGAACAATTCAATCAAAAAGTGGGAAAGTGAACTAAATAGACATTTCACAAAAGAAGAAATTCAAATGGCTAATAAATGCATGAAAAAATGTTCAACATCATTGGCAATCAGAGAGATGCAAATCAAAACTACCCTGAGATTTCACCTAACTCCAACTAGAATGGCAATCATTCAAAGCACAAACAACAATGCTGGTGAGGATGTGGAGAAGTGGGATTGCAAATTAGTGCAACTACTTTGGAAAACAGTATGGAGGATCCTCAGAAGAATGAGAACAAATTTACCATTTGACCCAGCAATACCACTTCTGGGTATCTATCCAAAAGAAAGCAAACCAAACTGCAAAACTAATGCATGTGTATCTGTGTTCATAGCTGTACAATTCACCATTGCCAAACTATGGAACCAGCCAAGATGCCCATCAACAGATGAATGGATTACAAAACTGTGGGCTTGCCAGGCATGGTGGCACACACTTATAATCCCAGAGCTTGGGAGGTGGAGACAGAAGGATTGTGCAGGTTCAAAGCCAGCCTCTCTGGCTTAAGAGACCCTGTTTCAAATATATATATATTAGGTCTGGAATTGTAGCCCAGAGGTAAAAGGGTTTCCAGGAACCCCAGTACCATAAAAAACCCCAAAAAAACAAAAAACATAAAACTGTGTGATATGTACACAATGGAATTTTACTCAGCCATAAAGAAAACACAATTGCATCATTTATAGGGAAATGAATGAAAATGGAAGACATTATGCTAAGCGAAATTAATCTGTCACAAAAAGTAAGAAATAGGATGCTTTGTTAGGTGTGGTGGCTCACACTTGTAATCCCGCTCTTGGGAAGCGGAGACAGGAGGATCGCACAGGTTTGTAGCCAGCCTCTCTGGCTTTAGAGAGCCTGTTTCCAAATAAAAATAGGTCTTGGAGTGTATCCCAGAGGTAGAAGGGCATCCAGGAACCCCAGTATCACAAGAAAGAAAGAATGAAAGAAAGAAAGAAAGAAAGAAAGAAAGAAAGAAAGAAAGAAAGAGGGAGGGAGGGAGGGAGGGAGGGAGAGAGAGAGAGAGAGAGAGAGAGAGAGAGAGAGAGAGAGAGAGAGAGAGAGAGGTGCTTTCCCTAATATGTGAAAGCTAAGATGAAATGGTTATAGGAGAAACTCCAGGTGAAAAAAGGAGATCCTGTAGAGGAGCAAATAAGGCAACCTGAGGGGAAGAAAAAAACTCCCTAAAGCAAATGATAAACTTAAACAAACATATAGATGTCAACCACTAAGTGAAGCATGGGAAGGAGGGATGGGAGGGAATGGGGTGGAGATTGGGGTTAACTTGGTGATGTGTGCATGTATGTCTACACAAGTGTTTTTATCCCGTTTTGATGTATGAATACAATGTACCAATAAAAAATTTTTAAAATATTATATAAATGGACTATGTGCAAGTTGCCTTTAAGAATTTGCTTTTTTTCATCTACCATATTACCTTGAAATCTATTTAAGTTGATATATATCTATAGTTAATTTATTTGTATTTCTGGGTATTTTTTGCCTTATTGAAGTATCATTATTTAATAACCATTCTACTGTAAAAAATATTTAGTCTATGTCCAGTTATGAGCCATTGAGAACCAAACTGCTAGGACCATTAATGTTCATGTTTTTAATACAAAATAAGTATTTGTTTATCTGTGATAAATGTCTCCAAGTTCAATTTCTAGTTTACATAATAAGAGTAGGTTTATTTATATAATATATTTGCATTATAATTATTTATCATAGTGAGATTCAAAGTGATGCATTCATATACTCATACAATAGCATTTGTTTTGTTTTTCTGCTTATTCTTCTCCCTCCCACTCTTTTTCCCTCTTCTTACATGGTAGTGAGATTAATAATGATATATTTACATATTCCCACATTATTTTAAATTAATAGTAATATTTTTATTCCAAATATTGTTGATTTGATTTAGAACCACATATTTTATCACTTTCTTCTCAGTTTTATTAATTTGTGCTCCATTATTTAGTATTTCCTCAATTCTGTTTGTTTTTGGTTGAATTTCTTTTTAGTTTTCTAATTTCTTGGCATTTAAATTTCTATTGTTGATTTGACACTTTGCTCTTTCAACCAAATATTTTAGAGTTATAAAATTTTATCTTGGCTCTGTTTTCCAACATAACAAATATTTTATATTATTTTTATAATCATTTAGTTATTTTGCTTTATTTTCTCTGAGACTTCATATTTAATACATAGACTGTTTAGAAGTGTGTTTGTTTTCATGTGTTTAGAGATTTCTCTAATTATCTTTCTATTATTAACAGTTTGATTCTAATACAGATAGATTATGCACACTATGATTATAGTTTTTTAATTTGTTGAGACAGGTCTTGTGGCTCAGGATATTGTCTGTTCTTGTGAATGATTTTTGGACACTGGGACAACAAATGTGGTGTGCCACATAGGTCAACTATAATCTTTTGGTTGATTGTGTTATTCAGATCAAGCTATTGTCATGATATTTTCTCTAGAACTTCTATCAGTTCTTGATCGAGATGATTACATTTTCCAATTTTATTTCTGGGCATGTATATTTCTACCTTTAGCACTATTAGATGTTCTCCATCAATCTTTAAGGCTCTGAATTTGATGACTATACACCTAGGACTGTTAGATTTTTCTGGTGGTCATTCCTTTATAAATATATAATGTTCCTGTTTGTCTCTGGTAATTTTATCTTTTCTAAAATCTACTCTTCCAAATATCTAGCCATAATTGCTTTTATTTGTTTGTTGATTAGGGCTTGATAAGTATTTTTCTATTTGTTTACTTTTAAAAGACTTGTTAGTTTTTAGGGAGTGCATTGTAATCATACATTTTGTTGGAAGTTCAGGGTGATAGAGGCTACATTCACACAGTACTCAGTTCCCACCCTACTCTCTCCCTCTTTCTTCCTTCTTGTGTTCAGCACAGTGATTGGCTTTGATAAGTTACTGTATGTACATCATGTCCATTAAGGTGTTTCCCTCTTAGAAGTAATACCCTCCTTGAATCCACTAAGGCTTCTCCTCCTTTGTCTAGAGCCCCTCCCATGTCCCAATTTCTTCCTACTTTCAGCTAATGAAGGAGAACATCCACCCTTTCAGTTTTTGTGACTGATTAATCTCTCTTAGCATAATTTTAAGGTCCATCTATTTACTTGCAAATGACATAATTTTTTTTTGGCTGAGTAAATTTCCATTGTGTATATATTCCATAGTTTTGTAATCCATTCATCTATTGATGGACATCTTGGCTAGTTCCATAGTTTGGCAATTGTGAGTTGTGTAGCTATGAACATAGATATCCAAGCATTAGTTTAGTAGTTTGGTTTCAATTCTTTTGGGTAGATACACAGAAGTGGTATTGGTGGATCATGTGGTAGGCACTTTCCCATTCTTCTGATGATCCTTCACACTGTTTTCCAAAGTGATTGCACTAATTGCACTAATACCCACCAAGAGTATATCAGAGTTCCCACTCCTTCACATCCTTGCTAGCATTTGATATTTGTGTTTTTAATGATTGCCATTTGATATTTGTGTTTTTAATGATTGCCATTCTAATTGAGGTTAAGTGAAATCTCAGGGTATTTTGATCACTAATTATATTGGACATTTATAATATTATTGGACATTTCTCCATTTGCTGAACTCAAGCTCTTCAGTTTAATGCAATCCCATATATTAATTTTCATTTTAGTTTCTTGTGCTTTGGTGTTTTGTTGAGGAAGTTTTCCCCATATCTATATGCTGGTTCTCTGCCCTTTTCAAATAACTGCAAGTTCTCTGGTCTAAGTTTTGGGTTTTTGATCTATCTTGAATTGACTCATGCAAGAAGAGAAAGTGGGATTTATTTCCATTTATTCTGCACATGGCCAAGCAGTTTTTCCCACACCATTTGATGAGAAGGCTATCTTTAGTCCAATCTATGTTTGTGTCCTCTTTGTTGAAAATGAATTGACTGTGTGGATTTGTCTCTGAAACTTCTATGCTGCTCCATTGGTCTATGTGTCTGGTTTTGTACAAACATCATGCTGTTATTACTACTATGGTTTTGTCGTATAGTTTGAAGTCAGGTATTATGAAGCCTTCTGCATGGTTCTTATTGCTAAAAACTATTTTGGCTATTCTGGGGTTTTGTTGTTCCAAATGAATTAATTACTGATTTTTCTAAATCTGTGAAGAATGACCATGGTATTTAGTGGAGATTGCATTGAATCTATAGATCACTTTTGGAAGAATGACTAGTCTCACAATTTTTACTCTTCTATCCAAGAACATGGGAGGTACTTATAGCTTCTAAGATCTTCAATTTATTTTTTCAATATTTTATAGTTTTACTTGTAGGATTTTTTATCTCTTTTGTCAGGCTTATTCCTAAGTACTTTATTATTTGGGGGTTATTGTGAGATAAAATGCATTCTGGAATTATTTTTAGTGTATTTATGACTGGCATATAGAAATCTTCTAATATTTTTGGATTTATTTTGTATCCAGACACTGCTGAATTTGTTAATCAGTTCTTGGGTCCTCTAAATATAAGCTCATGTCATATGCAAATCGAGATAGTTTCAGTTCTTCTTTTCCTATTTATACTCCTTTGATTTCATTATTTTGCCTTATTGTTCTTGCTAAACTCTAAAGTACTATATTGAACAGGACTGGTGATAGTGGCATCTTTGTCTTCCTAATTTTAAAGACAATTTTTTCTCATTCAATTAAATGTTGCCTGTAGGCCTATTGTATATTGCCTCTATTATGTTATGCTTCTTCTATTCTATTTCTCTGCAGTGTTTTTAAAACAAATTCTTCAAGACTTTAATTCTATCCTAGATCCCAGTACAATATTCCTGGGAGACTTCAACAGTCCTCCTAAACCACCAGAAAAATCTTCAAGATAAAAGATTAGTAAAGATGCCTTAGATTCAAAGAACACCATGAACCAAAGAGACCTATTAGACCCATACAGAATATTTCATCTTACGAAAGCTGAATTCATGTTTTTCAGTATTATTTCTCCAAAATATGCTATATCTTGGGCAAAAAAGCAAGCCCTAGTAAATTTTAAAGATGGGACATAACCCCCTGCATCTTTTAATACCATAATGAAATGATAATAGAAATTAACTGTAAGAAGACCCAGAGAAATTTCTTAAATACATTGAGACTGAATATCACAATGCTGAATGAGAAATTAATAACAGAAAAATGAGGGAAGAGAAAGCACATACACAAAATACCAAAATTTCTGGGACATTTTGAAGGCAGTATTAAGAGGAAAGTTCCTAGCACTAAGTCTTCACAATAAGAACAGGAAATCAGCCAGGCATGGTGCTTCATACTTGTAATCCAAGTACTTGGGAGACTGAGAAAAAAGGATCACAGGTTTGCAGCTAGCATTCACTACTTAGTGAGGCCCTCTGCAACTTAATGAGAAAATGTTTTAAAAATTAAAAATTAAAAAACGGAGGGCTGAGGTTGTAGCTCAGAGTTAGAATGCCCCTGGTTTCAATCTCTAGTACTACAAAAAAAAAAAAAAGAAAGAAAATCATCAAATAAACAACCAAATGACACACTTCAGAGCCCTTGAAAAGTAGGAAGTCTCAGCCTAAGGACAGTAGGACACAGAAAATCTTTAAAATCATATCAAGAAACAATTAATTAAAAATACAAAAAATAATCAATGAAAAAAACATGATTTCTCATAAAAATAAACAAGATATATAAACCATTAGCTAAACTGATTAAAAGAAATAATTAGCCCAAATTAATAAAACAAGGGATGAACAAAGTGATATTAACAGAGACCACATGGAAATCCAGAGGATCACCAGAAACTATTTTGAAAAACTATACTCCAACAAAATGGATAACCCAGAAGAAACTGACAAATTTAACCTTCCTAAATTGTATAAAGAGTAAATAGAAAGTGTAAACCAATGAATACCACAGAGATTAAAACAGTAATAAAGAGCCTACCATCAAAGAAAAGAACAGGTCCAGATGGTTTCCCAGACTAATTTTATAAAACCTTCATAAAAGATCTGATCTAAATACTTCTCAATCCATTCCATGATATAGAAGAGATGGGACTCTCCCAAATACTTTATATGAAGCCAGCACCACATATTAATACCAAAACCAAATAAAGACAGCGTATATAAAGAAAACTACAGACCAATATCATTGATGAACTTATACAACACAATTCTAAACAAAATGCTAGCAATGCAAATTCAAAACCACATCAAAAAAATTATATACCACAATGAAGTTGGATTTATCCCAGGAATATAAATCTGGTTTAACATACAAAAAAAATCCATGTAATTCACCACATAAACAGAACTAAGAACAAAATGCACATGATCATTTTAATACAGGTTATTATTGTTATTTTTTAGTAAGCTTCCTACCGACAACATATAACTGCCTCATGTATTTGTGAACATTTTACTGATACGTGCCTTTTAGTTGGTATATTTAGACAATTAACATTAAAATAATTACTAAAATATTAGTTTATCTTCCATTTTATTTTTATTCTATCTTCTTTCTCCTCTACTTCTCTTTTTCTTTCTGTCTTATGCGTTATTACTTGAATATTTTAGATAACAATAAGAATAGCAGTGTTTAGTGTATTGGTTTTTAAAAATTTCTTAGTGCTTTCTACAGGTCTTATTATATACATATATACATATAGATATATATGTATATAATAATATATGTAATATATATCTGTATATGTATATATATGAGTTTATAGCATGTTCATTTTACTGCCTTGAGTAAAGTGTAGAAACCATATTTCCACTCAGGTCAATTTTACCTTCCCCAGTTTTCAAATATACTTATTTAAGTATTTTCTCTAAATATGTGGATCATTATACCAGAACTTATAACTTCCTTTAATCATCTTTGTTAGGATGTGATTAAAATCTTTACAAAACTGGGGTTTTGTAAAGATTTTATAAATGAGATTTTATCATGACAGAAACATGACACAAATACCAGTTGAGGGGTATTCTACAAAATACCAGACCAATAGTCCTTAAAACTCTGGAGTCATAAAAACAAAACAAAAAACTTAGAAACTGTCACGGCCAAGAAAACATTATGCAGACAAGACATCTATCAAATGAGAAAAAGGAAAATCTATTTCACTCTCTATTTACCCATTGTGTTATTATTTTCTTTCTACATTTTCAGACTCTAATCTGGTGCCATTTCTGATTAAAGAAATTACCTATTCTTTGAGATTAGTTCTGCAAGCAAAAATTCACTTAGTTTTTATTTGTTGAGAATATCTTTCTTCCAGCTTCATCCCTGAAGGATATTTTCATTGAATATAAATTTAAAGGTGAGGGTCATTTTTTCAGCGTTTGAAAAATTTGGGGCCATTTATTTCTAGTTTCCATGGTTACATTAATAAATTCACTGTCATTCCATGGTAAGTACTACATCTTTTCTCCCTAGACTTTTTCAACATTTTTTTGTCTTTAGGTTTCAAATGTTTAATTATGATGTAATGTGGCAAAGAATTTTTTCCAGTTTATTCTATTTGTGGTTTGCTCGGTTTTTTTTAAACTGTGGGTTTAAGCCTCTTGTTTGGGGGACATCTTCAACCATGTATTTATCCTCTGGGACTCTACTGGTTTGAATGATAAATATTACTGTTTGTCTCACAGGTACCTGAGGCATCTGCCCATTTTTATTCAGCTTTTTCTCTCTCTGTTGTGAAACTGGTTCATTTCTATTCCATTGTCTTCAAACTCAGGGATTCCTTGTCCTGTCATCTCCAATTACTGAGTTGTCTAGTAATGTTTTCACTTTGATTATTATGCTTTTAGTTCCCTAGGTATGCTCTGGAAGTGCTATTTCTGCTGAGACTTCCATTTGTTTTTTAATTCAAAGGTGTTTGATAAATATTTCAATATTATATTATCAAAATTTAAATACCACTTAATGTTTATTTTTAGCAAGACAGTCATCTTACTTAGGCATAGCATTCAGGCTTAGATAGAGTGAATGGTCATTTCCCAATTCTGACCTTCCAGCACCACCCCAGGATAATGGAAGCACTGAATCATGCTTCATCTTCACACCTGGGGAACAAAGTCAACTTCTCACTCAGCCTCACAGTTGTCTAGCAGAAAGAGAATTCATCTTCCATTGTTAGTTACCATTACCTATTGTGTCAATTTCTCTGACAGAAGACAAGGAAGTAACAGGGGACCAAATTGGTCTGCATCATCATTGGGTGTGTGTGTGTGTGTGTGTGTGTGAGAGAGAGAGAGAGAGAGAGAGAGAGAGAGAGAGAGAGAGAGAGAGGAAGAAGAAGAAGAAGAGAAAGAGTATGTGTGTGTGTATAAGAGAGAGAGAGAAAAGAGAGAGAGGAGAGAGAGAGTATGTGTATAAGAGAGAGAGAAAGAGAGAGAGAGAGAGAGAGAGAGAGAGAGAGAGAGAGAGAGAAAGAGAGAAAGAAACATTCTATTACTAATGAAGCATAGAGGAGTTTTTGTCACCAAAGTAGAAAAACTAAAATGTGTGCCGAATGAGTATCTTAAAAAATAAATAGAAAAAAATATGTCATTTGCAGGAAAATGGGTGGAACTTAGAATATCATGCTAAGTGAAATTAGACAGTCTCAGAAAGTCAAGGGTTGTATAAGTTAGATAAAAAATAGGAATCATAAGAAACCAGATAAATGAAGAGAGAGACCAGTAGAATAGTGGATGGGATTAGGAAAGGGAGACATGGAGAAGGAAAAGGAGGATGTAGGAATACATCAAATAATAGATGCTCAAATATGAAGGTATCACTACCAATCTAACAACTATGTAGAGGGAGGTAGAAAGGAAAGTAGAATGAGATACAGAGGGAAATACACAAAATACTGTGTAGACACATATATTTTATCACTTTGAATCTCACTACAATGTGTAATTACAGCGTACCAATATAACAAGTAATAGATAAGAGTACATGGATATTAACAAGACATACACAAATAAAAGCAGGGCAAGTCATGAGGAAAGAAAAGCTAAGAATCTCCCTGTACATCTGCTGATGTTTCTTCTCTATAAAGAAGGTATAACTTGGAATGATAAGCTTTGATCCTAAGAGAAAGTAATTGATTGCATCATGTGGCTAAGGAAAACATGTACATCAAGCATGCTTGTGTTTCTGGCAGATACATTAAATAGAAATCAAATGCTGAGCTTTTCCTGAGTATCCCACTCATACCAGGTTCTAAAAATGCTAAATATAGTCTTAACATTCTAATTAATAGGCATAATCCTAGGATATTTTTTTGGTTTAAAATTTTGTTTGGACAAGTATTTATTCTATTTTTACCAGAATTATTCATAATAATTCCAAACTGGGAGCAATTATAATCCATTTCAATAGTTGAATGGGTAAGCAAACTATGATATGTACCTATAATAAAATACAATTCAACAATTAAAGACTGTGATCAAGTCACGCAAACAATTGAGTCATCAGGCATATTGCCTCATATAGTGCATACTGTAAAAAAAGCAAGTCTGAAATGGCTATATACTTTATTGTTCTAGGTATTTGACATTATAGAAATATCAAATGCACAAAGTGTGAACAGAAAAGTAACTGTCATGGCTTGCTCTATGTGTGTAAGGATGGACTAGTTAAAACCAAGGAGATGTTTTTAGTGTGGTGGATGTACTGTGCCCACTTTAATGGTACATACAAAAATACACTTATCGAAGCTTATGGAACTTTATAAAATAAAGATTAATATATCATCTATATGTGGGAGTTCCTAGGGTTTCAGCATACATAAAATAAACATAGATCATTTTATACTGACAGAAAGCAGGAGAAGACTAACCTATATACATGCACAGAACTATGGGAAAAGTCAGAGGAACATGAGAGCTAACAGCCCCAATTTGTCAAAGCCTAAGTAATTTAATCAACAAAATAAAGAAGCTTTGAATAACAACTCACTGTGAAAATACATGTACATAAGCCCATTATTATATAAATAAATGATCAAGTACATAAATGAGAAAAATAGAGAAACCTCCCATGCAAAGGTCTTCCAATTAATTTTTGTGGACACTCCACATCAAACTGGTGAAGCACAATTTCTCAAGTTGTAAGCGTGGGCTGTACATGTAGGTTTTGCCTCATGCTCCCATCATACTTTCTCTGGGTTTTGTGCTTTTGCAAAGAGTTGAAACCATCCTACCAAGGGTCACAGTGTCATTGCTGACATTGTTGGTGATGCCCTGATCAGGTGTCTATGGACTATAGTGCTTGCTAGAGTTCCCTTTTATTCACACTTGACATATTCTTTGGGGAAAAAAGGTACTATGTACAGGAAAAAAAACAAGGAAACCTACATAATATATGGGCTTTATTTAATAACAATGTAGTAATACTGCTTCATTGGTTGTGACAAATATACCATACTATATAAGATTTTAACATTAAGAAAAATTAAGTGTATGGAACTCTAAACACTAGCTTCACAATATTTCTGTACATCTCAGACTCTTCTAAAATCAAGTCCATAAAAACATGCAACATCACCATTCTTAAAATTATTTTACTGTCTAACACTTTTAAAAAATAGATGTTTTCTGGTTATTCACAGAGATTCTATTCTATTCATATAAAATCCATTTTATCTTATTTTAAAAATCTGAACCTCACTTGTTAGATTACATACACAAAATCAATATAAAGTTTTACCTTGCTGTAATGATTTGCATTTCAAATTATTAATGCCATATTGAAATTTTAACATTAGTTTTTCCTACTCTGATCCTCAGTTCTGACAATACTTTGAAATGAAGCTTTTTCAATTACTATTTCATGTCAATGGTTCACATGTAAAAGGATTCTACCATCCATGGCAACTACTTAGAAATGAATGTCAGGCGTTTTTCCCACCTACTTTCAAGGTGATCACTGAATGGAGAGGGCATATTTATCCTCATTGTATTTTCCACTCAAATTCCATGTCTCTGAGAGGAAACTGATTTCACTGTGTAGCTGAATGAATATAGAATGGAATTTATAAGACTCTTGGGGATGCAGTTGAAATATAAAAGATGCTATGCTGCTGCTTTACAGCAAAATTTCTAGAAGCTTAAATTCTCTAAATAAATCAACAATATTTCTTATGTAGAAGTACATAAAAATTTTAAATCACTTCTAGATTTGGAAGAGACTGTCATTGATAACAATGACACCTCTGATTTTTTATAGTTTAATCCATAAAGGTATATATATATATAATATTATCTAATGTAACAATGGTGTTTTAGATATTTCATAAACTATTCCATAGTAATCTTAGTAGACTGTAACATTTTATTGCAACAACTGCTAATTAAGGGTGTTTTTTTTAAAGAATGTTCCACTAAACCAGGCGTGGTGGCACATACTTGTATCCCAATAATTGGAAGGCTGAGATGGGGGATTCATACTTGAGACAAGCCTCAGCAAATTACCAAGACACTCAGCAACCTAATGAGACCCTGTTTCAAAACAGAAAATAAAATAGGGTTGAGGGTGTAGCTTGGAGGTAGAATGCCTCTGGTTTTAATCCTCAGTTCCCCCTGTCCTCCCCCCACACAAATGCTCTAAGAAATAAGTTTAGGAAGAAATAGCATAATCTTTAGAAACAACTCAGCTCACCCAAAGGTAGAGCACAATGACTTGAAAAGAGATTTCAATGAGAAAAAACAAATGCATAAGGATTTTATATTGCCAGTTTACTGTTCCTCAAAGCCAGTTAAGACCCAGATGAAAGATATAGAACAGGAATAGCTGGAGAATCTTGTTAAGATGAAATGTTTAAGGAAATTTTTGGCTCTAGTTCTTTGGAAGAGTGAAATTTGTATCTTAGTTAAGGATGAGGTGAGGGTTCCAAAATAATACCCATCAAGGTCTTTAGTTTGTATACAAAGAGGAGAATGGAGTATGACTCTAGAAGTAGAATTTCACTGAAATATTTTAAAAGTTGTTTTATTAGTGCATTGTAATCATACATTGTAATGGGGTACAAGATGCTAGAGGCATACATGCACACATCATTCATTTAGCCCTTCCCTAATTCCCACCCCATTCCCTCCACTTTCCCTCCTTCTCATGTTTGGCTTACTGATTGATATGTTTCTAAATGTACATCATGTTCACCGAACTCTTGAAGATCTCAGTCAGAGCTGCTCAAACTATATTGTTGATATTATTACTAGAAAGTTTTTGTGGGAAGCTTCCAGTGCAGGAATTAAGAGGAAATATATAATATGGAAATATATATAATATTTATATATAAATGTATAAATATATAATATGGCATGATCAAATTGGAATGCAAACTATTTTAATACTATAAAATGTTTTTAAATCAATGCAATTCACTATATTAACAAGCTTAGGGAAAGATATTAGATGATCCTTCCAATAGAAACAGGAAAAATTGTGAGAAAATGCAGCACTCATTTTTAAAATGCATCCAATCAAGGAAGAATAAACATAGACACACAGCACCCAGGGCTTCCTCTTCAGCCCTTAGTCAGGTGAAGTAGTATCAGCAGCCTGCTTTCAAATGTCACTGTCTTTAGAGTCTCATTCAGCCACAGAGGGTCCCTCTCCTGGGACCTTAAACCCAAGGTTGTGCAGTCTGGATCTGGTGACATAGCGACATACGCATATAAAGACCTTTACATCCCAACTGATGTGGGGCAATCTGATGAGCGGTACTTACTCCAGAGCTCCCCAGTAGGCTGGCTGAGATTTGGAGGGGGCCAACAGGACAGTTCACTTTCTCCTTCTGGAGCACCCTTCCTTTCTCTTTCCTTAAGACTTTTGATACCTAATAAACATTTCATGTCTCAATCTTTGTCTAGGGGTCTGTTCCCAAAAAATTAAAATCTTTGTAGTGATTGCCAAGCTGTTTCATCATGCAGTAATTCACTGCCCAGATGTAGTTGGGTGAATTATGTCTATTAAATAAAAGTAACAATTTTGATCCATATCAATATATATAATTAAATGAAAAAAATCCTTAGAGAAAAATTTATTATGATGCCAATCAATAGAATTAAGCTGTGCTCTTCTAATGCTATTGATAAATGCTAATACCTAATTTGTTTTTATTTATTTTAGCGGTTGAGGTTAGAACACTAAGCAGACAAAAGATTTCTTAGAGCAAGATAGTCAGAAGAAGATAAATATCTCTGCTACTAATGGACTAAAGAAAAATTCTATAAAAAAAAAAGTGTGAGCTGACTTTCTATCAATCAGATTCTTGTCAAAAGCATTTCTGTCCAGAATGTCAAAAAACAAAGATTGAAAACTTTGAAACAAATGAAATGAAGAATATGATTTGTGAGTGCATGTTGCAATAGTCACCCTTTTTTGTGTTTGAATGAGTGTACTCAGGAAACCTTTGGTTGTCATACTGTAGATGCATGAATAAAACTAAATAAAGGCTATTTCTATGCAAAATGACACCGAGATTTGCAACAATATCATGGGTACTCTGCGTTCTTTCCACTGTTGAACAGAGTACAAACTTAATGAAAATTCAAAAATACTGAAAACTGAGCTATCACCCTAACATTTCATTTAATTTCAAGTGAGGATAAGCTGTTATTTATAAACTACCCAAACATATATTGACAATTTATGTTTACCTTTTACCAACATACATATCAAGTGTATAATCCAGCAATAAAAGGATACTGTGGTAATGATAATTATATATCCATTAAATGACTATAATTCAGACTCAAATGTTTTTATAATATCAAAATATAGCTGGGCATGGTGGTGCACGCTTGTAATCCCCGCGCTTGGGAGACTGAGACAGGAGGATCGCACATGTTCAAAGCCAGCCTCAGCTACAGAGTGAGTCTCTCAGCAACCTTGTGAGACTCTGTTTCCAAATAAAGTATAAAATAGGTCTGAGAGTATAGCCCGAAGGTAGAACTATAAATAAATAAATAAATAAATAAATAAATAAATAAATAATATGGCTATCTATGTTTGGTACTATAAAAACTGAAAATTAAGCAGCTCTCTAGATAGTAGGAACTGGTATTTGTGCTTTCATCATTTTCTTTTTTTTCTTTTTTAATTTTTAAAGTATTTATTGGGCATTGTGGTAATATATGTGCCTTTTCCTTTTTAATTTAACTGAAGGCACTTAAAATTTTACATTATTGAAAATTACAAGCCAAGAGAAAAAAGTAATCTTGAATTTTTACTTAATATTATCACCTAAGTTAAGAAATAAAGGAATATATTTATTTGAAATAGATGTAATTATTAAATATATTCATGTAATACCGATTTCAATACAGTAACACCTCTCTCTCTCTCTATATATATATATATATATGTGTGTGTGTGTGTGTGTGTGTGTGTGTGTGTGTGTATACAGTGTGTGTATACATATGTATACATACATTGCAAATGAAAAGCTTTCATTGCTTCTAAACAAGGTTTTCATAGTACTCAATATTTACTTTGAATTTTTAATCATAAAATTGTCTTTTCCACTAAAACCATGTCCAGAAAAACAGATGAACTACTTCTCTTGGTATAAATGTTTTGAGTCCAAAAATAAAATAATGACCAAGTTTTCTTTTTGTAAAAACAAAGACAAATAAATCAATTCAAAAAACCAAATGAATTTTCCACAGAATAAAGTCTACTGTCCAGACCAAAAAACTAAAATCTGTCCAGAAAAGCAATCATTTCATTGTGAAAAACCTATTTGGTGGATAAGTTGTAGTTTTAACTACCACACTTCATGTTCACTAGTGTTATCTATTATATTTCATGGTAGGCAAGGAATAATTCTAATCTGCATATTTTGAATGTATACCTTAATATTTAATTTATCATTTTCTAATTATTTAAATTGCCTACAACAGCTCAAATAAAATATGAAATTATAAAATTACATAAAAACCTGGAAATTTCTATTTGGATCAAATCAATAGGAATCCTTTTATTATTGACTTTTATTAATATTCAATATTTATAATAAAATGGCCTAAGCAATTGACTAAAATAATTTAATATAAATCTAAGTCTAATAAAAATTTCTTCCTAGAAACCATCACTTGCAAGTGTTATGGGATATTTTTCAGTGTCTAATGTCCTTTTAAAGGATCTTCCAGGTTCTCAAAATTAAGATATATTATGTCACACTATTTAGGACATTTTTCTGTTTCTTCTGACCTCTAGATTTCTAGAGGCAATTTTCATTCCTATGCCTTCACTCTTATAATCACTGCAGACATATATTAATTTATAATTAAGGTTTAAAATCTGTGATTCTAAATATCTCATTAAATCCTAAATGTAATTTTATTTTAAAGTTTCAAATGACAGATATACAATGGCTTTTTCTTAATTACCTATGCTATATCAAAAGTCAACAGAATTTAAGGGATAAAAATATAATTTACATTTCCTATAGTCACATATATATTTTAATATAAAAGTCTAAAAGAAAAAATTAAAAACTTATAAACTATGAGAAAAAGGTGAGAAAATATGACCTAAAACCAAGGAAAAAATGGAAAAAGAAGCTAATGTGACCCAGATGTTACAGTCATCAGTTAAGGACTTTACAACAATTTTTAGAAATGTGTTTAAGGACTTACAGTAAAAGATTTATACAATGTATAAATATTAAAAGTCTTGGAAGACATGATACTATAGCACACACAAAATTTTTTGAAATAAAAATTATAGCATATGAATTAAAAATCTACTTTATGCAGATTGAACACTATAAAATACAAGATAATTTTTAATATAATAATTTTTAAGACAAAGAGGATTGAGGTTTTAAGAAGACATCATATGATCTGCCAGGTGGTATCAACTACTAGCTCACATTTCTTTTTTTTTTTCATGAATTTCAGTTATATTTATTTAATAAAAGATTTCTAACTGTACAACTGAAACTTGATGATATTCTACCCTTTCTATTTATATTTAACACTGTTACAAATACCTCAATTATTAAAATATGCATTTCCCAGCCCTTGAATTAATATAAATATTTATGTGTTCTAGGCAATTCTATAGCCCAAAATGAAAAGTGAGATCTGAAGTCTGTGATATGCTTCTAAAATTATAGAATCTTTTCTTTATTTTTACAACTCTCATCTTAGTTATGCAAACAAAATATATGTTGTAATTTATTTTGGACTTTTATCTATCTTATAAAATATTTGGATTATATAATTTTTTATAAAAAATATGCCCCTAGCTTGGGCATATTACAGAAAACATATGTCCCTTCTCTTTCTGTGCTTGATTAATCTCACTTAACATAATGTTCTCTAGTTCCTTCCATCTTCTTGCAAATGCTATTATTTTATTTTTCTTTATAGCTGAATAGAATTCCATTGTGTGTATTTCCCATAATTTTGCAATCCATTCATCTGTTGATGGAGATCTAGGTTGGTTCCATATTTTTGCTATTACACACTGTGCTGCTATGAACATGGGTATGCATATGTTAGTGTACTTCTCTAATTTCAACCCCTTTTTTTAAAAGAATTTATTTATTTATTTTTTCCACATATTTCCTTTTATTTATTTTCATGTGTCTACCAGATAATTTATTTATTTATTTTAACTTTTTTTATTGAACATAAATAGTATACATTTACACTATATTTTGTACCCTCTCCCCCACCACCCCAGTTTTCCCTCCCCCCCTCCCACCAATGGTTGTCCAGCTTAACCATGTCTTATTCATAATTTTACACATGTTCAGGTGTAGACTCTCATTAATCAAGATCGGCCTTCCTCCTCTCCTATCTTACCATCCAAACGTAGCTAGTATTTCCCCTTCAATATCTGGAGTCCCACTGGTATCCTTTGTGTTTCCTAGTTTGGGCATATTAGAGGAAACATACGAATCTTCTCCTTCTGTGCTTGGCTGATCTCACTTAACATAATGTTCTCCAGGGCTTTCCATCTTCTTGCAAATGATATAATTTTGTTCTTCTTTATGGCTGAATAGAATTCCATTGTGTGTATTTCCCACAGTTTTGCTATCCATTCATCTGTTCATGGTGATCTGGGTTGGTTTCATATTTTGGCTATTACAAATTGTGCTGCTATAAACATAGGTATGCATATGTTGCTGTAGTTCTATGAATTCAACCCCTTTGGAAAGATACCCAGGAGTGGTATAGCTGGATCATATGGTGGATCTATTCCCACCTTTCTTAGGAATCTCCACACAGATCTCCATAGTGGTTGAACTAGTTTGCATCCCTACCAACAGTGTAAAAGAGTTCCTCTTTCCCCACATCCTCGCCAGCATTTGTTGTTGTTTGATTTCTTTATGCTTGCTACTCTGACTGGGGTTAGATGGAATCTCAGTGTAGTTTTGATTTGCATCTCCCTGATGGGCAGTGATGAAGAACATCTTTTCATGTATCTATTAGCTCTTTGTATCTCTTCTTTTGTGAAGTGTCTATTTAGTTCATTAGCCCATTTCTTGATTGGGTTGTTTGTTTTGCTAGTGTAGAGTCTTTTGAGCTCTTTGTATATTCTGGATATTAGCCCCCTATCAGAATGGTGGCTGGTAAAGATCCTTTCCCATTCTGTGGGCTTCCTCTTAAGGTTATTGATAGTTTCCTTTGATGAGAAGAAACTTTTTAGTTTGATGTTATCCCACTTGTTTATTCTTGTTTTAATTTCCTGAGCTTTGAGGGTTTTGTTGAGAAAGTTACTGCCTGTGCCAATATGTTGTAGTGTTGAACCTATGCTCTCCTCTACTAACTTCACAGTCTCAGGTCTAATTTCTAAGTCTTTGATCCATCTTGAGTTGATTCCTGTGTTTGGTGAGATATAGGGGTTTAGATTCATCTTTTTACAAATGGTTAGCCAGTTCTCCCAGCACCACTTGTTGAAAAGGCTGTCTTTTCTCCAGCATATGTGTTTGGCCCCTTTGTCAAAGATTAATTGACTAAAGATGTGTGGGTTTGTTTCTGTATCTTCTACTCTAATCCACTGGTCAGTATATCTGTTTTTGTGCCAGTACCATGCTGTTTTTACTACTATTGCTCAATAGTATAGTTTGAAGTCTGGGATTGTAATGCCTCCTGCGTGTTTCTTATTATTGAGAATTGCTTTGGCTATTCTAGGTCTTTTCTTTCTCCATATGAAGTTCATGATTGATTTTTCTAGGTCTCTGAAGAATGTCACTGGTATTTTAATGGGAATTGCATTGAACCTATAGATCAGTTTTGGCAGAATGGCCATTTTGATGATATTTATTCTGCCTATCCATGAGCACGGGAGATCTTTCCATCTTCCAAGGTCTTCTTCAATTTTTTTCTTTAATGTTTTATAGTTTTTGTTGTAGAGGTCTTTTACATCTTGGGTTAGGTTTATTCCTAGGTATTTTATTGGTTTAGAGGTTATAGTGAATGGAATTGTTGTTTTTGTTTCTTTCATTGTGGATTTGTTGTTAGCATAAAGAAAAGCCACTAATTTCTTTAGGTTGATTTTGTAACCTGCGACTTTGCTGAATTTGTCAATCAGCTCCAGAAGTCTTTTGGTTGAGTTCTTTGGGTCTTCCAGATAAAGGATCATGTCATCTGCGAATAAGGATAATTTTAATTCCTCTCTTTCTATGTAAATTCCTTTGATTTCCTTCTCTTGTCTGATTGCTGCAGCAAGAGTCTCAAGGACTATGTTGAAAAGGAGTGGTGATAGTCGGCATCCTTGTCTTGTTCCTGACTGTAGCGGAAATTCTTGCAGTTTTTCCCCATTCAATATAATATTGGCTTTGGGTTTGCAGTATATTGCCTTGATGATGTTGAAGTACTTTCCTTCTATCCCAATTTTTTGCAGTGTTTTTAACATAAATGGGTGTTGGATTTTGTCTAATGCTTTTTCAGCATCTATTGCTATGATGATGTGGTTTTTGTTCTTGGTTCTATTTATGTGGTGAATAACATGTATTGATTTGCGTGTGTTGAACCAGCCTTGTTTTTCTGGGATGAAACCGACTTGGTCATGATGTACTATTCTCTTGATATAGTTTTGAATGCGTATAGCTAGTATTTTGTTTAGAATTTTTGCATCTATGTTCATTAAGGATATTGGTCTGTAGTTTTCCTTTCTTGAGGTATCTTTATTTGGTTTGGGGATTAATGTGATACTGGCCTCATAGAAGGAATTTGGGAGAGTTCCATCTCTTTCAATTTCCCGGAACATGTTGTGAAGTATTGGTATTAGTTGCTCACTGAAGGTTTTGTAGAATTCAGCTGGGAACCCATCTGGGCCTGGGCTTTTCTTTGGTGGAAGAATTTTTATTGCCATTTCTATTTCTTTGGTTGTTATTGGTTGGTTTAGGCTTGCTATGTCCTCTTGGCTGAGTGTAGGAAGGTTAACTGTGCTTAGAAATCTATCAATTTCTTCCAGGTTTTCAAGTCTATTGGAGTATAAATTTTTAAAGTAGTTTCTGATAATATTGTGAATTTCTTCACTATCTGTGGTGATATCTCCTTTTTCATTTCTAATTTTGATAATTTGAGTTGATTCTCTTTTTCTTTTGGTTAAGTTGGCCAGGGGTTTATCAATTCTATTAATCTTTTCAAAGAACCAACTTTTTGTTTTATTGATTCTTTGAATTGTTTTTTTGTTCTCTATTTCATTTATTTCTGCTCTAATTTTGATGATTTCTTGTCTACTGCTGGCTTTGGGAATAGACTGTTGCAGAATTTCTAGATCCTTGAGTTGTGTCATTAGGTTCTTTACTTGGTGGTTCTCTGTCCTTTTTATGTGGGCACTCAATACAATAAACTTTCCTCTTAGTACTGCCTTCATGGTGTCCCATAGGTTTTGGTAGGTTGTGTCTCTGTTTTCATTTGTTTCCATACATTTTTTTATTTCTTCCCTAATTTCTGCTCTTACCCATTCGTCATTCAATAGTGTATCATTCATTCTCCATGCATTTGAATACTTTCTTTCGAGTTTCCTATTGTTGATTTCTACTTTTATTCCATTGTGGTCTGAAAATATGCATGGAATTATATTACATTTTATGAATTTGCTGGTATTTTTTTTGTGTCCCAGGATGTGATCGATTTTGGAGAAGGTTCCATGGGCTGCTGAGAAGAAAGTGTATTCTGTAGTTCCTGATTGAAATACTCTGAAAACGTCTATTAGGTCCATTTGGTTTATGGTTTCCTTTAGTTCTAAAGCGTCTTTACTCATTTTTTGCCTTGAAGATCGATCCAGTGGTGTGAAGAGGCGTATTAAAGTCTCCCAGAATTATTGTATTTGGGTCTACTTGGGATCTTATGTCCAGAAGGGTTTGTTTTACAAATGTGGTTGCACCCATATTTGGGGAATAAATATTTACTATCATTATATCTTCTTGGCGTATTGTTCCTTTTAATAAAAAGAAGTGCCCTGATTTGTCTCTTTTGATGTGTTTTAGTTTAAAGTCTGTTTTGTTGGATATCAGGGTTGCTACCCCTGCTCTTTTTTGGTCACTGGTGGCATGGTATATCTTTTCCATCCTTTCACGTTCAGCCTGTGAATGTCTTTGGCTGTGAGGTGAGTTTCTTGCAGACAGCATATATTTGGATTATGTTTCCTAATCCACATTGCCAGTCTATGTCTTTTGATTGGTGAGTTAAGTCCTTTGACATTAAGAGATATTATTGAAATATGATTTTTGTTTTCTGCCATTTTGTGTTCTGTCTACTCTTGGGTGGTGTGATCTTTCTTCTTTACTTAAATGGCCCACTTATTAACTTCCTCTCTTCTCTGATTCTGAAGTCTGCTTCTTTTTTCTTCCTTATGGTTTATTTCTTTAAGAATTTTCTCTAGTGTTGGCTTTGAATTCATGAATTTTTTGAGATTCTGTTTATCCTGAAAGACTTTGGTTTCCCCATTGATCTTGAATAGTAGTTTTGATGGATAGATGAGCCTTGGTTGGAAGTTATTTTCTTCCAGGGTCTGAATCACGTCATACCAGTCTCTCCTAGCATTCCTAACCTGGGTTGTATAGTCCGGGGTGATTCTTATTGTTTTGCCTCTATATGTCACCCGTCCTTTTGTTCTCACCGCTTTTAATATTCCTTCCTTAGCCTCTATATTGGTCATTTTGGTTATTATGTGGCGTGGAGTGGTCTTTCTTTGGTCTTGTCTCAGTGGAGTTCTGTATGCCTCCTGGACTTGAAGATTCAAGTCTCTTTCCATATTTGGAAAATTCTCTGAGATTATTTCCTTGAAGATATTACAGATGCCCTTGGTCTGTACCTCTATCCCTTCCTCAATGCCTATTATCCATAAATTAGGGCGCTTCATATTATCCCATAATTGCTGGATGTTTAGGTTTTGTTGCTGTAAAGATTTCTGTATATCGCTGACTGTGTTTTCGGTTTTGGATGTACTGTCTTCTAACATTGATATTCTGTTTTCCATTTCATCTAATCTTCCAGAATTTCTTTCTATTGCTGTTTTCATTTCACTTATTGCCTCTTTCATTTCATTCCAGACCTCTTTCTGATTCTTTTTTAGTGTTTCTAATTCACCTTTAACCTCCTCTATACTTGTTTTAAATCTTTTCATCATATTGAACATCAAGATTCTGAACTCCCCTTCTTGCATTTCTAGTAGGTCAGTATTCGTGATTTCTGCTGTCTCTTCATAATTCCTGGTTCTCACATTTATAGCATTCTCTGTCCTGTTTTTCTGATTTCTACCCATCGTTCGTGAGTATTATGCTTAGTCAAATCTTAATATTAGGAGTTTAGGGGTATCGGCTAGTCAGCAGAGCCTTTCCAGTGTTGAGGGTGGGTGATGTGTGAGGAGGTAGGGTGATTGGTAAAGGAGTCGGATTAGGTAGAGGATATGTTTAGGTTGAGAAAGACTTTAAGTATGATAAGGTAATATCTTGCTAGGAATGAGAGAGAGTTAACTACTAGGACTCTTGTCGTTAGTAGAGTAATTATAGATATAAGAAATACTTTGAGTATTAAACCAGGAGGTATATTATGGGGAAAAGTTTTGGGAGATAAAAGTATGTAGGTTAGTGTGGGAGGTTTGTAAATAGGGGTGATGGAAGGAGCAGACAGACATAAAAAAAAAATCCACACAAGATACCAAGACTATTATGTAATCCAAGGAAAAGGAAGGAAAACCAATCAAAGGAGGAGAATGAAAAAAAAAGGAAGGAAAGAGGACAAAAGAGGAAAAAAAGAACAAGAATAAAATAAAAGGAACTAGCATCTGTGTGAAATAAAAAAATAAGACAAACTATCCAATATATATATATATATATATATATATATATATATATATATATATATAAAACAACAAGTTAAAGAAGTGTGGGTTAAAAGAAAAAAAAATAAAACAGCAATAACCATACCAAAACAAAAGCACTGTAAAAGCAAAATAAAACAAAACATCCACATTAAAAGTAAAACAAACAGTCCTCCTTATTTACGCATATGGGTCAGGTCCATATAATATGTGCGTATCTGATTGCTTTGGTAGCTTTCAGAATACCATCCAATGTCTCTTAGTTTTCTTTGTACTCTATTTTTATCTTCTTAGGTCACTCTGGGTGTTTGGACACCTTTCTCTCCTTTAGTTGCTTTAGGTTTATGTGTCCGGATGTCTGGTTATTTGATTCTGTACAATTCACAGGTTCTGCGAAATTCTAACCTGTGGTCAGCACCTCTGCACTCACCACCCTAGACTCCAGCCTGTGCTTCCCTACAGCAGGGGTGGAGAATCACCAAAGTATAATTGGAACCTCCCCCTGAGGTCCTGTGCAGATATTGTGGCCCGATGGATTTTCTTGTGTCTCTGGAAATTCCAGCTGGGCTAACCGGTGTGGTCCCAAGATGTACCCTGGGCAAATTGATGCTGGTTCCTGGATGTCCACACTTACTGCCAGAGCCCTGCCTATTCCGAGAGTGCAGGCTGGTGCGCTGCTATTACTGGACCCAGGTGTGAGTGGATGCAGCTGTCTATTGCTGCTGGTATGCTCTTCCAAGGTGTATTGAGCTGTGTTCTCGCTTAGAACTAAGCATCTGGCTACCAGGAGGGTGGGAACACCCAGCGGTGGGCCAGGGGTGCAGGATAGGTGCTCAAGGATCCAGTGCGCGGTGTCTAGCAATGGTCTCTGCCTCCCGCAGGATGTAGAAGCTGGGGGTGCCCCAAGGAGATTTCTGGGTCACAGAGGGTTTTCGCAGCCTGGAAGGCAGGCTCTGGCAAGGTGGTGGGGGCTAGACACACATGCAGGCTCCAATTTAGGGGTGGCAGTGGCACAGGCACTGACTACTAGCAGGGGACCAGGGCGCAGACAAGGTGCGCGAGGAGAGTGCTCAGTTCTGAGGCTTGGGCCCGTGCTGGGGGGTTGGGGCTGCACACACGCTAGGACCCCCACTTCCCTGGGTGCCCTCAGGTACCTGACTTCCTTGGTTCAGGGTCCGTGGGAGTCTCTATGCAGTTGTGATCCAGTCGCTGGTGAGCACACAGAATTCTGACGTGGGTGCTGCTTGCTGCTTAAGATGAGGTCCTAAATCCGTTTTCAGTCCCGCATTATATTGCCGCCGTAATATCGGGCAGGCAGCTCCGCGGGCAGCGGCGAAAGCAGCCCACCGATCAGCGTTCTGATCGGCGTTCCGATTGTATCTGCAGCAGGTCCGGTGTCCGATCTTTGTTCTTCTTCTTCAAGTTCAGGGTTCCGCTGAGGTACCTGGATGTGTTTTGGTTCCTGGTATGTATTTATTTTGTTGATTAAGACACTGCTTTCTAAGTATTTGAACTTTATTTGCTTCAGCTACTGAGAAGTGCTGTGTCCCTCAGTCGCCATTTTGGAAAAAAAAAACAAAAACTAATTTCAACCCCTTTGGAAGGACATCCAGGACTGGTATAGCCAGATCAAATGGTGGATCTATTCCCAGTTTTCTAAGGAATCTCCATACTGATCTCCATAGTTATCCCAAATTTCTTATCAAAGTCCCGAGGGAGAGAAGAAAGAGAAAGGAATACTGAACATTTTTTTTAAGAAATGACTAATAAAAACTTCCTAAATATGGTGAGAAAAAGCTATAGAAGTATAGCACAATAGCATGAAAATTGTATATGCACACATACACATGCACACACCCAGCCGTATCAAAGTCAAATATAGAAAATCACAAGTAAAGAGAATATTAAAAAAAAAAAAACAGTGGAAGAATGAAAGTAACAAATTAGATACAGGGGCCAAGAAATGACAGGCTACTCTCTTTTTACAAGCAATGGACTAGAGATGACAAATAATAACTCAGAATACAATATATTGTGAAATCTTCATCAAAATATTGATGAAATGAAGATATTTTCAAATACTTAAAAGTTGAGCCCAGCATAGTGACTCATGCTTGTAATCTCAGTACTTGGTAGGCTGAGACAGGAGCATCACAGTTTCGCCGCCAGCCTCAGCTGCTTAGTGAGGCCCTCTTCAATTTACTGAGACCCTATTTTCAAAGTAAAGAATAAAAAATAGGGCTGGGTGTATAGCTCAGAGGCAGAATACCCCTGGGTTCAATCCTCAATAAAATAAAAAGGAATAATTCAGCAGTCAGTTTTTAAAACAGGGTTGTTCTCCCAAGCACTGGAATGACAAGCATGTGCCTCCACACCGGCTACATGATTTTCTTACTTGAAGTCATAACACCTGGGTCATTCAATTAATATTTACTCTTGAGAGAGAAAATTATGTATCTTTGTCTACTTAACATTAATTAATTTCTTCATTTTACACTGACCCAGAAAATGACTAGAAAGCATGTGCATGAGTAACAAGAATTAAAGACCAACAAACTCTATTCATTTTCTCAATAACTTTTTGTTATTTATCTTTGTGGACTTCTTGTCTTTTCATGTGCCATTATGACCTATGGCCAATATTCTCTATTATTAAATTATCATACATTTGGATATAGTTGCTACATATGTTTTAATTTTCCCTTTAATCTATGAACTCTGCTTCTGACACACAGTATGTCCCAAAATTATCTTGCATATTTTCTGACTCAGACATGGGTAAAGTAAATCTTCAAAAAGTCTTACTTCTTTGTGAAAAATGATAAAGAATTGATAAAGAAAGTTAGTTAAATGCAAATAGTATTTAAAGTAAATTATACAATATTTTTATTAAATGGCATCCCTGAGTGTGTCAATGTTTTCATTCAATTCATATAATACCCTAAATAGAAAAATAAATAATAAGTGTTACTTATTTCACTATTTTAGATTAAATCCTTTGCATAGCTTTTCTCACTTCTGCTAGTCAAATTGGACTTTATAGACCTGCATTTTGATTCTATAAAGAAAACAGCTGAAAACATAGCAAAGAAAAGAAGTATATAACTGAGGATAACAAAGGAGAAATAAAAGGAGCTCAATATTTTCTTATTTGCATCTCTTGATGGAAATATCATATGCATTGATAATTAATTTATATAATCTGATTAGATAAAATTTGATATTGAGAACTTCCAGAAGAATATAAATTTATATCCTGGTAATATGGAGAACTTAAATATTCATTAGTATTTCTGATTAGCTCAAAACTATCTGAAAACATAATTTGAACAAGGGAGTCTCCTGAGACTACTAAGATTTTGATATTTCTCTATTTTAATAAAAATTCTTTCACAGTTAATCGAGGTTGTGTCCAACCTGATCATCTATTATCACAGTAATAATGCTTTAGTTTACATTTCTATATCCCTAATTTGTATGAATATCTGAAAAATCAAGCATTAAGTCAAAAGAAGATGGTGGCATTTTTCTACTACCAAACCCATGATAGAAAAATAAAAGCCTTTAGCTGTGTTCGGGTTATTATTTCACAAAATACTTAAAGATCCTGGGTTTGTACTTCAATTCATTAGGTTATGTCCTAAAGCCTAGAGTCCACATGTTTATACCAAGTCTTTTATATCTTATGAAGACTTTTAATCAACGGTCTAAACGTTAGAATGGCAAGCTCCTTTACAATCTAGTACCAATCTTTATGTTAGTTTGTGACCTTCTTCTGGGGCTTATAGCTTGCCAGCTCTTTCCCCCTGTGCCAGACTGTGCAGACTCACAAGTCAGAGCTCATTGTGAAATTTCCTGAGGCACACTCACCATGCACACTACACCTACTACCTTCCTTGCACACACTACTGGGAGAAACCTTCCAAAGAGCAACAGCAGGATGAGTGCATCAGCATCAGCAGTGCTCCTCAGCCCTTACTCTCTACTGAAACTCACTATCATTGAACTGTGTCTTCTCTTCTCTATACATGATATGATTCCTTGTTCTGACTCCTTGGAACACAGATTTTAAATTTCCATCACTATCTTATGCTAAGGGTTCCAAGTTAAAAGTTGTTCAAATCCAAGAATACTAGAAGTCTAATTGGAATGCAAAAAATTCCAATTAAAATTATTTAACAAAATACCAAATAAAATTCTTGAAATATTTAAATACCAAAGCCAGCCGGGCATGGTGGTGCATGCTTGTAATCTCAGCGCTTGTGAGGCTGAGACAGGAGGATCGCACAAGTTTGAAGCCAGCCTCAGCTACTTAGTGAGGCTCTCAACAACTTAGTAAGACCCTGTTTCCAAATAAAGTATAAAAATAGGTCTGGGAGTATAGCCCGGACATAGGAAAGCCCCTGGGTTCCACCTTCAGTACCACAAAAAAATTATCAAAGCCAAAATCCTTTTAGAAATTTATTATTTCTTCATTATTCTCCTTTGGATTTAAGCAGCACATAAAGAAGAAATATTCAGGGAAGTGAGTGTTTTCCGCTGCTCTGACCTAACTAGTGTATTTTATCATGTGTAAGAGAGAAAAAAAGATTTCTGGATGTTTTATCTTATTAGAAGTTTTTTGTTTTAGCTGGGCGTGGTGGCACACGCTTGTAATCCCCGCACTTGGGAGGCGGAGACAGGAGAATAGCGTGAGTTTGAAGCCAGCCATGCTGGCTTAAGAGACCCTGTTTCCAAATAAAAATATAAAAATAGGTCTGAGAGTGTATCTCGGAGGTAGAAGGGTTTCCAGGAACCCTAGTACCACCAATAAAAAAAAAAAAAAAAAAAAGGAGAGAGAGAGAGAAACTGGAGACTTATGAACAATCAGTAATTATACTAATGGGCTCTACTCTGTCCTCTATCAAATATAAAACATAGAACCACATGAGTCACAATGGCTGAATTTAAATTGAACCAAGCCGAGCGTGGTGGTGCAAGATTATAATCCCAGCATTTGGGAGGCTGAGAACAGAGGATCGCAGTTCGTAGACAGCCTCAGCTACTTAGTGAGGCCCTCTGCAACTTAGTGAGACCTGGTTTCAAAAGAAAGAATAAAAATTAGAGCAGGGGCTGTAGCTCGGAGGTCGAATGCCCCTGGGTTCCATCCCAAGACCCGCAAAAATAAATAAATAAATAAATAAATAAATAAATAAATAAAACCAACAATGTTGTTAAAATACACATAAGAAATTTATCTGTAAACATGTCAATTTTCATCTTATTCACTCACTACCTTATTTTCATTTATATGTACATGTTCTTCTTTAAACACTTCCAACATTACTTTGGGCATAAGTCATAAATAGGAAAACTACTTTATTTCCATTTATATGTCCATGTTCTTCTTTAAACACTTTCAACATTACTTTGGGCATAACTCATAAATAGGAAAACATCCTCATTTCATACTTATCTCTAAGAAAGGTAGATGAATTTAATGAACTGAAACCTTAATAATATGTGACTATAAACAGATTAAGGGTCTTATTGAAAAGGAATAAATATGCATGTTGTGTTTGAAAGAATACATTTTTTGTTTTTATGAGATTAAGCCTCATATACTTAATTTTAAAATGATTCCACAAAATATATTTTACATACACATAAAAATGTGTTATTATGCTGCCCTAGTAAGCATTGCAAACAGATGAACTAGATATGTGTTAAAACTTAAACATTATCCAAGTAGATTCCTTATATTAATAAACCTAATTCATGAATATATTACTAAAATTTAAATTAATAAAATATGCTTAGGCTTATTGAGGTCAGCCTGATTTTTTTAGATTTCGTTTAATGATTTTTATCATATCATACATATATGTAAATATACATATTATACAAATATAAATATACCATACATGTATATGTCATATTATAGATGTATATATATATTTTCAAATTAAAATCCTCAGGAATATCTCTTTGAATATATCTCTTCTATTTAACCACATGCATGTTAGAAGTAGTATTTATGTCCCAAGAATGTTTCTCTTCCAATTTCACTCCAAGTACTCTTTTATTGCTTTTATTATAGTGGGCTTTTATGGAGTTACTTAGAGTCTTTTAAAATATCTGCATGCTAAGGTTCAATGATTGATGAATACAATGATACTGAATAGAAATAAATATATAAAGATCTTGGGTTTATTCCTCCACTGCTTGACTCTACCTGCTTATGATTTAAGTTCATGCTTTTTCCCAAATTTAAAATGAATGTAAGTTTAAGTTTTATCTGGCACAAAAAATAATAATCACTCTAACTATTGTCAAATATCTAATGGCAAATTCAAAATTTTACAAAAAATGTGTGAAAAGTTTGCCAGTATTTGCAACAACTCTTTGACATAGAGAAAAATTAACTTTTGATTTTTTTAGTGGAAAGGATTTTGTCAGAGAAACAGCAAAACTTTTTCAAAGATAAAGGTACTCAATAGACAAAAAATTATTAATACCTTAACATATAAATCTGTATATCTATATATCTGCATTAATATTTTATGTAGAGTTGTACATGTAATTTCATGTACATAAAATAATTACTATGCATATATATCTGTTTATGTCTATAACAATGTATATAGCTTTCTATAGATACATAATAAACATATGTGCATATAATTATTTAAGCACATTTACTTACTTTAACCAATCAAAATGTTCATAAAATAATGGATTTACATAGTGATTCTGAAAAGATTATGCTTAGTGAATTTTACATTTTCATAATAACATGTGACAAAGTAAAATTGACATTGTACACTTTTCTGTGGTTTTATTTACTTAATGATTTTAAATTAGCCATATAAATACTGTGTTAAATATGATGGTGTTAAATACATGCAAAGAAGCCTGAACAAGTACATCATGTAAACAGCTTTATGGACTACCTATTAAACATGGTCGGATAACTGCTAATTGGAATAATAGGCAGAATCTATTTCGCTCTATAAAAAAAAATCACTAAGTAATGTTTGGAGTGGGAGAAACAAGAAAAACAGAAACAATTTCATCAACTATACCCTCAAGGGCTTGCAATCGGAGGTTCCAATTACCATGTAGTCCGGCATCAGCAAATAAGCTGGAGATATTAAATGTACAAACAGGAAAACAATTAATAAAGAGTGCTCATGTCCGCTTACATCACATCATAGAAGAGTTTCAAAAGAACAACGCCATGTAGAAAATTAATAGGAACATGTTCTCCAGGGAGACCTTTGTTGTAAAGAAAAATAAAAATAAGCAGTGATTCATCCTAACGAAGGACTTTGAAATAAAAGACGCATGATAGTCAAACAGCTCGATGGCCCACCTCCATGCAACTGCCTATAATATACCCCTGTAATATAATATTTCATATGACACATTTTATTTTTAGTACTAAAGGGCTTCTTTATTTACTTTTAAAAGAATTTTCCCCAGCATTTTAAAATGACTATTTATTTATCTATTTATTTTGTGGTACTGGGATTCCTGGAAACCCTTCTAACTCTGGGCTACACTCCCAGACTTATTTTATATTTTAATTTGTTATCAGGGTCTCTTAAACAAGCAAGGCTGACTTCGAACCTGTGTGATCCTCCTGTTTCCGCCTCCCAAGCACGGGGATTACAAGCGATTACAAACATGAGCCACCATGTCCGGTGTCAATATTATGTTTTATAATTTACAATATTATATATTTTATCTTTCATAATTTACAATACTGAGGATAAAATTGTGTAAAAAATTAGGAGACATAATTATTTTTTACATATTATAAAAATTTGATAAATTATCAAAGAGACAAAGAATGAGGAAAATACCAGATGATAGTCTACAGCAGTCCAAGAGAGCTCCCCAGTTCAAAGAATTTTTTTTTCTTTATTGCTGCATTTTGTAAGAAAAAATTATTGAAAAACATTTCAACTGGTAAATTATTGTTTTTTTTTTCTTTTCTATGGTACTGGGGATTGAAGCCAAGGACATTCTACCTTCAAGCTATATCCCCGGACTATAGTTAGATGAAGTTTCACTATTTGCTGAGGCAGTACTGGAACCTGAGATCCTCTGATCTCATCTCCCCTTGTACTAGGATTATAGGTATATACCAACTTTCAGAGCTATAAATTATTTTTCCTGGGATGAAATATTAATGTGTCAGAAAAATGTTGACAATTAAAAATAAGCAAGTTATATAAACCAATAGTTAACCTAACCAAAAAAAAAAAAAAAAAGAATCAAGCCAAATTACTAAAATAAGAGAAGCTGGGCTTCATGGCACACATGTCCACTACTTAATGAGGCCCTTTGTAATTCAGTGAGACCCTGTTTCAAAATAAAGAATAAAGTTAGGGCTAGAGGTATATCTCAGATGTAGAATGCCTTAGGGTTCTATCCCCAGTACCAAAATAATAATAGTAAGAAAATAAGAGATGAAAAGGGTGATATTACCACAGGCAGCACAGAAACCCAGAAGGAAATCTAGAAGATCATCAGAAACTATTTTGAAACACTATACTCCAACAAAAAGATAACCTAGAAGAAACTGACAAATTTCCAGACGCATATAACCTTTCTAAAAGGAATCAATAATATATAAAAAACTTAAACTGACCAATAGCAATCAAAGAGATTAAAACAGCACTCAAGAGCCTACAATAAAAGAAAAGCCCAGGTCCAGATGGTTTCCAGCTGAATTTTATAAAACCTTTATAGATCTAATGCAAATATTTCTCAATATATTCCATGAAAAAGAAATTGAGACTCTCCCAAATATGTTTTATAAAGTTAGCATCACAGTACTAGCAAAACTGAATAAAAACAGCCCAAGAAAACTACAGACCAATATTATCAATGAACTTAGATGCAAAACTTCTAAATAAAATACAAGCAATGCACATTCAAAACAACATCGAAAAAATTATGTACCATGACTAAGCCTGGTTCATCCCAGGGATTCAAGATTGGTTCAAAAATAGAAAAGACAATCCATATAATTCTCCTCATAGACAGACTAAGAACAAAAATCACACATCACACAATAATTTCCATAGACACTGAAAAGCATTTGATATCAGATATGGTGACACACACACTTGTAATCCCAGCACTTGGGAGGCTGAGCAGGAGCATCAGTGGTTCAAGGACAGCCTCAGCAAGTAGTGAGAGTCCCATCAACCTAATGAGAACCTGTTTCAAAATAAAAATAAAAAATTAGGGCTAGGGGTATAGCTCAGAGGTAGAAAGTCCCTGACTAAAATCTCCAGTACCAAAAAAAAAAAAGCATTTGACAAAATCCTACACCCATTCATGTTAAAAACACTGCAGAGAATTAGAATATAAGAAACTTGCTTCAATATCACAACAGCAGTGTATAATTGGCCCACAGACAGTATCATATTGAATGGGGGAACAACTCTGATAATTCCCTTTAAAATAAGAACCAAGACAAGACTGTCCACTATCTTCACTACTTTTCAACATAGTACTTGAGACTCTAGCCAGAACAATAAAGACAAAGAAAGAATTAAACAAGTACAAATAGTTAAAGAAGAAATAAAACTATCTCTACTTGCAAATAACATGATGTCAACAAAATGGGAGAAGGTTATTGCCAGCTAATCCTCTCCTAGAAGACTAATATCTAGAATATACAGAGAACTCAAGAAATTCACCGTCAAAAATCCAAATAACTCAAAGATTGGCAATTAAACTAAATAGATACTTCAAGAAGAAATACAGGTGGCTAATACATACATAAAAGTGTCCAATATAATTAGCAATCAGAGATGCAAATCAAAACTACCATGAGATTTCACTTAATCCTATTTAGAATAGCAGTCATTAAAAACACAAACAGAGCTGGGCGTGGTGGCTCACGCTTGTAATCTCCGCACTTGGGAGGCAGAGACAGGAGGATCACGCAGGTTCGAAGCCAGCCACGCTAGTTTAAGAGACCCTGTTTTAAAAAAAATTATATATATATAATATATATATATAATGTATATATATAATATATATATATAATATATATATACACACACACATACATATATGTCTGGGAGTGTAGCCCAAAGGTAGAAGGGCTTCCAGGAACACCAGTACCACCAAAAAAAATAATAATAAAAAATAAAAACACAAACAGTAATAAATCCTAGAAAGGATGTAGAGAAGTAGGAATCATGATATACTGCTGATGGGAAAACAAATTAGAATTATATGTTAATGCAGCTACTTTGGAAAACATTGTGGAAGATCCTCAGAAGAATAGGAATGCACCTACTATACGATCCAGAAATACCACTTCTGAGTATCTACCCCAAAAAACAGAAACCAAACTACCAAACTAATGCATGCATGTCTATGTTCATATCTGCACATTTCACAATTGCCAAACTATGGAACCAGCCAAGATGTCCATCAACAGATGAATGGATTACAAAACTGGGATATGTACAAAATAGAATTTTATTCAGCCATTAAAAATACTCAATTACATCATTTTCAGGGAAATAGATGGAACTGGGGGACATTATGCTAAGTGAGATTAGTCAGTCACAAAAAATAAGAAATCAGATGCTTTCCCTAATATGTGAGAGCTAGGGAAAAATGGGTCATAGTAGGAACTCTAGATGAAAAAGGAAATCCTATAGAGGAGCAAACAAGACAACCTAAAGGAGGAGAAAGGAGGGGGGAAGAGGAAAATCTCTAAAACACACAATGTACTTAAACATATGGAAGTCAACCACTAAGCCAAGCAAGGGAAGGAGGGACAGGGAGGGAATGGGATGGGATGGGAATTGGATAGGGGTTAAATCAGTGATGTGTACATGTATGTACACACACGTTCTTTACCCCAATATGATGTATGAATATAATGCACCAATAAAAAAAAAAACTATGGGAGATGTACATATGGAAATTTACTCAGCCATAAAGAAAAACAAAATTACATAATTTTCAGGGAAATAGATGAAACTGAAGAACATTATGGTAAGATTAATCAGCCAAAAAAGTAAAAAAATAAGATACCCTCCCTAATATGTGGAAGCTAGGGAGAAAAGGGATCATAGGAGGAACTCAAGACAAAGGAGAAGAAATCATAGTTGAGCAAATAAGGCAACCTAACTGAGGGGGATAAGAAGAGGGAGAGAGCGAAATTCCCTAATACACATGATGTATATTACGAACATATCCATGTCAATCACTAAACAAAACATGAGAAGGATGAAGAGGGAAAAGAATGTGATGAGAATTGAGGTAGGGCTAAATGAGTGATGCATGCATGTATGCCTCTACCATCTTATACCCCATTAAAATGTATGACTAATAAAAAATAAAAATAAAATACATAAAACAATGGACCAATTAAAACATTTAAGAGTTCAGCAAATATGAAAAAGTAACAATGCTTATTGATGGCAAGAGAAGGTGTGGAGAGAGAAAAGTTTCTTATACAGATATACAAAAAAAGAGAAAAGTTTCTGTATATATAGATACAAAAGGAAAGAGGAAATGAAATTATATTCTACTAACATTATCATTCAAAATGTGGTCCCCAATTTGGCTGCAAGTCCTCAAACTATATATTACCAGGTAGCAAAGAGATAAGCACCTTGAACTAGAATATAAATCAACTGCAGCAGTAAGCACAGTGCTTGTTCCACTGCTAGGTCTTACTTTTTATACAAGATTTTCTCTAGGATTAAAAAGTACATTGATTTTCTTTTTTACTTGGGATCTTTATTCTGTTGTAGACCCAGTAGTTTCAATAGTTTTGAAGTGTTTTGAAGCCTGGAAGAAGAGGAAATGAAATGGCTAACACAACAATAAAGCTCTGTTTTCCATTTATATAACAAGAAATTAAAATTTCTCTAAAATGCATAAATCAAAAGCAGCAGCATACAAAAGGTATTAAGATATATTCAGGCAATTTTTTCTAAAGCAAAAGATGCCAACATTGTCTTTTCAACCAATACAAAGGGCAGGAAAAATAGTTGCTAATTTTCATGCTATGCTACTTAATACAAGTGTATCCTCATATACATTTATTTAGGTAAAAATTTAAATTAATTTTAACTGAGCAAGTTGATAGAAATTATAAATTTTATTAAGAGTTTGGTTTTTAATCATATAACTTCATGCACACCAAGAACTGACATTTATCAAAGATATGAACACTTTAAGAAGTAAAAGGTCAGGTGTGGTGGCGCACGCTTGTAATCCACGCTCTTGGGAGACAGAGACAGGAGGATTGCGCAGGTTCATAGTCAGCCTCCCTGGCTTAAGAAACCGTTTCCAAATAAATAAAAAATATAAAATAGGTCTGGGAGTGTAGCCCGGAGGTAGAAGGGCTTCCAGGAACCCCAGTACCACCAAAAAAAAAGTAAAAGAAAATAATTTAACTCTGTGAGAATTTTGAGAACTTAGTAACATATAAAAATTAGAACAGATAAGCAATTAAGAAAAAAGAAATTTTAGAGAGGAGAGCAATAACAAAAAATGTATATAAATTAAGGAAAGACATAAATACTAACTCATAATGAATATAGAGAAATATGAGACAGGGCATATGTCCTATGATTTTAAATATGACAAAGATATTAGGGATGCAAATTTGACATATGGTATAAATATGATAGTACTTTTTCAAAACTAGCACATCTTGAACAATGTACAGCTTGTTGTAGTTATAAGTACTAACATTTTGGAGCAAACATATCACTTATTTTTAGAAGCCTGGATCTAATAGGAAAGTGAATTTTAAAAAATATATAGTAAATATGTGACTAGATTTTAAAATTCCTATGAAGAATAATTCTTTTTCTAACAAGTCTGCACAGGCTCTTAAACAGCCAACCTATAATAGCCACTTCAGACACCTTGCTGACTGCTGACTATATTAATTAAGGTAGGTAGGACTGACTGCTGTAATTGAATTACTATCTTCTATAAGAGAAGTTGTTCTCTGATTCTCTGTATTTTATTGACCTTTTTATGAGTTCTACTGCTAAATCAATTCTAATCACTGTATCAACTGGAAAAATTCCACTTTCCACTGCCAAATCAATTATAGTCACAAAATCAATAGCAGGTACTTCAACCTATTTGATTAAAAGAATGAAAAAAGAAACTCTACTAAACAGAAAGCAAAAATAATTCTATTTTTGTATTAAAACGTAATAAATGTTAATTTATCATGTATATATTCACATTGGACTTAGAATTTTTTTACTTTTTTATTTTATTATCGGTGCATTGTAGTCATACATCTTAACAGGGAACAAAATCACATAGAATTTAACGATAAAATTAGTTGCATTGAATAATAATATTTTAAAATAAATATTTTAATCTGTTTTGATTGACTCTAGCCTATTATATGACAATTTCAAGAATACTTTGATAGTTGTGTATATCAGACTGAAATTTTTTACAATATCTATATTTTATATTTGGCTTGGGACTTCTTTTCTCCTTCTTTATTTTATTATTATGTTGTTCTCATCTCTATTCCCTCTGAAAAATGTAATTTGTAAACCATACTACCATATTTTTTATTTGTTTCACAAAATAACCTCTGGGATGCATTCGCACTATAGTGAATAGTTTTAAAGCTTAACTGATAGAATATATTTTTTTAACTTTTGTTATCCTAAATGACTACAGTTCCCATTTCTAGGTTATTGATAATGATTTTGCTTAAATATTTTATCTTCTCATATATGCCATTTTTACAGAGCATAATTATAATTTATAACACCTGCTAATTTTGCAACATATCCAATTGTTAAATTACCTATTTTTTTATACTCCAGATACATTTTTTTTTGTGTGTTATCCTCTTTTTTTCCTAGCTGAGAATTTTTTTAAAAAGAATAGTTTCTAGCCGGGCGTGGTGGCGCACGCTTATAATCCCTGCGCTTGGGAGGCTGAGACAGGAGGATCGCATGGGTTCGAAGCCAGTCTCAGATACTTAGTGAGGCTCTCAGCAACTTAATGAGACCTTGTTTTCAAATAAAATATAAAATGGGTCTGGGAGTATAGCCTGGAGGTAGAAAGCCTCTGGGTTCCACCCCCAGTACCACCAAAAAAAAAAACGAAAGAAAAAAAAAAGAATAGTTTCTGGCTTCTAACCTATTATCACTTCCTAGAGTAGCTTGATTTTGGGAATAGAAAAAAATATTGTAGTTTCTTTATTAAACCACATTGTCTTGATAAGTAACTAGTAACATAGTTTAGGTTTGATATGATAAAAATGGTAAAAGTACATATAATGGATCTAAAGTCATCTTACCATCACCTGTATCCCTCCTAGTACCTGATGATAATTAGAAGACAATAAAAACATTTAGATGAAAGATAAGATATTGAATACTTTACTGCAATTTTAAGAAGAAATCTAGGCGGGGCATGGTGGCACATGCTTGTAATCCCTGCGCTTGGGAGGTGGAGACAGGAGGATTGGCGCAGGTTTGAAGCCACCGGTGCTGGCTTAAGAGACCCTGTTTCCAAATAAAAATATTAAAAAATAGGTCTGCGAGTATAGCCCAGAGGTAGAAGGGTTTAAAGGAGCCCAAGTACCACCAAAAAAAAAAAAAAGAAGAAGAAGAAGAAATATAAATCTGGGTGTGGTGACATGTACTTTTAATCCCAGCTACTTGAGAATTTGAGTCAGGAGGATTGAGGTCAGCCTAGGAAATATAGAGAGATGTCTTTAAAATATATTTGAGATTGACCTATAATCCCCACTAAATAATATCCAGCTTCTCTATATTGCTAGGATTAAGAGGTACATAAAATGAAATTGCATAAATTATTTTGGTTTAGGCTTTTATTATAATTCATGAGAAAATCCCTGACAGTGTAGAGGTATTGAGTTTAGGATGTGTGGTATCAAAGAACTTTCTCTAGTACTTGTTTGATATGTTCAGTTTATGTATTGGATGGTGAATAGTGAACTGTGGAGTGGTGGGGAAGAACATGAAATCTTAATACACAATAGTTTTTCCCTCCATTTTATCAATAGATCTAATCTCTCATGTAGTATAAACACAGAATTCCATATTTCACTTTCAAATGCATAAATACACTTGCACAAAATGGAAAATATTCTCAGGATAGTGTAGAAAAATGGTCCTCATGCCTTAATCTTTGGAAATTTTCAATACATTATCTTAAATGGCAAAGGAACTTTGCAGATGTAATTAAGGTATGGATTTTAAGATAGAGAAACCATAATAGATATTTCAAGTGGGCTCAAAATGACCCCATGAATCCTTGAACATAGGGAACCATCCTGGGTCATGGATAGAGAAAGATGTGATGAGAAAAGAAGGGTTGGAGAGATGCAGAGTTCCTGGCTTAGAAAACAGAATGATGCTTATAAGCCAAGAAACATGATTGGCTTTAGAGAATGTAAAAAGGATTGTCCTCCAGAATATCCAGAAAGAAAGAATCTCTGCTTATGACTTGATGTCAGCACAATGAGATCAAAGTCACACTTACAATCCCAGGAACTGCAAAATAAAAAATACATTAATATCAGCTAAAAAGCTTATGATAATTATAAAAGATATGGATAACTAACAAAGCTAGCAATAAATTAAGTCCAGGGAAGAGATTCTCACTCTGTAGAGTCAGAATATCCTAAAGTATGTACAAATACTTGTGGATTAAAGTTGAGGTTTTAGTGGTCATCTAAAAAAGATGAGAAAATCCTTGAGTAGTGACAAAGTAGATAAACCATATTAATAAATACTTTAAACTTCAAGTAAATAAAGTAGACAATCTATCTAGGTAACTTTGACTCTAGTTTGAATTAAAATGGCATCCTCCCTCAAGATTATGTGCCAACTCTATAGTGAAGGGAAAAGGTTAATTTATAGAACGTATAAAAACAAAAGCAAAAAATAAATGAAGTAGCAAGCCCCAGTCAAAACTTATAAGGCTTTAGCTTTCACTCTTATCATATAGATTTACAGAGTAGTATCTAAATAAAAAAGAGAAAATTAAAGAAAAAACATAAGTAGAAAAGACAAAGAAGTCCAATCACTTTTAATTATAGACAAATATTTAAGAACATTATACTGGGAGAAAGGTAATATAAGATATAAGAGTTGAGGATGTTTTCTAGAAAAATAATGGGCATGTTTTTATGATTCAAGAAGTAGGAAAAACTGTAATCAAGATGAATAAAACACTTTCACTTAGATTTATTATAAAACAAATACAAAATATCAAGTAGAGCTGATATAACAGAAATAGTAAAAAAAAATAGTGTATAAAATGATATAAGTAATAAGATTCAAAATAGCTCACATATCCAATTATTTCATATAAGTCTTGAAATTAATACTTACAAATATGTGTTAAAATGTCAGTTTGTGTAATGCATCAAATATTTGTACTTGGTAAAATACATGGAATTAATTAAATAGAAATGCTAAAAATGAGTGAAGAAACTGGCAAAAGATAAATAAAATGTAAATATGTGAGCAAAATAAAAGAAAAATAGAATTAATAGAAGAGAATCCTATGCCTTAAAATTGTCATTCAGAATTTGGTTATTTGAAAAGATTTATACATTTAAAGCCAGGCATGGCGACTCACACCTGTAATCCCAATACTTGGGATGTTATGATGGGAGAATCACAGGTTCACAGCCAGCCTCAACTCCATAGTGAGGCCCTCTGCAACTTACTAAGATCCTAATTCAAAATAAAGAACAAAAAACTCAAATTAGAATCGCAATCATTAAAAACACAAACAGCAACAAATGTTGGTGAGAATGTGGAGAAAGGGAAACTCAGATACATTGTCGGTGGGACTGCAAATTAGTACCACTTTGGAAAACAGTATGGATCCTCACAAGAATGGGAATAAATCTGCCATATGATCCAGGAATATCACTTCTGAATATTTACCAAAAAGAATCAAAACCAAACTACCAAACTAATTCACACATATCTATGTTCATAGCTGCACAATTCACAATTCATCAAGAGATGAATGGATTACAAAATTATGGGATATGTACACAATGGAATTTTACTCAGCCAAAAAGAAGAACTAAATTATGTCATTTACAAAGAAATGGATGGAACTAGAGAACATTATGCAAAATGAGTTTAGTCACTCAAAAAAGTAAGAAATTGAATGTTCTCCATAATATGTGGAAGCTAGGGAGAAAAAAGGTCATAGGAGGAACTCTAGATGAAGAAAAACTATAGAAAATCAAATAAGGTGGCCTATCTGGGGTTGATGGGAGGGGAGAGAGGGAATCACTAAGCTAAACATGAAAAGGAGGAAGGGGAAGAAATGGGGTGGGTATTTAGAAAGGGTAAATGAGTGATGTGTGCATATACTAATAAAAAATTTAAAAATAAATAAAAAATTTAAAAATCATTTAAAAATAGGGATGGAGGTGTAGCTCAAAGTTAGAAAGCCCCTGAGTTCAGCCCCTAGTACCAAAAATAATAAATAAATAAATAAATAATAAAGACCACTTTCAATCTCCCAGAAAATTAGAATGATGCTTTTCAATTTAAAATGGTTCAAATGAACAGCTTTTGCTTGATGATGGCATAAGAATAAAACAGATTCAGTAGAAACCATACTTCATGTTTTAAATTCTGATCTTCTCCTTGGTTAATATGTGGTGCTACTACCCTCTCTTGTGATATTAGCCAGTGGCAGCGAGTGGGACCTCCCTGTCGGCCATGCAAACATAGCAGTAAACAGCACACATAAAAGATTCTGCCACCAGCTACCACCAGCCAGCAGCATCACCCTAGTGACCAACCAGCACTTTAAAACACTGACCTTTGGGAACATTTATCCAAACTAAAGAAATACAAAAGCAACTATTCAATTTTACTGGCTGATATTTTTCATTTATTTAATTAATTGTGTGTGTATTTGTGTATATGTGTGTGTGTGTGTGTGTGTGTTTGTATGTATAATGGGAACTATAATATAACTAATATGTGATGTTTTACTACTTTTAACTACATGTTCTTTCCCTTTTGAACTGTCTTTTCTTCCTTTATCTGCCACAGACTGCAGGGGTGTCCCATTTAGAGTGGCACTCTGAACTTAAGTGGAATCTCATTCATTTCCTACATTCCTTATTCTTTCTCTCTTCCCCTTCATTCTTCTCAGACATTTCAAGGTGGTCCAGGTAGTAGGGGCCCATATCCTGCTTAATCCTCTGCCATTTCTCTAATTTTGTTCTTGTCTTTCTCATTTTTGTGTTCTACTTGTCCTGATATAATGTGAATGTTTATGTCCACCCCTCCCAAATTCATGTTGAAACATCATCTCCAATGTGATGGTATTAGGAATTAAGGCCTTTGGGGAAGTGGTTGGGTCATGAGGGTGGATCCTTTAAGAATGAGATTGGTGTCATTTTTAAAGAGGCCCCAGGAGCCTTTTGTTCCTTCTACCATGTAAGGACAGGGCTAGAATATGACACCTAGGATCAAGAGAGCAAGACATTTCCAGACACCAATGCTGCTGCCACCTTGATCCTAGGCTTCCTGCCTAGAAATAAACTTATGTCATTTATAAGCTACCCATCCTTTGGTATTGTGTTATAGCAGCTGGAATACAGTAAAATGAGCTCTTTGTTCAGTATTTCATGATTTGCTTTCTATTTCATACCCTTTGACAAAGTTATGTTTGAATTATTGAAACATTTTCATTCATTTATGGATAAGAGTTCTTCAGTGAGTTTTTCTATAAATGTTATTTTTATATACCCCCAATTTTATTATGTCCTTTATTTCAAACACTTTGTTTCTTTTCTGTACATTACTTTTCTGTACATTTCTTTTCTGTACAACCTTTCAAGTATGAGCCAATCAGGAAATGACAAATAATATCCTTTGAGATAATAATAATATCCTTTGAGTCCCATGTGGAATAATTCAGACATGGCTGGAACTCCAAATATGTTTAATTAGACCAAGTTTCTCTCAGCAGTCTATTTTTTTACCTTTAAGCCTGGTTTTCCTTTCAAATTTCTCATTTCTATGACATGTCTGTTCACATCTTAGAAACAGTGTTGGGATAAATTAAATTTGTTGCTGTTCACATCAGGAAAATCAATGGATGTGGCCATGGTTTTGACAGATAAGAATCTCTCTGAAACTTTGATGGCAATAGACTGGCTATGATTAAAAAACTTAGCATTTCTGACTGAGTTTATACATTGTATTGAATAGTATTTGTGTTAGCAAAAATATCAAGATACAATGTCAGAACATGATAAACATCACAATTCTGTGGCTTTCTCTTATATTCATTGTGTTTAAGACTGTAAAAAATTATCTTTTATAACTACTACATGCAGAAAAACATGTGAAGATGATTTTATTTTTGTTTTGGTCTATCTTAATTTGAAGATTTATCAATGTTTAATCTGAATTACAATCTCCCAGAACTGCTAAAGCAGCAGCAATATCATTTTGAATAGCTATCTAAGTAAATTTTTAAAGTCAGAGTTTAAAAGCTCTATTATATTTGTTAGGGTTTTTACTGTGTATAAAACAGTTTTGTAGGCTCCTCCTACTCCTATAATTTCTACAGAATTTCCCTAAAGTAGACACAATAAGGTGAATACTAGCCATCATCAATATAATTCAGAACATTTGTAATAATTAAAATATTTGAGTTTCTCCTTCTTTGTTTAGAGTTCCTCCTATGACCCATTTCTTCCTAGCTCCTGCATATTAGGAAGAAACCATAGTTGAGCAAATAAGGCGACCAAACTAAAGGGGATGGGAGGAGAGAAGAGGAAAATTCCCTAATGTACACAATATACGTTTACAAACATATCAAAGTCAATCATTAAGCCAAACATGAGAAGGAGGGAGGGGGAGATCATTTGCTGGGAATTGGGTAAGGACTAAATGAGTGATGTGTTTATGTATGTCTCTACCATCTTGTAATACATTAAAATGTACAAATAAAATGCGCCAATAAAAAGTTTAAAAAATATTTGAGTTATTCTTTAATTCTACTTACATTCAACCCATTACCAAATCATGTGGCCATTTCTTTTAAAATATATTTTAAAAACTATTCTCTTCATTCATATTACAAAGCCTATCTTTAACATAATTAACAACTAATAGGTAGAGTGGATTAGTTATCAGTGAGCTGTTTTCTCCCTCCTACTTCCACCAGTTCTAACTGCTTACTGTACCAAATTAACCCTCTTGATATCGTGATTATCATATAATTTCTTTTCCAAATGTGTTAAATAATCATTTCTGACTAAAATTAAATGCCACTCATCTTAGCATCCTTTGTACCTTCTTAGAAGTCTTGGCAGCATTAACTTTTCACCATAAAGAGTCAAGCAGTTGGACTGTAAGAAATGGCCAACTTCAGAGTGAGAGAGCTCTGTGAAATCTTCCGTCTGTCTCTTTGTGACCTAGGACTCTGGCATATTTGTAGCCAGTCACAACTAAAAGGCAAAGTGAGGACAACTGTACTTACACCATAAAATTGCTTTAAATATTTAGGATAATGTATAAAAATGCTGCATATAACAAGCCATTTTAATTATTTATAGTCAAAGCTTATTTTCCACTAGTATCACATACCACAATGTTTTATCCTAATATAATTTAATATAGTTTGCGTATGTTATTTTTAAATCATATATATATATATATAATTCTTAAATTATATATATTAATGTATCCACATATATCCCAGATTTGCCTACATTTTTATTATACCCAATAAAAGTATCAGAAAAGGAGGATTCGCAAGGCCACTACTGGGGCCTCCGAGACTGGGATCGGAGCCTGCTGAGGGGTTAGGCCAGTGCTGGCTCCAATGGCCGGCATCGGAGCCTGCTGTGAGGCAAGGCTGCTACTGGGGCCTCCAAGGCCGGGATCAGAGCCAGCTGAGGGGTTAGGCTGGTGTGGGGGCCAGCGAGACCAAAATTGGGCCTTCCCATGAGGCAAGGCCGCTGCTTGAGCCAACAAGGTCTGGATCAGTCCACTGGGTAGCCAGGCCACTACTGGGGCCATCAAGAGTAGGATTGGTACTTGCAACGTGGCATGCACAGAGAAATATCACAGAAAATAAAATTCAGATGCTTCCCCTAATCAGCAAAAACTAGGAGGAAAGGGGCAACAGGAAGAGGTCGAGCCATAGAAAGGGCCCTATAGTGAAGCAACTAAGGTGACCAATCAGAGGGTATGGAATAGGGGAGGATGGAGCCTCTTTAAAACGCAGGGGTACATAAACAAATGTATCAAAGTTAATCACCAAACAAGCATGGGATAGAGGGGGGGAAGGGAATGGGATGGGGGCTGGATGAGGGCTAATTGGATGATGTGTGCTTGTATATCCTCTCAAGTCTTGTACTCCAATGTGATATATGATTACAATGCACCAATTAAAAAAATAAATAAATAAAAATTAAAATTTTCCGCTCTTAAAATAAAAAAAGAAAAGGAGGATTCAAAGAAAAGTATAACTTTTTTAAAACTCAGACAAAAGAGTTTTGATAACTATGATTTAGAAAGTGTTATCATGAGAAATAAATAAAAATAGTCAAAACAAATGTACCTTTTTATACATTTAAAGTACACTAACAACAAAGGTAAATGAGCAAAAGTGTACTTTGATAGAGGTTGTTTATAATACTGCCAGTAAATATACTCAAAATAGATGTATGAAAGAACAGGAAGAACCAATGAAGAGAAATCTAGCTCTTAATATAGTAAAGGATGATGAGTTTTGGTTGTGAAATCATTCAAGCAGGGGAAGATATTAATCTTCACTATAATAAATTTAAAAGTTATCAGTGGATAACACAATGCTTTCATTATATTCAAATATTAGTTTGCTACATCAATCTGCCTATTGTTTTCTTAGCAACATAGAATAATAATGATATATTTCTTCTAGCCTCCATTAAACTTTTATAAGCTCAATGATCCCAGATAATGTACATCTCCATTGGTTTACCAATTGCTTATTTTTACATTGTATCAGTAAGCATATTTTGCATTTACTAGCAATAACTCTAAATATTTCAGTAGCTTACAGTCCATTAGATACAATTAGTATAAAATGTCTGCAGATGACAAAATGAGAAATTAAGTTATTAGCTAATCAATCAAAGAATATTGCAAGGATAGCAGAAGTGGATAATAATAGTTTCATGATGGTGAATGAAGGAGTAAGTTTTGTGATAGCATGTTTGATTATTTCAACAACTGGAGGTAGGGAACACTTCAATTATAGTAGGTCTGTTCTTTGATAGTGATTTACATATTAGATGATAGTTTATAGCAGTGAGATAACATGGCAGTATATTCACAGTAGGAAAAAAGGTAGTTTTTTATTATATTAGAAAATTACTGCATGAGACTGTGTGGGGAGTGTGACTCTCTTAACTATTAATCTCAATATTGAATGAAACTTTATACATTTCGGCACTATTAATGGAAGGCTTGAACATGGCTAGAGAATTTCAATTTTCTTGTGAACATTTCTTGGTTTTCTCCATTTCACAAAGTAAAATATGGCAATATACCTAAAATGTACAATCAATTCAGTACAAAACTGCTGATTTTTTTTTTATCCAAGCCTGCTTGTCCACAAATACCATATCTTAGCCATAGAACTTTATGTTTTCTATTGTGTAGAACAAAAATCTTGGCTTCATATTAAAAAGATCTGAAGAAACATTCTTGCAACTGCTACTACCACAGCCACCACCATAAGCCCATATTCATCTTTCCCTTGATTTATGTGAATACATTTGTCTACAACACACTGTTTTTGACATAAACTCCAGAATGATGTACTAAAAATACATCTCCTCATGACCGTCTCTGTATGAAACTCTACAATCAGGGATTATTTCAGTCAGAGTAAATTACTTCTGGTGGCCTCCAATCACATTATCTCTACCCGAGCCTTGCTTGTCCTTGTTTCTGTTACAATGGCCTCCTTATGGCCCTTGGGCAAGCCAGCACACTGTCCACAGAAGTCGGTTTTGGCTTTGGAAGGTTTCTTGACGTGGAACATTCTTTCTCCAGATATCCACATTTGAGGACTATAATATTACAAAATATTTCTTAAAAGTATTAACCTTATTTAACAAGGCTAGATAATGCTATTCATTCAAGAGTTTCTACTTAGGTAACAATATTTCTCCCTTCGCTTCACCACCTCGTAACTGAGAGCCTTACCAGTTCTTTAAAACATAAGCCCCAAACAGGGCCTAATGGTACACACCTGTAATCCCAGTATATGGGAGGCTGAGAAAAAAGGGTTAAAAGGTTGAGGCCAACCTGAGCAATTTAGCAAGACCTTATTCCCCTACCTTCCAGAAATGGCTGGGAGTGTAGCTCAGTGGAACAGTACCCTTGGGCTCAATCCCCAATATTACACATACATTGAAAAAAGAATGAGCCAATGTACATTCACAAACATATTAAAGTCAATCACTAAGCCAAACATGAGAAGGAGGGAGGGGGAGTGATTGGGTTGGGAAGTGAGGAAGGGCTAAACATGAATGACGTGTACATGTATGCCTTTATCATCTTGTACCCCATTAAGATGTATGACTACAATGCACCAATAAAAAGCAAGCAAGAAAGCAAGCAAGCGAGCAAGAAAGAGAGAGAGAGAGAGAGAGAAAGAAAGAAAGAAAGAAAGAAAGAAAGAAAGAAAGAAAGAGAGAGAGAGAAAGTAACAGTTGAACAAAAAAGATCTCCAGCCAGCCAGGCGTGGTAGCGCGTGCTTGTAATTTCAGCATTTGGGAGGCTGAGATAGGAGGATTGCAGGTCAAGAATAGCCTCAGCTACTTAGCTCCTTTGCAACTCAGTGAGAAATTTTCTCAAAATAAAGAATAAAAAGTAGGGCTGGGAGTGTAGCTCAAAGATAGAATGCCTCTGGGTTTCATCCCCAGTACAGCAAGAAAAAAAAAAAAAATGAAGAGCGTCCTACCCACTTACTACCCACTTACAGAAAATAAACAAAATAAGAATTAGAGATTCTATACCTTTCTAAAATAAAATAAAAGGCCATAATATTATTGTTTACATTTTAAGTAATGTTAACCAAACAATTAAAATATATTATGGTAGGAAATACATTATATTCTATTTGATATTAATTGACATAATTTTGACCCATTAATTTAATCTTACTAGATAGTTGGTATTAGTTCACTGAGATGAAGAACTAGTGCCTTTTCACAGTTTAAGGTAGACTTCATGAGACTTATACCATGAGAAGATCATTTAGTTTAACAGTTCTGTAGATTCTTTCTCTAATAATATTATTAGTAATATTTGCTGTCCCTCCTTAACATAAAATACTGGGTGTCTGTAGTTTTTTCTTCTCTTTACATTTTCTTTAATCCTGTTTCTACTCTTCTACACTCTACTCTTTTGTGCACAACTGTTTCATTTTTCTACTTTATAAACTCTTTTTCTTTTGAACCAGATGCAAGCTATAGTGTGTGGTCTCCATGAAGTATATCTGTCCTCTCTTTTGTTTAAACTCTCTTTCTATGAAAGACTTATACATTTACAGTAAGATAATATTTTTAAGGCATTAAAATAGTTGCTTTTCTCTTTTAGTGTTCTTTTTTAATTTTTTATTGTTGGATTATAATCATACATCTTGATGAAATTCAGGGTGACAGAAGCATACATAAAATGATTGCTTTTCTAGAATTCAGATCTGTTCTTCATGAGTTTGAAAACACAATATTTGTATCATCACCTCACATATAATCCTTACAGTTATGTTACATAGATATTATGGATCTTTTTAAAAATAAAATATATTTGATGTATTTCCTTTTTATCAACTTTCTATTTATTAATTATTATACTAATTAAGTTTTGCATTTCAACTGTCCTCTTGGCCTTCTGTTTATGCCCTTTAATAATCTAAGAGTTCAATATAGTCACCATCCACATAAAACAACATATTAGTCTAACATTATTTCAGGGAGTTGAAATTATAAGTAATATATGTTATAAGAATGTCTTTTTTTTTTTTTTTTTTTTTTTGAAGAGAAACAAAAATTTTCATTTGGATTTATTCATTCATTCATGAGCAGTCAGGTGAGAACTCTAGCTGGCAATAATGATTTGGAAAAGTACATCATATAAATGCTCATCAGTACTCAGGGGGGGGGTGAAATTGCATAGGGCAGGACTGTGGAGTGAAGAGAAAGTACGGTAGAAAGATGCTTTGCTTGAGAATGTGCTGTGCATTCAAATTTTTCTCCCTGAGAGAAAAATCACAGCAACAGAAGACATTAGATTTTTCCCATGTTTCAGACTATTTTTAATGTTGCATCTCATTAATAAAGAGTTCAGGATGGGAATATAGTTGACATTCACAAGGAATGTGTCTGGGGACCTTCAATCTGTAACTATCATTTAGTTCAAATTAATCCCAATAAATTCCATCAGGCTTAGGCTCATGTTCTGTATCATGTTATTTTCCAAATACAGCAGGATCACAGCCCTGAAGAAACTATTCCATATAGTAGCCTTATGACCCAATGCCAAGATATGTACAAAGATTCTTCTTTTTGTCTTCTAAAGTGAAGTATTCTGTAAAATAGACCAAGATATTATGCACAACGAAATAAAGGGCAAAATCCATATTTGACTCTCCTCTCATTGTAAGATATGCTCATAGATGCATTTTATTCTGCTGGTATCTCTGTTGGATACCTTTTTCTTTAGGAGTACCTTTGGTTAGAAAGAATACTACACAAGGGCATGATCAGCTTTTAGCTCGTCTTCTTAATGTGTTATTTTTCTATTTTTCTCTGTGAAAAAGATTCTTAAACTCAGAGAGTGAAATTTTGCTTATGATAAATATGGGTTCATTAGCTTCAATACAGCTTTAAGCTTCTGTTGCTTGAGAGAAATGATTTAATATACTCTACATTCCACCTGAATCGAATTTTTTTTTTATATAACAATTTTTTTATTGAACATAAATAGTATACATTTACACTATATTTGGTGCCCTCCCCCCCCGCCCACATTTCCCCACACACACACACCAATGGTTGTCCAGGTTAACCATTTCTTATTCATAATTTTACACATGTTCAAGTGTAGACCCTTATTAATCGAGACCGGCCTTCCTCCTCTCCTATCTTACCATCCAAACTTAGCTAGTATTTCCCCTTCAATATCTGGAGTCCCTCTGGTATTCTTTGTGTTTCCTAGTTTGGGCATATTAGAGGAAACATATGTATCTTCTTCTTCTGTGCTTGGCTGATCTCACTTAACATAATGTTCTCCAGGGCTTTCCATCTTCTTTCAAATGATATAATTTTGTTCTTCTTTATGGCTGAATAGAATTCCATTGTGTGTATTTCCCATAGTTTTGCTATCCATTCATCTGTTGATGGTGATCTGGGTTGGTTCCATATTTTGGCTATTACAAATTGTGCTGCTATGAACATAGGTATGCATATGTTGCTGTAGTTCTCTGAATTCAACTCCTTTGGAAAGATACCCAGGAGTGGTATAGCTGGGTCATATGGTGGATCTATTCCCACCTTTCTTAGGAATCTCCACACAGATCTCCATAGTGGTTGAACTAGTTTGCATTCCCACCAACAGTGTAAAAGAGTTCCTCTTTCCCCACATCCTCGCCAGCATTTGTTGTTATTTGATTTCTTTATGCTTGCTACTCTGACTGGGGTTAGATGGAATCTCAGTGTAGTTTTGATTTGCATCTCCCTGATGGCCAGTGATGAAGAACATCTTTTCATGTATCTATTAGCCCTTTGTGTCTCTTCTTTTGTGAAGTGTCTATTTAGTTCATTTGCCCATTTCTTGATTGGGTTGTTTGTTTTGCTAGTGTAGAGTCTTTTGAGCTCTTTGTATACTCTGGATATTAGCCCCCTATCAGAATGGTGGCTGGTAAAGATCCTTTCCCATTCTGTAGGCTTCCTCTTTAGGTTATTGATAGTTTCCTTTGATGAGAAGAAACTTTTTAGTTTGATGTTATCCCACTTGTTTATTCTTGCTTTAATTTCCTGAGCTTTGGAGGTTTTGTTGAGAAAGTTACTGCCTGTGCCAATATGTTGTAGTGTTGAACCTATGCTTTCCTCTACTAGCTTCACAGTCTCAGGTCTAATTTCTAAGTCTTTGATCCATCTTGAGTTGATTCCTGTGTTTGGTGAGATATAGGGGTTTAGATTCATCTTTTTACAAATGGTTAGCCAGTTCTCCCAGCACCACTTGTTGAAAAGGCTGTCTTTTCTCCAGCGTATGTGTTTGGCCCCTTTGTCAAAGATTAATTGACTAAAGATGTGTGGGTTTGTTTCTGTATCTTCTATTCTAATCCACTGGTCAGTATATCTGTTTTTGTGCCAGTACCATGCTGTTTTTACTACTATTGCTCTATAGTATAGTTTGAAGTCTGGGATTGTAATGCCTCCTGCGTGTTTCTTGTTATTGAGAATTGCTTTGGCTATTCTAGGTCTTTTCTTTCTCCATATGAAATTCATGATTGATTTTTCTAGGTCTCTGAAGAATGTCACTGGTATTTTAATGGGAATTGCATTGAACCTATAGATCAGTTTTGGCAGAATGGCCATTTTGATGATATTTATTCTGCCTATCCATGAGCACGGGAGATCTTTCCATCTTCCAAGGTCTTCTTCAATTTCTTTCTTTAATGTTTTATAGTTTTTGTTGTAGAGGTCTTTTACATCTTGGGTTAGGTTTATTCCTAGGTATTTTATTGGTTTTGAGGTTATAGTGAATGGAATTGTTGTTTTTATTTCTTTCATTGTGGATTCGTTGTTGGCATAAAGAAAAGCCACTGATTTCTTTAGGTTGATTTTGTAACCTGCGACTTTGCTGAATTTGTCAATCAGGTCCAGAAGTCTTTTGGTTGAGTTCTTTGGGTCTTCCAGATAAAGGATCATGTCATCTGCGAATAAGGATAATTTTAATTCCTCTCTTCCTATGTGAATTCCTTTGATTTCCTTCTCTTGTCTGATTGCTGCAGCAAGAGTCTCAAGGACTATATTGAAAAGGAGTGGTGATAGTGGGCATCCTTGTCTTGTTCCTGACTGTAGCGGAAATTCTTGCAGTTTTTCCCCATTCAATATAATGTTGGCTTTGGGTTTGCAGTATATTGCCTTAATGATGTTGAAGTACTTTCCTTCTATCCCAATTTTTTGCAGTGTTTTTAACATAAATGGGTGTTGGATTTTGTCGAATGCTTTTTCAGCATCTATTGCTATGATGATGTGGTTTTTGTTCTTGGTTCTATTTATGTGGTGAATAACATGTATTGATTTGCGTATGTTGAACCAGCCTTGTTTTTCTGGGATGAAACCGACTTGGTCATGATGTATTATTTTCTTGATATAGTTTTGAATGCGTATAGCTAGTATTTTGTTTAGAATTTTTGCGTCTATGTTCATTAAGGATATTGGTCTGTAGTTTTCCTTTCTTGAGGTATCTTTATTTGGTTTGGGGATTAATGTGATACTGGCCTCATAGAAGGAATTTGGAAGAGTTCCATCTCTTTCAATTTCCCGGAACATGTTATGCAGTATTGGTATTAGTTGTTCACTGAAGGTTTTGTAGAATTCAGCTGGGAACCCATCTGGGCCTGGGCTTTTCTTTGGTGGAAGAATTTTTATTGCCATTTCTATTTCTTTGGTTGTTATTGGTTGGTTTAGGCTTGCTATGTCCTCTTGGCTAAGTGTAGGAAGGTTAACTGTGCTTAGAAATCTATCAATTTCTTCCAGGTTTTCAAGTCTATTGGAGTATAAATTTTTAAAGTAGTTTCTAATAATATTTTGAATTTCTTCACTATCTGTGGTGATATCTCCTTTTTCATTTCTAATTTTGATAATTTGAGTTGATTCTCTTTTTCTTTTGGTTAGGTTGGCCAGGGGTTTATCAATTCTATTAATCTTTTCAAAGAACCAACTTTTTGTTTTATTGATTCTCTGAATTGTTTTTTTGTTCTCTATTTCATTTATTTCTGCTCTAATTTTGATGATTTCTTGCCTTCTGCTGGCTTTGGGAATAGACTGTTGCAGAATTTCTAGATCCTTGAGCTGTGTCATTAGGATCTTTACTTGGTGATTCTCCGTCCTTTTTATGTGGGCACTCAATGCAATAAACTTTCCTCTTAGTACTGCCTTCATGGTGTCCCATAGGTTTTGGTAGGTTGTGTCTCTGTTTTCGTTTGTTTCCATAAATTTCTTTATTTCTTCCCTAATTTCTGCTCTTACCCATTCGTCATTCAATAGTGTATCATTCATTCTCCATGAATTTGAATACTTTCTTTCGAGTTTCCTGTTGTTGATTTCTACTTTTATTCCGTTGTGGTCTGAAAAGATGCAAGGAATTATATTACATTTTTTGAATTTGCTGGTATTTTCTTTGTGTCCCAGGATGTGATCAATTTTGGAGAAGGTTCCATGGGCTGCTGAGAAGAAAGTGTATTCTGTAGTTCCTGGTTGAAATACTCTGAAAATGTCTATTAGGTCCATTTGGTTTATGGTTTCCCTTAGTTCTAAAACGTCTTTACTCATCTTTTGCCTTGAAGATCGATCCAGTGGTGTGAGAGGCGTATTAAAGTCTCCCAGAATTATTGTATTTGGGTCTACTTGGGATCTTATGTCCAGAAGGGTTTGTTTTACAAATGTGGTTGCACCCATATTTGGGGCATAAATATTTACTATCATTATATCTTCTTGGTATAGTGTTCCTTTTAGTAAAAGGAGGTGCCCTGATTTGTCTCTTTTGATGTGTTTTAGTTTAAAGTCTGTTTTGTCGGATATTAGGGTTGCTACCCCTGCTCTTTTTTGGTCACTGGTGGCATGGTATATCTTTTTCCATCCTTTCACCTTCAGCCTGTGAATGTCTTTGGCTGTGAGGTGTGTTTCTTGCAGACAGCATATATTTGGATTATGTTTCCTAATCCACATTGCCAATCTATGTCTTTTGATTGGTGAGTTAAGTCCTTTGACATTAAGAGATATTATTGATATATGATTTTTGTTTTCTGCCATTTTGTGTTCTGTCTACTCTTGGGTGGTGTGATCATTCTTCTTTACTTAAGTGGCCCACTTATTAACTTCCTCTCTTCTCTGATTCTGAAGTCTGCTTCTTTTTTCTTCCTTATGGTTTATTTCTTTAAGAATTTTCTCTAGTGTTGGCTTTGAATTCATGAATTTTTTGAGATTCTGTTTATCGTGAAAGACTTTGGATTCACCATTGATCTTGAATAGTAGTTTTGCTGGGTAGATGAGCCTTGGTTGGAAGTTATTTTCTTCCAGGGTCTGAATCACATCATACCAGTCTCTCCTAGCATTCATGACCTGGGTTGTATAGTCTGGGGTGATTCTTATTGTTTTGCCTCTATATGTCACCCGTCCTTTTGTTCTCGCTGCTTTTAAGATTCCTTCCTTGGCCTCTATATTGGTCATTTTGGTTATTATGTGGCGTGGAGTGGTCTTTCTTTGGTCCTGTCTCAGTGGAGTTCTGTATGCCTCCTGGACTTGAAGATCGAAGTCTCTTTCCAAATTTGGAAAATTCTCTGAGATTATTTCCTTGAAGATATTACAGATGCCCTTGGTCTGTACCTCTATCCCTTCCTCAATGCCTATTATCCGTAGATTAGGGCGCTTCATATTATCCCATAATTGCTGGATGTTTAGGTTTTGTTGCTGTAAAGATTTCTGTATATCGCTGACTGTGTTTTCGGTTTGGGATGTACTGTCTTCTAATATTGATATTCTGTTTTCCATTTCATCTAATCTTCCAGAGTTTCTTTCAATTGCTGTCTTCATTTCACTTATTGCCTCTTTCATTTCATTCCAGACCTCTTTCTGATTCTTTTTTAGTGTTTCTAATTCACCTTTAACCTCCTCTATACTTGTTTTGAATCCTTTCATCATATTGAACAACAAGATTCTGAACTCCCCTTCTTGCATTTCTAGTAGGTCAGTATTCGTGATTTCTGCTGTCTCTTCGTAATTCCTGGTTCTCATATTTGTAGCGTTCTCTGTCCTGTTTTTCTGGTTTCTACCCATCGTTCGTGAGTATTATGCTTAGTCAAATCTTAATATTAGGAGTTTAGGGGTATCGGCTAGTCAGCAGAGCCTTTCCAGTGTTGAGGGTGGGTGATGTGGGAGGAGCTGGGGTGATTAGTAAAGGAGTCAGATTAGGTAGAGGATATGTTTAGGTTGAGAAAGACTTTGAATATCGTAAGGTGAAATCTTGCTAGGAATGAGAGAGAGTTAACTACTAGGACTCTTGTCGTTCGTGGAGTAATTATGAATGTAAGAGATACTTAGAGTATTAGATCAGGAGGTATATTATGTGGAAAAGTTTTGGGGGGTAAAAGTATGTAGGGTTAGTGTGGGAAGGTTTGTAAATAGGGGTGATGGAAGGAGCAGACAGACACAAAAAAAGAATAGAAAAAAAATCCACACAAGATACCAAGACTATTATGTAATCCTAGAAAAAGGGAGGAAGACCAATCAAAGGAGGAGAATGAAAATAAAGGAAGGAAAGAGGAAGAAAGAGGACAAAAGAACAAGAATAAAATAAAAGGAGCTAGCAGCTGTGTGAAATAAAAAAATAAGGCAAACTATCCAATATATATATATATAAAAAAACAACATGTGAAAGTAAGAGAAGTATGGGGTGAAAGAAAAAAAAATAACACAGCAATAACCATACCAAAACAAAAGCACTGTAAAAGCAATATAAAACAAAACATCCACATTAAAAGTAAAATAAACAGTCCTCCTTATTTACGCATATGGGGTCAGGCCTATATAATATGTGCGTATGTGATTGCTTTAGTAACTTTCAGAATACCATCCAATGTCTCTTAGTTTTCTTTGTACTCTATTTTTTTATCTTCTTAGGTCACTCTGGGTGTTTGGACACCTTCTCTCCTTTAGCTGCTTTAGGTTTATGTGTCCGGATGTCTGGTTTCACTGTTATTTGATTCTATACAATTCACAGGTTCTGCGAAATTCTAACCTGTGGTCAGTACCTCTGCACTCACCACCCTAGACTCCAGCCTGTGCTTCCCTACGACACGGGTGGAGCATGACCAAGGTATAATTAGAACCTCCCCCTGAGGTCCTGTGCAGATATTGTGGCCCGATGGATTTTCCTGTGTCTCTGGAAATTCCAGCTGGGTTAGCCGGTGTGGTCCCAAGATGTACCCTGGGCAAATGGGTGCTGGTTCCTGGGTGCCCACGCTTGCTGCCAGAGCTCTGCCTATTCCAAGGGTGCAGGCTGGGTGTGCTGCTTTTACTGGAACCAGGAGTGAGTGGATGCAGCTGTCTGTTGCTGCTGGTATGCTCTTCCAAGGTGTATTGAGCTGAGTTCTCGTTCTCACTTAGAATTAAGCCTCTGGCTAGCAGGAGGGTGGGAACACCCAGCGGTGGGCCAGGAGTGCAGGATAGGTGCTCAAGGATCCAGTGCGTGGTGCCCAGTAAAGGCCTCTGCCTCCCGCGGGACGTAGAAACTGGGGGTGCCCCAAGGAGATTTCCAGTTTACACAGGGCTTTCGCAGCCTTGAAGGCAGTCTCTGGCAAGGTGGCGGGGGGGGGGGGGAGCTAGACACCCAGGTAGGCTCCAATTTAGTGGAGAGAGTTGGACAGGCAATGACTGCTAGCAGGGAACCGGGGCGCCGACAAGGTGCGCAGAGGGGAGTGCTCGGGTCTGAGGCTTGGGCGTGCTGGGGGGTTGGAGTGCAGCGCACGCTAGGGTCCGCACTTCCCGTTGCCCGCAGGTACCTGTCTTTCTTGGTCCAGGATTCGTGGGAGTCTCTATGCTGTTGTGATCCAGTCGCTGGTGGGCACACAAAATTCTGACGTGGGAGCTGCTCGCTGTTTTCAGTCCCGGATTATCTTGCTGCGGGACTATCGGGGCTATCGGGCAGGCAGCTCCGCGGGCCCGCGAAAGCAGCCCGCGGCCGCCGATCAGCGTTTGCAGCTGGTCCGGTGTCCGGGTCTATGTTCTTCTTCTTCTTCAAGTTCAGAGTTCCCCCGAGGTACCAGGATTTGTTTTGGTTCCTGGTATGTATTTTTTTTTTGTTGATTAAGACACAGCTTTCTAAGTATCTGAAGTTTTATTTGCTTCAGCTACTGAGGAGTACTGTGTCCCTCAGTCGCCATTTTGAAAAAAAAAAATAAGAATGTCTTTTAAGGTGTGAAGATTGTGTGTGTGTGAATGTGAGTTGTGTGTGTACATTATTTAAGGATAAGACCCATTATTATTTATTTGTAGATTTTATATAATATCAAATTATTAGTTGTAAAACTTTCTTTGACTTACTCTAGCTTTTCTCCATCATGTGAAATATTTTATCTTCCTTTGGCTTTATTCTGAACAATGAGCACATTCCAAACTTTCATATAATAAAGAGATATTCTGGTATATGAAATAAAACAAATTATTCATTACCTAGTTCATCACAACTTACACAAATAACCATTGTAAGAGGCTCTACATTTTACATTCTACTGAAAAAGAGAGAGAAAAAACCTATCAATTATCACTGTTAAATGGGAATATGTGAAAATAATATACTGTGATACAACTATATATGTGACATATATCTATAAATACATCAAAGTCAATCAATAAGCTAAACATGGGAAGGAGGGAGGAAGGGCTAAATGAGTGATGTATTCATGTATGACTCTACCATTTTGTATTCCACTAAGGTGCATAACTGCAATGCACGAACAAAAAAATATATGCCACTTTCAGAAATTTTAAGATATGAATAAAAGATAATCTAGAGCAAATGATTAACAAAGAATGATATTCCTTTCTATTAGGAATAGAAAAATATATGTTTAGGTAAAACACAAAAGATTCACCAAAATGAAACTCAGATTGCAACTAGATACTGTATTATATATTCAATTATTTCAGGTTTCCAAACTATTAAGTTGACTGACTTTCAGCACAACAGATTATTTTTATGGAACAGTTTTCATTGGAAATACTATACTAAGGCAACCATTCCTCTATGTGTGAATAATTTTCGTGTGTGACTGAGATTTTACATGTAGGTTAGAGACAAAAAGATCTGATTAAATGACCATCGACCTCAAGATAGAACAGCTTCCTATCCTGTGAACAGGAAGCCTGGAGCATTTCATAGACTCCATTGCAAGAAAGATTCCAGTTTAGTTTTCATGTAAAAAGAGAGGCTTTGCTTAAATTTTGCAAAGAAGAATAAAGTGTAAATGTTGTCTCAGAACCTCACAGTAATATAGTCTAGTTGTCCAGTAATTTGGAAAAGCACTTGCCCCATTGCTTCAGGAAGCTGCATCATCATCAGAATTTGTTGTTGTTTCTCTTTTATGCCCTCCTGTACACTAACAGAGGCTTCTAGCAAAGGTGAACTTCACTCCTAGAAGTTTTTAATTCCCTCTATTAAATATTATTGTTCTTGAAATATCTTAAGTGATTTTAGTTTTTCTGAAAAAATAGAATACTAATCATCAAGAAATCAAACAACAATAAATTCTGAGAAAGATGTAGGGAAATAGAAAAGTTTATAATTGTTGGTAGAATTTTAAACAAGTATAGCTATTATGGAGATCTGTGTGGGGATTCCTTAGAAAACTGGAAATAACTTTGGAGGTCCTGTTGAGGAAGTTTATACCTGTGCCTATATGTTAGAGTGTTGAACCTATGCCCTTCTTTAATAGTTTCAGTCTCTAGTATAACTCCAGGTCTTTGATCTATCTTGAGTTGATTCCTGTGCAGGGTGAGTGGTAAGGATTTAGTTCCATTTTTCTACAAATGGATAGCCAATTTTCTCAGCACCATTTGTTGAAAAGTTCTTTGTCTTTTCTATAGTATATGTATTTGGTCCCTTTGTTGAAATCAATTAATTATTAGTATATGGATTTGTTTCTGTATCTTCTATTCTGTTCCATTAGTCTATGTGCCTGTTTTGTGCAAATATAATGATGTTTTAATTACTATAGCTCTGTAACATAAACAGAAGTCAGGAATTGTGATGCCTCCTGCATGGTTCTTACTGCTGAGATTTGCTTTGGCTAGTCTGAATTTTTGTTTCTCCATATGAAAGTTTATTACAGACATTTCTTCTAGATCTATGAAGAATGATATTTGATATTTTGATTTGAATTGCATTGATTCTGTAGATCACTTTTGCCAAAGTAGCCATTTTGATATTTATTCCGCCTATTCAAGAGCAAGGGAGATCTTTCCATTTTCCAAGGTTTTCTTCAATTTCTTTCTTTAATGTCTTATAATTTTCATTGTAGATAGAGGTCTTTTACCTCTTTGTTGGGTTTATTCCTAGGTATTTTATTGGTTTTGAGGTTATGAGTTGAATTCTTTCTTTCTTTCTTTCTTTCTTTCTTTCTTTCTTTCTTCCTTTCTTTTTTTATTTATTTATTTTTTTTTTTTTTGTGGGTCTGGGGATGGAACCCAGGGGCATTCGACCTCCTTGCTACACCCCTGCCCTATATTTTATTTTGAAACTGGGTCTCACTGAGTTGCAAAGGTCCTCAGTAAGTAGCTGAGGCTGTCCATGAACCACAATTGTCCAGTCTCAGCCTCCCAAATGCTGGGATTACAAGCGTGCACCACCACACCCAGCTTGTATTTCTTTTTCTTTGGGTTCATCTTTGGCAAGTAGAAAAGCTACTGATTTCTTTAGGTTGATTTGGTATCTCTGTACTTTGCTGAATTGGTTAATCATCTCCAGTAGTTTTTTGATTGAATTTTTTCGGGGAGTCTTCTAGATATAGAATTATGTAACAGATAATTTTAATTCTTTTTTTTTCTGTTTGAATTCTTTGGGTATAATTTCATTGCCTATTGATCTGGCAAGAATCTCAACAACTATATTGAAAAAGAGTGGTGATAGTGGGAATTCTTGGGATAGCATCAAACTAAAAAGTTTCTATGCATCAAAGAGTCTAAAGAAAAAGCCTACAGAATGGGAGAAGATTTTTACCAGATGTTAGTCCCCTGACATAGGACTAACATCTAGAATATACAAAGAACTTAAAAGAATTTACACTAGAAAAACAAATAATCTAATCAATAAATAGCCAACTGAATTGAATAGACACTTCACAAAAGGATAGATACCAATAGGTACCTAAAAATGTTTAACATCATTAGCAATCAGGGGGATGCAAATCAAAATTACCTTGAGATCCCATCTAGCCCCAATAAGGATGGAAATCATAAAGAAGTCAAATAGCAAATAGTTGGTGAAAATGTAGGAAAATAGGAACTCTTCTACACTGTGAGTGAGATTGAAAACTGGTTCGGCTGCTATGGAGATCAGTGTGGAGATTCCTTAGAAAACTGGGAATGGTCCACCATATGATCCAGCTATGCCACTACTGGGTATCTTTCCAAAGAGGTTGAAACCAGAGAACTACAGTAATATATGCATATCAAAGTTTGTAGTAGCACAATTCACAATAGCCAAATTATGGGACCAACCTAGGTATTCATCAACAGATGAATGGATTATAAAAACATGGTAAACACATGCAATGGAATTCTACTTAGCAATAAAGAAGAAAAAAATTACATCATTTGCAAGAAGAAGAAAGGACCTGGAGAAAATTAAGTGAGATTACCCAATCACATAAAGTGAAGGGTCACATGTTTTCTCTAATATGTGCAAGCTAGGGAGTACATGGGATACCAGAGGGACTCCAGATAATGGAGGAGAATCCTCAGTGGAGCCAGGGAGGAAGGGTAGCAGAGGAAGAAGACTAAGGTTCATAAATGGAAATACTACCATCAACTATGTATATACATGTGAATATATAATTGTCAATTTGTGTACTTGGTATTGAGAGGGAGGGAAATGGGGAGGCAGAAAGGGCACCAAGTACTATGTCCATGTATGCCATTGTGAACATGGTTTACATTATGATGTAAGACTATAATATGACAATAAAAGCATAGAAAAAGAAAACTGGGAATAGAGCCACCATACGACCCAGTTATACCACTCCTGGGTATCTTTTCAAAGAGACTGCAATCAGAACCATGTTTATAGCAGCACAAATCACAGTAGCCAAATTATGGAACCAACCTAGTTGCCCATCACTTAGGTTAGATTAAAAAATTAGGGTATATACACACAATTGAATACTACTCAGCAATAAAGGAAACAAAATTATGTCATTTGCAGGAAAATGGATGGACTTGGAGAAGATTATGATTTTTGTGTATATGTCTTAATAATTTTATTGGTGCATTATAGTCTTACATCATAATGTATTTCATACTGTTATTGATATACATACATACAGTACTTGGGGAGCTTCCCCTCAGCTCCTTCCCCACACCCCTTCTTCCCCATACATAATATTGAGATTGGCATTGCTATTCTCACATATGCATATATTAATAGAATAAAAGTGCTTGTTAATTCTCTCTCTTCCCAAAACCCTCCCCAGGCCACCTCTGTAGCTCCACTGGGGTTTCTCCTATATTATCTAAAGTCCTCTTGAATCCAGATTACTCCCCCCTTCTACATATGAGAGAAAATATATGACCCTTCACTTTCTATGATTGGCTAATCTCAACATAACGCTGGCCAGATCCATCCATTTTCTTGCAATTGGCATAATTTTGTTCTTTATTGCTGAGTAGAGTGCCACTGTGTGTATATCCCATACTTTTGTAATCCATTCATCTGTTGATAGACACCTATGTTGGTTCCAAAATTTGGCTACTGTGAATTGTGCTGCTGTAAACATGGAGATGTAAATATCACTGTAATATTCTGGTTTCCATTCCTTTGGGAAAATGCATGTTTTATTTAGCAGTTTTATGTACTCATAAGAGTTCACATAAAGAAAATGATAAACTGAAGAAGCCATTAGGCCTAAAACTTTTATATGTTTTTAAACAAAGAGTAATAAATAGTGGAAATATGACAAGACAGTGATGACAAGACAGTGAATCTTAGGCTAGAGGGAGTAAGTTATTATAAAAACATTAGCGGTAGTAAGTTATTATAAAAGCATTACACCTCAGTTCCACATTAAGTGGGGAAGGCATTTATACAAAAATTTTGTGCAACAAAGAGATTTAGGAAAAAGCTTTATAAAACAAACACATATTTGTAAAGATTACCGGATTGAACTCAGATCCAGCAAACTATGCCATTGTTGAAGAGAGACAAGTCTGCCTGACTCTACAGCTCGTGATTAAACATTTAGCTAATGACTTCCTTCTAGAGTGTGTGACTGTGACAGTTGCTGGAAGCCCAGCTTGTACCTTTCTGGCCTCTTTGGGGCTGGGCAGAAGAAAAGAGAAGTTGAAGTGCAGATCAGCTCTTTTTTCCTGTTTAAAGAAGTGCCGATGTGAAATTGGATGGGAGGGTACTAGAATAATTACCTCTCAAATTATGTGGGATCATTCAGTGCATACCATTCCCTTGGTGCACTGCAAAGAAAGTGTGGCTTGGGTAGATATAAGATGATGGAATTTAAGAGACCTTCTCTTGGCTTTTCACAAAGGATATGGAGCCAAGTCTGTATCAGGATCTGGAGAACATTATATTAAGTGAGATTAGCCAGTCACAGAGAATGAAAGGTCATAACTTTTCTCTCATACATGGAGCTAGGGAGTAATAAGGTTACAAGACAGACTTTATACAATGGAGTATAAACTCCAGTGGAGTAAGAGAAATGGTCTTTCCTGTAGGTGAACAAAAATTGTAAAATTTTTCTTTATCAAATTTACATAAAGCTATCAATTAAAAATATTCTTCTCATTGCATTCAATATAATAAAATATTCTACTTCTGTAAGGTAAGACTTTTTATTTTATTTTATTGAATTTAAAATAATCAACTAAAAATTGTAACAAAAAATCCTACAAACAAAAGTAGTAGTTTTCCATCATTGTTTGCTTTGAGAAATAAAATCTATTTAAGTATCTTATAAAATGGTGCAATAGTATAGAAATTAATGTATTAGAATGGTAAAATTACTTGTTTATACATGATTTACATTCAAACCCATTTCAAATCCATTTATTCCCTTTTGGAAAAAATTAATACAAAAAAATCTATCATGTAACTTATGACAATTAGTCAACCACTGTAGGGAGTTTTCACCATTATCCTCTCTGTTTGCTTATTTCTAAGAACCAATACTTTAGTTTCAAAATATTTTTCAAAGATTTTTATTATACCCCAGGGCCCATTCCCCAAAGTACTATATGGCCCATCAAAGAAGACTATTTAAAATAAAAACATTAGTCAAGATTAAACTAACTGAAGAAGAATTTCCTTTCTAGATTTTATCTTGTCACTGTCAAATCAAATCAGCCAACACAGCAGGACTGTTTTTACTGTTGAATTATTTTATTTACTTATCATTAGTCACTTTGGCATTATGTAGACACATTTGCATACTAACATGCTTAATTTAATTCAAATAACTTCCTATATTTCATAGTTCATAATTTTATTGAAAGACTTTTTTCTCTTGTTATCAATATAAATTATGTTCTAACTTTGTAAAATAAATATATATTCCAATTTACTTGTGATTTTACATCAAAAGTAAGATTAATATTTGAGATATAATTATGATTTACTACCACACATACATTCCCCTGGTAGTTCTCCCTAAGTTATTGTTTATTCTTGAAATTACACATCAAAAATAACAACCAGGAAAAATTACTATGTTTTTGAAATGGAGCCAAAGGAAAAGTAGAAAATTCTATTCTATATCCTGGAAATTTTAGCAGAGATTTCACAAATATATCTTTGTTTGTATAGTCAGTTTATTTTTATATCATTGGTTTTTAGTCACTGTTGCCAAAAATTGGACCCAAAGATATAAGCACATCAAGAAGTTTAATTTCTACATGTCATTTGTGTTTTACTGTGGAATTTATTATCCGATATTCTAAGGCACACTCACCTGTCATTTTATACTTTGTTATACTTGAGTATTATTTGAAAGAGCTGGAATGCTAATTTGAGCATCTCTAATATCAAGGATTCCAAAAGTAAGGCAAAACTTAGTATGGGTTACACTTTTATAAATTCACATATTCTCAAATCTGCCATTCTACCCAAGCTTAAGTAATCTCCAAATCTGTGAGCCAAGGTTATCCTTTCTCTTTATAATTTAATTATTTCAGGTATTTTGTTATGGTAATGTGAAGCTAAAATATGCATAAAATTTAAATTTATTTTATATTAATATATCAATATGATATATGATATAATATATAACTATATATATTAATATAGATTTCAACTGATTTTCTTTTCACAACATTGTGAACCCTCCATTTCTACTCTCTTTCCCTGAAGGCAACATATTAAAAGAAATGGGTCTAGAATGAAATTACTAAGCAAGTAATGAGTACAAAGATTAAACATGGCTACTTATTTTAGAGTTTTTGTGTTCTAGAGTTATTGATGTCTTGTTTATAACCTAGGAGAGTGTTATGCCAGTGAATTTACCTTTTTAATACCTTCCTTTCAGTATGATTGACATCTTTGTAGGAAAAGTCTATAACTATTTTTATTTGGAAGGACTAAAGAAACAGAAAATAAGAAGATGAAAAGAAAAATAGATTAGTGTCTGCAATGATCAGGAAAACTGGGGAAAAAATGAGGAAACACACAGGGAGTGGCAGGTGAAGAACATGAAAATAAAAAAATCCCACTGGAGATTTCCAGAGTAAATTCAAGAGAAAAGTAAAACAACTTTCGGGAACAACAAAGAATAATAAGAATCTTCAATGGACCATAATAAAAAATTCCAATAAACAATAATCTGAGCCTGGTGGCATGATTATAATCCTACTAATACTTGGTAGGCTGAGACAGGAGGATCACAAGTAGCCTCATCAACTTAGCAAGACCCTCAGCAATAGTCATACCTGGTTTCAAATTTTCTAAAATGAAGGCATGCGGGAGGCTAGGATGTGGCTTGGGGTACAATGCCCTTGTGTTCAAACCCCAGTCCCAATATAACAATAATGTTAAGCCTTGCAGGATGACACACTCCTGGTATCCCACCTATGCAGAAGGCTGAAGCAGGAGAATTACAATTTAGAGACAAACTTGGGCAATTTTTAAGCCTTTGCTCAAATAAAAAAAGTATAAATAACTGCAGATGTAGGTCAGTGGTAGAATCCCCACCAATCGTACAATAAATAAAATAACAAACCCAATAACAAGAAATGAGAGTTTTACATATTTCAATACATATTTCCAATAAACATTTTTGTCAGTTCTCTATGTAAAGGGGTAATATAGCTTTAAAGAAAACTAGGAAGATTAAAATATTTGATATTACAGTGGTGTAGTAAATTATTATATGAACAATATGAATATTAAATATAAAATAATTATATTGCCTTAATATAAACAAAATTATATTACCTAAATAAGGATATTTCATGTTTATTATTCATAATGAAATCATTATGAATCATTTGGGGTTTGCTATTTAATAATGATTAATATCTACCACTACTAATTAACGAAAAGAAAGAATAATGAGGAGTAATGGATACAAATTTGACCTAAGAGTTGGCAGCTCTTTAAGAAGTTATTGAGTTAACGAAGTTTGATAATACCTATCTCACCCATATAGTTTCATGAGTTCTTATATGAGTAGAAATTCTCAAGTTCACTATCCTGCCTTGTTTTCTTGAAGAATTCAGATTGTATTGGAATAAAGTTGCTCTTCATCATTGGATAAGTAAATTAGCTCAGTGCAAAACTAGACCCCAGAAATATTTTTAAACTAATAGTTCTCATCTAGCCTGCTCTCATTCTAGTGCATTTCTTTTCACAGTACCTAGTATAAACTTAATATATGCTTAATACCAGATCTGCAGGTGTTATTTTAGTCTGTATATTCATGGTAACATCATTTATCTAGTCTGCAAGACAGCAACCAATATATGCTTTCAATATAAATATATTTACTAACAATCAGCATGTAGCCAAAATATCAGACAGAGGTGGTTAATTAGATGATAGCAACAATTTTTTAAGAACACTCCATTCCACTTCTTAAATACTTCAAGCTTAGCTTCTCTTTTTGTTTAGGTAGCTACCATCACAAACATTTATTTCAGTTAATGAGAACAATTTTAAGTAGTATTATCTGCTTAATTTTCCTTAAATTACATTTGTAATTTGAATGAACTCTTTCACAACAATCAGGTGCATTGGCTTCAGTATTCAGTGCCAAATAACATTCCAACAATCATTTTCCTACTGAAACTGTTACTAGCATTTCTCTCTCCTTGTTTAGCACATTATGGTATCCAGATCAGCGGGGGGGGGGATTTATATTCCCACCTGAGGTTACTTTCAGTAATATACGAAATAAACTTAATGAATGCAACCCTTCTTTCTGTCAAGAATACACAGCACCTAGATGTACACATGGCTTGCCGAAAATCTGTTCATTAAAGCTTTACCACATCATGCTGTTGAAAACTGTAACCCCTAAGTTTATGCACCTCTTCCTATTCTCACTGCCAGATACCATGTGTTATTTATACTTCTGTAATATAAAAATTTAATATGCCACTAAAACTTAAATTTCATAGTCAAGTTCTTATTATTTTTATTGCATTCTCGGCTCCTAAAGTGGTAACTTACAAAGCTTTGGCATCTAATACCTATTTATAAAATGAATTGATAAAATATACTACTTTCTAATTGTTCCTCAGTTCAGTTTTTGGTCTTATTAAAGATCAACTGTTCAAGAATAAAGTAACTTGAATTTTTAATTAATGAAAGAGAGAACTCTTGGCTTGCATATTATTTAGCACTACCAAATCAGAGCCAGAGCGAGAGTGAGAGAGAGAGAGTTATAATATGATGGAAGGTCTTTTTAACAATACCTCTTATATTATGGTTTAGTACAGTGCTTGGAGGGCCAGTATAACTGTCCATCATGTTTAAAGTCTAAATTCTTAAGACTATTTCCCCTTAACTAAAATACTGTACAGATATTTTAAATGTCTTAAAGTAGGGACATATTACTATATCTAATATTATTAAAATATGTTGGCCTGAATGTCAACTCATTTATCTATTCAGTTGTATGTGGAATAACTCAGAATAAGAAGGTGTAATGCTGCTCACCTAACTCTAAGCTATTAGACATGCTTTTTCAGCCTTGTGAGGGGAACCCTGGGTCCTATTAACCATTATCAGGATAGCCTGGGAAATAGAGATGGACACTTTAACGAGCTCCTCCATCTCACTTTTATCTTAGCAGGTAAAAATAGACTAACATTATCCAGTCCCACTGTTCTTTAATGATAACATTGGTTGAGTGTGAAGCCACATTTTAAAAGGACTGACACACCTAATAGCATGTCTGTGCTATATAAGATTCTGATGTGGTTACCTGCATTTCTTCCAGGCAGCTCATCCACCAAAGAGTCCATTTTTCAACTTTTATTCTCTCTTAGGTACATGGTGTAAGCAGCTGTACAATTAGTATTTGAAATTTAAATTATGCTTTCCAAAATACAGTCAATAATATTTCACCACTGTGCACTTTTAACAGTTGTCTGTTGTATAATCAGCATGAAGTCTAACAAAACTGTACAGCAAAGAAACCCAAAGACATCTGCCTAACTGCTTTATTGAGTGTTTGAGCAATTCCGTGGAAGCTTTACCCATATCACCTGTGGTGGAACAGATGTGGCTTCTTCATGCAGCATATATTAGGGCTTTAGAATACTTGCTAGAAAGAAATTCCAATATATATATATATATATATATATATATATATATATATATTCTTAGCTTACAAAAAGGGCCTCAAGGGATATAAATCACTTTCTCCTATTACACAGTTATAGGCTAAAAAGAACACACCATGCAAGACAGACCTAGCTGAATAAGGATTTTATGTGGAAGAGCTTGAATAAATTACAGATTTAAAGTTTGTCATTTTTTTAATATTAAAATATACTTCGTCTTTTAAGTTTGAAAGTCACAGTGAATAGAATACATCTGGGGGCATTTAGATTTTGTTTGCATTCTCTTTAAGTGAATCCTTAGTAAGAGAGATTTTGAAAGAATTTACGGAGAGCATATTTTGTGATGTTTTGAAAAATTAGAAGTCATACCAGCTCTCTGCAGTGCCTGTTATATAAAAGGAAGGCAAAAAGGGAAAGATAGGCTATAAAAAATATCTAAAATAATAGAGAAGAGGAAGAATGCAGTGTCAGTGGGACCCTTGCCTTAACTCTTGGGCAGGGGCTGTAGCCAGACACCTTTCATCCTCCCACTCTTCCAGGCTTTGTCCTCAGGTTTAAGATACCGGATTTTCTAACTGGTAGGTCTGGGAGAAGATAGTAAGCCTGCTGTCTCTTTTCTCCTGGAATCTGTTTATGGGAGAGAAGCTCAATCTGCACTCTTCTCTCCCTGCATGCTAAGCATTGTGGAAGCCTGAGGTGTCTGTCCACCTGATGTAGGCTATACTCCTTTAATTTCTTGGACCCGTAGCCAGCCCATAGTACCTTATTTAATTCATGTCACTAAAATTGGCATATGCACTAAAACCAAATAGAGAAAAGACTTCTGAAAGACAAATAATTCATGTCTTTATTTATATCTCTCAGTTATAAACCTAACAACATCAATAACAAAAGATAACCTTTATTTTAGATATGAATATCATATCCATACGTCCATGAAAAATAATTTTGTAAAAAATAAACAATGCCTTTAATTACTAATTTGGGGGCTACATATATGTATTTGTATATATTTAGAAGATCTTCCATGTTTTATTCATTACAAATGCATCAACGACATTGTTATTCTGTTCCTAGGGAAAACATTTCAAAGCCATTACAAGAAAATGAAAGTCCAAGAATTCTAACAGAAAGGTTAGGATTTTTTTTTTTTTGTACTGAAAATGGAACTCAGGGACATTCTACCTTCGAGTTACACCCCCAGCCCTATTTTTTATTCTTTATTTTGAAACAGAGTCTCACTGAGTTGCAAACGGCCTCACTAAAAAGCTAAGGCTATATGCAGACAGCGATCCTCCTGTCTCAGCCTCCCAAATACTGGGATTACAAGTGTGTGCCACCACGCCTGGTGAGAAGTTAGAATTTGCTAATGTCTCCTAACCAATCTGGAAACGTGGGAGCCAGAGTGAAGAGAAGGAATGCATGGAACCCAACTGGTTATTGCTTAGCTTAGGTTACTGTAACTGAACTAGTGACACTGAATTCAATATGAAAACAAACGAAGAGCCCAGCAAAGCTGAGGCAGCAGTGCTGCCTACAAAAAAGCACGTGGAATGTGAAACAGACTAGAGAGGCAGCCCGGAAGAACTCCAGTGATGAGGACTTCTTTCATGGCACATCAATTCAAAGTCAGCCAGATTGCTAGCTTGCAAGAGATGACACTGATACGGACATGAAGCACCCAGGTTAGTGATACCTCGTGCAATAGCTCTAAAGGACAAAAAGGATTTAAAGCAGTGGCCCAACACTGCCTATCATTGGATTAAGGTGCAACAAATATACATGCTCCTTGGAAGACCACTTTGGCATAATCTGAGCAACTGACCTGCTCTATTTTTTGCTCGTTCATGTCATATTCTTTTGAGTAGTACTTGTTAACATTTAAAAATGCATATTTTAAATAAATGTAAAAGAAATAAAAATATCTGATCAAATATAATTTTAAGCTGGGTATGGTGATGCACGCTTGTAATCCCAGCATTTGGGAGGATGAGGCAGCAGGATCTGGGTTCGCTGCCAGCCTCAGCTACTTAGTGAGACCCTTAGTTAATTACAACTTAGTGAGACCCTGTTTCAAAATAAAGAATAAAAAATCGGGCTAGGGGTATAGTTTGAAAGTAAAATGCCCCTGGGTTCAATGGCCAGCACCAGAAAAAAAAAGTATATATATATAATTTTAAGATAAAGTATTATATAAGAATTCCTAAGATAACAGATTTACTAAATACTCTTCTAATGAAACTATATCTCAATCTTAGCTTCCATCATATTTTGAAATAATTTCTTCAAGAGAGAATCTAAAATGAGCTTCTACAATAAAATTAATTACTCTCAATTTTATGAATATTTGTGTACTTAATACAGAAAATTTTTTTATTGTTTATAATAACTCTGTAAGACTCCAAATTCAGTCTGAGATGTTGAAAACCAAAATTAGGAGATATTATATTATTTGACATGCAATCTTTTTAAGGAAAAAAGTAAGTTACAAAGAATATAAGAATATGATTATATTTTACTATATATACATATACATATATTCCTGCACACACTATAAGGAGCTAGAAATGTATGCATTATCATATTAACAGTTATTTCCCTTGGTGAATGTGATTATAAATATTTTGTGATATATTCATACTTGCCTGTATTACATATCTTCTTATACTGAAACAGAATTTAAATTATGGAGGAAAGTGTGGGAATCTTCTCTAAAGGAAAGGTACAGGGGCACTGTTTCTGCACCACCCACTGTGAGGCATGCTTCTCTGCTGCTTTGCTCATGGAGTGGTATGTGTGTTGAGATAGATGTGTGGCCCTGAAGGAACCTCTGTGTCTTGACAGCATGAATATGCTTGACAGCATGCCATTGATCCCATTAAGGGATAAAATATTCTCATTTGTTACCTCCACATCCATTCATTTTCATCTCTTTCATTGTGTACATATTAATTTCCCTTTAAAAGTATAACCAGAAGTCATGATCATGTCGTCATTAATGATTATAGGAATCCCACAACTATGCTTTTGTGTCCAACTACTTGTAAAATTGTTCAAATATTTAAATATTCTAAAATTTTAAATGTGACATCCCCATAAAACTGCGAGGTAGTGGCATCACAATAACCGAATTCCATTCCTGATATGCCACTTCTTTTCTAGACATCTTATCACATAACAGTAGAGTTGTTATTAAATCAAATTCTGATTTCAGCTTTTGATTTTAAAATCATATATTATTCCATAAATGTCCTTAAGAGGGTATTGTTAGGAATATATATTGAGTTATTTTAATAGGGTAGTAGGAAATTTTGATTTATTAAAATCTCAACTTTTGCCATAACAAAATCCTATTAAATTCTGTTTTAACCACTTAGGAATAGTTCAAATAAACTTCAAGGCTGCTATGATTTTTGTCTCCAAAGATTAGTGTCATTAATATTAATGATCAATGCAAATAATTCTGTTGTTTAGTCAATTGGCTTTGGAGATAAATGTTAATTTTCCAATTAACAAAATAAAATCCAGGTAAAAAGAAAGTTTCACATTATTTGAATAATTCTGAAGATATATCTTCATCAGTAAAGAAGAAAATAGTCAATCCTAGAAGTAGCAAAACTTCTGATTGTATCAGACAGACACAATTTATCACAGTAGAAAACAAGTTTCCCAGAGTACTTCAGGGTAAATGACAGTTTCATATTGTTGCATTTTTACAAAATGAATTCATTCCAAAAAATGCAACTGTTCAATAAACATGACATATTCACCCACCAATGCTTTTTCACTTTTATGTACCAAGCAGAACTGAAGCATATAGCATGAAATTAAGGTCAGAGTTGGATTTGAAATGAGCATATGAGAATTATTAAATAGCATATACAGGATCCTTTTTCTACTTTTCAGAACACAAAAAAATTCTCCTTTATAGACTTCACTTTTTATTCTCTGGAAAGGTTTAAAGCTTTAAAGCATCTATAACGTGATATGAGTTATACATTAACTTTAGCGTAGCGTTATTTCAGTGTTTAGATGAATATGTAATTCATAAGTTTGCAGCTACTGTACAGAAAATCTGTTGCTACGGTACAGTGTGATTCACTCAATTAGATGGTGATATATGATTTGTATGTTGTCAATTAAATAAGTTGAAGTTTGTGGAAGTCTTGTCAAAGAAAGAAAATATTTTCACAAATCAGTATTATTTCAATGCATCTGGTTAAGAAAATACATGAATGTTCAAAATATTGCTCAAAATGTGAAATATTGCACAACAGTGTATCTTTTCATGTAATTACTTTATACGTTTTGTACTTGGCATTTTACAACTCATTCTATTTTATGTAACAGGATTTTAAAAATAATATAAAATATTATAAGTAGCACTTATATAAAATACATAGACTACTCCCTTCATCTGAAGCAGTCAAGAAAATATTACTTTCATTTTCATTATGTTGAAATTAAGATTCTTTTTGAATATTCAAAAGTCAAACTTAGCCAAACTTAAATGAATATATATTTGAGATGTAAATGTCTAACCCACTTAAAGGCATAAAATGTTGAAAAGAATGACAACATAAGAATTCTTTGTATCAAAATCTGGCCAAAAAGAGATATAAATTAATGTTCCCTTTGTTTTTATTTTATTCAACTGTTTATCTCCATAAAGAATTCTAAGTAGTGTAAATTTTGTAAAACATTTCATGACCGCTATCAAAACATTTCAAGTATGATTCAGATATGTCTATCTATACTACTCACAGAGAACCTGGAACTGCTTTAATCTCAAATATGTCTATTTCTATTATTAGCAGAGAAAGTTGAAGTGCCTTGAATTTATGTCTGAACTGCTCAGATTATTTTTTAGAATGAATACCTTCACTGTATCATATTAACACCATTGATTTGCCACCTAACTTTTAGTTTTCCTAAAGTAACAAAATGATCTCCCTAGGGGAGGAGACAAGGAGACTGCCTCCACTCAAATACTGAAGCAATATCCAATCTAAAGCTGATAATTTTAACTGATATGATTAGTTTAACGATTGTCACTGATGACTGGCTGTGACTTGTGCATACTATCCAAGATATACAAAGTTTTTGAAAGTCAGAGAGACTGCAGTGAGGGTTGGATATGACCTGAAATGCAATACTGACTGATATTCTATTTAAAACTCACTTTAAATAACACTATATGTCATATGTACGCCATGTTGCTCAAACTCTTTGCCACAATCTTTCACATACAATGCATATGGGATTTTGAATGTAGGCACATATTTTCTTACGCTCTTGTCTCTTGATAGAATTCAGATATGTAATGCTTACACTCTAATATGGGGCTACAACAGAGAGAGGATACAATATAGTGCCTCAGGAAGTTAGTGTCTCATGAATGACACAAATACAAAGTGATAGGTGAGGAACAAGGATATGGTGCTTTGAGAACATAGAGCTCAGGCAACTTAGCCAACATGGAGGATGGGGAAAGTCTTCAGTTTGGGTGACATCTAGGGAAAAATATAGCAGAAGGCGATAAGACAAATGGAGTGTGTATGGGGGGTATGGAAAGAATCTCTTGGCATAGGGCAAAAAGAGTTCTATAAGGGTTCCATAAGCATAAGGAAAAATAAATATGCCTTGAAGAATCATATAGCAAATGAAGATAAATACATACAGCTCAATGTGGTATGAGAAGAAAGGGCTGAAGATTTAAGTAGGGAACAGTAATGTTAAAGGAATGTTCCACCAGCCGTTTCATTTTACTCACTAGGAAGTTTTATTTGTATCGAAGGTAGTTGGTGGCAATGGTATCAGGAACAGGGTAGGATATGGCAATAAATATTGAAGGAATTTATGTAGGAGGATTCTATGTTTCAGTCAGATCATTCTAATAGGTGAAAAATAGTTGAAGAAACAGGACAAGAAGCAGAGAAAGAAGTTAGCAAATTCCTAAATAATGCAGGCAAAAATAGTGGTTGAGATGTAAATAAAGTTAATAATAAGCTGAATAAATTAAAAATATTCAAGAAATATTAATTTAGGTAAGCTTATCATGACTTGATAGTTAACATTAACAGCATGAAAAAGTCAATAATTCAGATCAATATTCAAATTCTAGATTGGAAAATTCAAAATACCATTCACTAGAAGAGAAGGAAAGTAGAAGATATGGTTAAAGGAGATAATCTTTTAAAATAGTTATTTCTATTCTGAAAGTAGGTGATTGTAGAACAACAAAATAGAGATGTATCTGGGTAATAGAATAGCCATGTCTGAAGGTTAGGAGGGAGACATGGGGCATTTCTTGGCTGTAATGCACAGCTTCCTCTCTGCCTTTATCTTCACATGATCTTCTAATCTACCCCCATCTCTCTTTTGCATATCTTTTACAAGGAATTTTATCTTTGGATTTAGAGCTTTGTAGAAAATCCAGGATGATCTTATTTATAGGTCCTTAAATTAATTACATATTCAAAGTCTTTTCACTCCCCCCATAAGGACATACTCACATGTTACTGGAGTTGAGAAGTGTTGTGGGTTAAATTGCAGCCTCTAGCCAGGCTTGGTGGCGCATGCTTGGAATCCCAGCATGTGGGAGGCTGAGACCAGAGGATCCCAGTTCGCGGACAGCCTCAGCTACTTAGTGAGGCCCTCTGCAACTTAGTGAGACCCTGTTTCAAAATAAAGAATAAAAAATAGGGCAGGGGTGGGGGGCAGCTCAGAGGTCAAATGCCCCTGGGTTCCATCCCCAAACCCACACACACATAAAAATTACAGCCCCTGGAAAGATCAGTATACTATTTAACCCACTACAACACTTTATATCAAGGGTTAAGTTTGTTTGATGTGAGTTGCTTTTTCAATAACTAGCTATTGAAAAGAAAGCAAAGAATTTTTTATTTAAATTTTACCAATTACATCATTTATAGGAAAATGGATGCAGGACATTATGCTAAGTAAGATTAATCAGAACAAAATAAGAAAGAAAGAAAGAAAGAAAGAAAGAAAGAAAGAAAGAAAGAAAGAAAGGAGAAAGAAAGAAAGAAAGAAAAAGAGAGAAAGAAAGAAATCAGATGCTTCCCTTAATATGCAAAAGCTAATGAGAAATGGGTAACAAGAGGAACTCTAGATGAAGAAGGAGATACTATAGAGGAGCAAATAAGGAAACCCAACTGAGGGGATGGGGGGGGAGAAGGAAACTCTCTAAAGCACAAGATGTACTTAAAAAAAGATATCAAAGTCAGTCACAAAGCCAAGCATGGGAAGGAGGGGTGGGAGGGAATGGGGTGTGGTTCAGGTAAAGGCTAATTGGGTGATGTGTGCATGTATATCTACACAAGTCTTTTATCCCATTAAGATGTGTGACTACAATGCACCAATAAAAAAATTTTTAAAAATAAATAAATTTTAGACACTGATTGGAGAGTGCAAAGGTATCCCAAGGTGGCAAAATTTAAGAATAAATACACTGATTTTATTGATTGAGTGGGAAAGTTTTATGAGATAGCAGTTTCATGAGATAGATAATGAGCACTTTTTTTGCCCTTATTTTTTTCAATATATTTGCTGTATGTCATGTATGATCAAGTAATTACTAATTTCAATGCAGCCAGTATATTTTATATGTAATTAGGATCTATATCATTCGGTTTCCTTTTCTTCCCTATGTGATCTTTCATTGATTATAAGCTTTCTGGATATTTGAAAGCTTTTGATTAATTTACAGAGTTCTTAAAAAGTTGATACTGAAAATTTTTTCAATATTTTCAGTATTTTTACCAAATACCAAGGAGTTATTTTTTTATACTGCATATTAAAGCCAGGGGCATTCTAACTCTGAGCCATACACGCAGATTTTTATTTTTAATTTTGAACCAGAGTCTCACTAAGTTGGTGAGGCTGGCCTTAAACCTGTGAATCCTCTGTCTCAGCCTTCCAAATACCAGGATTACAGGCATATGCCACAATGTCTGGCCAAGGAGGGAATTTTTAATGGCCCTCACTCTGATACTTTTATTTTTAATGTCATTTTGTCATAGAAAGAGTGTGGTGTTTCAGCTGTGGTAGTTACATCTTAATGCCATTGTCTCCTCTGACCTGCTTTATTGAAACAAAATCTTAAAATTATGTGGCTCTGGTTACAAACATTGCTCTATCAGTAAATGTTTATGTGATTTAATGATTTAATACTCAGTAACTACCTTATATCTCTGATCATAGCATTCATCACAAAAGTGGCCTTGGGGTTTCTCATTGTGTTTTATGTTATTATCAGGTCTTCAATATGAAGAATGTATCTTTAAATTTCATTATATAAACATTTTTTACTAAACTCAGTGTGTAGAAAAAAGTCATTGCACACTGAAGAAGATCTATTCAGGTAAAGACACTTAGGAAAAGAAGCTTAAAAATAATGGGAAAAAGACCCATTTTCAGAAATGTCCTCTGGTTTTCTGATTGTGGATGTATAAAATGTTAAAAAAAATACCCTTAGTATTATTAGTAGGAATATGGTGAAAAAAGAAAAAAAATGTGACAAGAGAGGAAAAGGCATGCTCAGAGGATCGCTTAGAGACTGGTAACCACAATTGCTCTTTATTTCCTATGTCAGGCAAGCCATGTTCATAACTTGCTCTACAACTTGTAAATGATTATAGAACCTAAAAATAAGCAACTGACTTTATAATAGCATATGATCTTTAACATAATTCATGGTTAACATTTCCAACAGTTGTTCTACAATCCACTGGCTGGAAAAAGAGGTTCATGAAAAGGAGGTTCATTCTAGAAGCAATGCTTAGAAAACACGTTTTTCTTTTCCTAACATTTTGCAATGTCAAAATCCTATAAGTAAAGTTTCTAAATTATTTTTTAACTAGTGTTATAGTTCAGTAGTATTTGCTTTAGGAAAATCTTGTTTGGTTATTAAATACCAGATCATCCTTCTACTTCTCTAGGATTATAGTAATATAAGTTTAATATTTGATATATGTGAACATTAAAACACTAAGAACTTTTGTTCTTTATGATTTTTATATGTATTTATAACTTGAATTGTTTTTGAAGACAGAATGTGAGAAACTGTCATCTGAACCAAGATCATTGAGTCTCTGTGAACAGATGGTGTTTCCAATGGCATTGTGGTTTTTCATCCTGATAAGGTATTAGAGTGAAAATTCTATAGAAAGTACACAAAGTCAAGTTCATGAAAAGTTTAATGCTTATAATACACCCACTTCAGAGACTAATACACACACTATGTGTTTATTGGAGTAACATTTTATGGCCATATATTCCTATAAGATGAATAAAATATATCACTGTGAATTATCCCTTTTTTTCTCAGGTAATTGAAGGTTACTACCAGAAAAAAAAAAAAAGAAAAGAAAAAACATAAGAGAAACACTTCACAACATTGGAATGGGAAAGAATGCTTTTATACAATATCCCAAGAGCAAAAAAAAAAGTAAAAGCAAAAATAGGCCAATGATATTACTTCAAACTAAAAAGCCTCTGGACAGCAAAGGAAATAATCCAGAATAAAGGCAAAACTTACAGCATGGGAGAAAATACTTTCAAACCATCTAGTTGACAAGGGTTAATAGCCAAAATATATAAGGACTCTAACCACTCAATAGTCAAAAAAAATCTATCAATCAAAATGGGCAATGTACATTTCTCAAAAGAAACATACAAACAGCCAACAGGTAGATTTAAAAATGTTCAATAACACTAAATATCAGAGAAATACAAATTAAACCTACAGTGAGCTATCATTTCAACCCAGTAAGAAAAGCTATCATCAACAAGACTAAAGACAACAAGTACTGGTGCAGATGTGGAGAAAAGGAGACTTTGAACACTGTTGGTGGGAATGTAAAGTAGTACATACTTTGTGAAAAACAGAACGAGATTCCTCAAAAACATTAAACATAGAAGCTACCATATGATCCAGTAATCCCACTACTGAGGATATTTCAAAGTAAATGAAATGAATATGTTGAAGAGATATCTGTACACCTATGTTCACTGAAATACTATTCACAGTAGTGAGGTATGGTAACAACCTAAATGTCCATCAACTAATGATAAAGCAAATGTGGTCGTCCATATATGCAATTAAATATTATTTGGCCAGAAGAACAACGAAATCCTGCCATTTGCAAACTGAATGACACTAGAAGTTATGGTAAGTATGAACAACTGTTTGATTACTTAATACATAACTTTTTAAGTGATATTATTTCTTTACAGATTTAACATAGTTCCAGTTTTCTGTCATATACTTAGAAAATTAATATATGTTCTGCCTTTATTCTTTTGACATAGCATAAATGACATAATTTTACTGTATATTAGGGGATCCAGTAACATTTTACAGAGAAAAATTATTTCTAGGTTTTGTGTAAGGCAAGTGAAAAATCTCAACATATAAAAGAATTTCAAGACTACAACTTATGTATATGTGGGCAGAAATACCTTAAATGCAATGTGTTTTTGCAATGACTTTAATATCTGCTTTAAGAACTATATTAATCATTATGAAGCCAAGTTGCTAGGGGGATTACTTATTCTAAAATACTCACTGAATACTAAAAATCTTTCATATTTGTATTCTCTTTGAAAAATGCTAATCTGGCTTGGCCAACTCAATATAAATTTTAACTTATAATTAAATACATTTATAAAATGTTTTTGAAAAGTCAGATATCATTAGCATTTATTGCTCTGCTAATAATTATGCCATCAATGTGTAAGAACAATGATGGGAAATGATCATGCCAAGTATTAATGTGACAATTAAACCATGTACTACTGTGACAACCTAATTAAGCTAAAATCCTTTTTGATAATTTTTATTTTTTCTATGTAGTTTGGTCATCCAACCAACTAAATTTTTTCATTAAACTTCACACATTTAAATCTAACTAAGAGCAAAAAAAAATAAAATAAAATGTCAACATTTTAAAACACAAGTTCCTTTGGAAAGATACTGAGGAGTGCTATGACTGGATCATATGGTAGATTGATTCATAATTTTGTGAGGCATCTCCCTACTAATCTCCATAGCAACTATACTAATTTGCAATCTCACCAACAATGTAGAAAATTCCCTAATTCACCCCATCCTCACCAGCATTTTTTGTTGTTTGACTTCTTGATGATTGCCATTCTGTTTGGGATTAGATGGAATCTTAGTGTATTTGGGATTTGCATCTCCTTTATACTGCTAATGATGTTAAACTTTTTTTTCTTTTCTTTTTTTTTGTTGTTGTAAAAATGAGAAGGGGTACAGATATTTATTTGTTCAGAAATATGACAGCTAAGTAAAACTAAAATATGATTATTTCACAAAAATACTCAGCATATTGACAGTATCATTACAGTTTTATAACTAATGGCTATAAAGTTTTATAATTAGAGCTCTGAATCATTAAAAAATTCCACAGAAAAATGTTAGTGAAGCCGGGTGTGGTGGCATACACTTGTAACTCCAGTACTTGGGAGGCTGAGACCTGAGGATTGCGGTTCACAGACAGCCTCAGCTACTCAGTGAGGCCCTTCGCAACTCAGTGAGACCCCGTTTTATTTTATTTTATTTTCTTTACTTTAACATATTTGTTTTTATTGCTATTTTAATTTAGTAAGTAAAATACATATTTAATTATAAAAAAATGTACCAAATAACAGTGATTTGTAAATTGTTTAAGAGATAGTCCCAAGAAAATATTTTGTTTTGGATATCCTATCTTACCAAAAATCTGAGTAAGGAAAGAACATAAAATATAACAAGTGTAGAAAATACACACACACACACACACACACACACACACACACACGCGCGCGCGCGCGCGCGCGCGCACACATACAAGAATGAACAAGTACTGCATCACTTATAAAATATACACATTAAAATTTCAAGAATTTGGACCTTCAATTTAATTTTTTTTAATTTTTTTGTGGTACTAGGGGTAGAACCCAGGGGCATTCTATCTCTGAGCTACACCTCTAGCCCTGTTTTATTCTTTATTTTGAAACAGGGTCTCACTAAGTTGTAGAGGGCCTCACTAGGTTCCTGAGGCTGGCTGCAAACCTGCAATCCTCCCGTCTCAGCCTCCCAAGTACTGGGATTACAAGCATGCACCACCACCCCTGGCTTCAATTTAAGTTTTTTTTTTAATTTTTTTTTATTGGTGCATTATATTCATACAACTTATTGGGGTAAAAAACTTGTGTGTACAAACATGTACTCATCGCTGATTTAACCCCTACCCAAATCCCAACCCATTCTCTCCCCGTCCCTCCCTCCCTTGCTTGGCTTAGTGATTGACTTCGATATGTTTAAGTACATTGTGAGCTTTAGAGATTTTCCTCTTCCCCCCTCATTTCTCCTCCTTTAGGTTGTCTCGTTTGCTCCTCTTTTCTCCCTAACTCTCACATATTAGGGAAAGCATCTGATTTCTTATTTTTTGTGCCTGACTAATCTCACTTAGCATAATGTCCTCCAGTTCCATCCATTTCCCTGAAAATGATGTAATTGAGTTTTTTTTTTTTTTGATGGCTGAGTAAAATTCCATTGTGTACATATCCCACAGTTTTGTAATCCATTCATCTGTTGATGGACATCTTGGCTGGTTCCATAGTTTGGCTATGGTGAATTGTGCAGCTATGAACATAGATACACATGCATTAGTTTGGTAGTTTGGTTTCTTTTCTTTTGGATAGATACCCAACAGTGGTATTGCTGAATCAAATGGTAGATTTGTTCCCATTCTTCTGAGGATTCTCCATACTGTTTTCCAAAGTGGTTGCACTAATTTGCAATCCCACCAACAATGTTTTAGAGTTCCCACTTCTCCACATCCTCGCCAGCATCTGTTGTTGTTTGTGTTTTGAATAATGACCATTCTTTTGGAGTTAGGTGAAATCTCAGGGTAGTTTTGATTTGCATCTCTCTGATTGCCAGTGATGTTGAGCATTTTTTCATGCATTTATTGGCCATTTGCATTTCTTCTTTTGTGAAGTGTCTATTTAGTTCATTTGCCCATTTTGTTATTGGATGCTTTGTTTTCTTAGTGTTGAGTTTCTTGAGTTCTCTGTATATTCTAGATATTAATCCTCTATCAGTGGTGTAGGTGGCAAAAATCTTCTCCCATTCTGTTGGCTCTCGATTGAGATTCTTGATAGTTTCCTTTGCTGAACAGAAGCTCTTCAGTTTCATGCAATCCCATGTATTGATTCTCCTTTTAATTTGTTGTGCCTTTGGGGTCTTGTTGAGGAAATGTTTGTCTGTGCCTATGTGTTGTAGTGTTGGACCTATGCCCTCTTCAAGGAGCTTCAAAGTCTCTGGTTTAATTTCCAAGTCTTTGATCCATCATGAGTTGACTTTTGTATAGGGTGAAAAATTGGGATTAACATCCAATTTTCTGCATATGGTTAACCAGTTTTGCCAACACCATTTGTTGAAGAGGCTATCTTTTTTCCAGTGTATGTTTTTGGCCTCTTTGTCAAAAATCAATTGGCTGAAAGTGTGTGGACTTGTTTCTGGTCTTCTAGTCTGCTCCATTGGTCTATATATCTGTTCTTTTGCCAGTACCATGCTGTTTTTATTACAATGGCTTTGTAGTATAGTTTAAAGTCAGGTATTGTGATTCCTCCTGTGTGGTTTTTGTTGCTGAGAACTACCTTGGCTATTCTGGGCTTTTTGTTATTCCAGATAAATTTAAGGACTGATTTTTCTATGTCTGTGAGCAATGATCTTGGTAGTTTAATGGGCATTGCATTAAATCTGTAGATCACTTTTGGGAGGATGGCCATTTTAATGATATTTATTCTGCCAATCCATGAACATGGAAGGTCTTTCCATCTTCTAAGATCTTCTTTGATTTCTTTTTTCAGTGTTTTATAATTTTCTTTGTAGAGATCTTTTACCTCCTTGGTCAAGTTTATTCCTAGGTATTTTGTTTTTTTGTGGGAGATCCTGAGTGGAAGTGTTTTCTGAATTTCTTTTTCAGTGGATTTATGGTTGGTGTACAGGAAAGCTTCTGATTTTTTAAGATTGATTTTGTATCCAGATACCTTGCTGAATTTGTTGATCAGTTCTATAAGCCTTTTGGTTGAGTTTTTTGGGTTTTCTAAATATAGTATCATGTCATCTGCAAATAGTGAAAGCTTAAGTTCTTCTTTTCCTATTTGTACTCCTTTGATTTCCTTTTCTTGCCTTATTGCTCTGGCTAGAGTCTCTAGTACTATATTGAAGAGAAGTGGTGTTAGTGGACATCCTTGTCTCGTTCCAGTTTTTAGGGGGAATTCTTGAAGTTTTTCCCCATTTAATATGATGTTGGCAGTGGGCTTATTGTAGATTGCCTTAATAATGTTGAGATATGTTCCTTCTATTCCAATTCTCTGCAGTGTTTTTATCATAAATGGATGTTGAATTTTATCAAATGCTTTTTCAGCATCTATTGAGATGATCATGTGGTTTTTGTCTTTGATTCTGTTTATATGATGAATTACATGGATTGCTTTTCGTATATTGAACCAGCCTTGCATCCCTGGGATGAACCCTACCTGGTCATGGTGAATGATTTTCTTGATGTGGTTTTGAATGCGTGTTGCTAGTATTTTAATAGTTTTGCATCCAAGTTCATCAGAGATATAGGCCTGTAGTTTTCCTTCCTTGAGCTGTCTTTATTTGGTTTGGGTATTAGTGTGATGTTGGCTTCATAGAATGTATTTGGGAGAGTCCCGGTTTTTTCTATTTCCTGAAATAGTTTGAGTAGTATTGGGATTAGTTCTCCTATAAAGGTTTTATAGAATTCACTTGGGAAACCATCTGGTCCTGGGCTTTTCTTTGATGGTAAGCTCTTTATTGCTATTTCAATCTCTTTGATTGTTATTGGTTGGTTTAAGTGTTCTATATCTTCTTGACTCAGTTTAGGAAGGTTGTATTTATCTAGGAAGTTGTTGATTTCCTCCAGATTTTCCATTTTGTTGGAGTATAGTTTTTCAAAGTAGTTTCTGATAATCCTCTGGATTTCTATGCTGTCAGTAGTAATGTCTCCTTTTTCATCCCTTATCTTCATAATTTGGGTTGATTCTCTCTTTTTTTTAGTTAAGTTGGCTAGTGGTTTATCAATCTTGTTAAGTTTTTCAAGAAACCAGCTTTTGGTTTTGTTGATTTTCTGTATTGTTTTTTTATTTTCTATTTTGTTAATTTCTGCTCTAATTTTAATAATTTCCCATCTTCTGCTGGCTTTGGGGTTCAATTGTTCCTGCTTTTCAAGGGCTTTGAGGTGTGCCATAAGGCTATTTATTTGAAGATTTTCTGTTTTTCTTATGTGAGCACTTAGTGCTATAAATTTTCCTCTTAATACTGCCTTCAAAGTGTCCCAGAGGTTTTGATATGTTGTTTCTGTATTTTCATTTGTTTTTAGAAATTTCTTGACTTTACCTCTTACATCTTCTATGACCCATTCTTCATTCAGAAGTGTGGTGTTCAGTCTCCACAGGTTTATGTTGTTTCTCTGGGCCTTCTTATAGTTGATTTCTAGTTTCATTCCATTATGGTCTGAAATAACACAGGGAAGTATGTAACATTTTTTAAATTTGCTAGTGCTCATTTTGTGTCCCAGGATGTGACCTATTTTGGAGAAGGTTCCATGAGCAGTTGAGAAAAATGTAAACTCTGCTGTAGTTGGGTGAAATATTCTATATGTGTCCAACAAGTCCATTTGGTTAATGGTGTTCTTTAGTTCTGAGACATCTTTACCGACCCTTTGTCTGGAAGATCCGTCTAGTATTGTGAGAGGTGTGTTGAAGTCTCCCAGTATTATTGTGTTGGGATTTATGTGTGACTTCATGTCACAAAGAGTTTGATTTATGAAAGTAGCTGCCCCTATGTTTGGGGCATAGATGTTGATTATTGTTATTTCCTCTTGCTGGACTATTCCTTTTACCAGTAAAATGTGACCTTCTTTGTCTCTTCTAATAAGTTTGGGTTTGAAGTCTAACTTGTCTGATATCATAGTTGCTACTCCTGCTTGTCTTCGAGTACCATTAGCATGGATTACCTTGCTCCAGCCCTTTACCTTGAGTTTGTTCCTATCTTTACTTGTAAGGTGTGTTTCTTGTAAGCAGCAGATGGATGGATTCTGGCTTTTAATCCATTTCGCCACTTTATGTCTTTTTATTGGGGAGTTGAAGCCATTTACATTCAGTGTGATTATAGAGAGATAATTTTTAATTCCCAACATGTTAAGATCTTATTTCTGTTTGAGATACTGTTTATTCTTCTTTGCTTAGTTGTCTGCTGGATGGGAATTCTTGTTTCTTTGGTTCTGGCGTGTATTACCCATTTCCTCTTTGCAGTTAATCTCCTTGAGTATTTTCTCTAGCGCTGGTTTTGAAGACATAAATTCCTTCAGTTGCTGTTTGTCATGGAAGCTTCTTATTTCCCCATCTAATTTGATGGATTGTTTTGCTGGGTAGGAAATTTTTGGCTGGAAGTTGTTTTCTTTCAGAGTTTGGAATATGTTACTCCAAGCCCTTCTGGCTTTCATAACTTGGTTTGGGAAGTCTGGAGTGATTCTAATTGGTTTGCCTCTGTATGTCACGTGGCCTTTTGTTTTTGTTGCCTTTAAGATTCTCTGCTTGGCTTCCACATTAGTCATTTTGACAATTATGTGGCGTGGGGATCCTCTTCTCTGATCCTGTCTAAAGGGAGTTCTATAAGTTTCCCGGACCTGTGTATTGACCTCTTGCTCTATGTTTGGAAAATTTTCTGCTATTACTTCCTTGAAGAGATTGTTGATCCCTTTGGTTTCACCTTCTTTTCCCTCCTCTATTCCAATTATTCTTAGGTTAGCTCTCTTGAAATGGGCCCATATTTCTTCAATGTCAGATTCCTGCTGTCGGGGTTTGTTTTCTAAATTAGACACTATGCGTTCATTTTTAGAATGATCATCTTCAAGAAGCGAGATTCTATTCTCTATGTGGTCTAATCTGTTGTTTATACTTTGAATTGAGGCCTTTACTTCATTAATTGCATCCTTTATCTCTTTTTGACTCTCTCTAAATTCTTTTCGAAAGTCCTCTATTATTTCTAAAGTTATTTTCCTAATTTGATCTTCTAGAGATCTTTGGATTTCTGTGTTATCAGATTCTGATGTTGTGGGGTTGTTGGCATTCACTGCTCCATTGTTATTTCTCTTTCCCATGATTTTGGAAGTTTGTGCCTTCTCTGGGTTCTTCCCTGAGTCACTACGAGTTCACTTAAGATGCTCTGGATCTCGAGTCTGTGGTATCTCAGTCACCACTACACCTTTACTGGGTTGTATCACAAAGTCTCAGACCCAGGGAGTCAATCAAGGCTGCTTAGACCATGGGGGGTGCCAAGTTGGGCGTTCTCCAGTGGGGAGTTGTGACTATGGTATGATATCTCTGCCACTGCCACTCCCCAACTGGGCTGCACTGCTAAAATCTCTGACCCAGGTAGACTATCTGCGCAAGTCCCTGGGAGTGCAGTACTGGGATTTCTCTCCTAGGGGCCGCAATTTTACTCATGGTTGTTGAGTGCGCTGATGGAGCTGTAGTGAACTCGGTGGATTCGCTGCTGCTGCCACTGGCAATATGGCACCACTGCCACGCCCTCAGCCGTGATGCGGCGTATTTCTTCTCTGGTTTTGAACTCTGCTCTGAGTCCTTGCCAGTTGTGCTGTGCCCGGCCCTTGGGAGCTTTATATGTTCCCTGCACCAATAAAACTGCTGACTGCCGTCCAGCTGTTCAGCACCTGCTCACCTCGGCTCGCTGTCCATCCCTCCTCTCAGGCGCCTGGTGGCTGGTTGAGTGGGTTGGTCTAGGGCCGTCCGGTGAACTCGCCGCTGCCGCCAGCAGTAAGACACTGCTTCTGCATCCTAGGCCGTGAGGCCAGAGTACCTCCTCTCTGGATTTGAGCTCTGTTTTGAGTCTCCCTCCTCTCTGGAGCCTGGTGTTGCTAGGGGAGATGTAGGCTACGCCGCTCCGGCCGCTCTGCGCCGTGGCTCTGGCTGCTCCGCACCATAGCTCTGGCCACTCCGGCTGCTCCGGCCGCTCTGCACCGTGGCTCTGGCTGCTCTGCACCGCGGGTCTGGCCACTCCGGCCACTCCGGCCGTTCCGCGACACGGCTCTGGATGCTCCGGCTGTTCTGGCCGCTCCGCTCTGGCTGCTCTGGCCACTCCGCTCCGGCTGCTCCAGCCGCTCCGCTCCGCGGCTCCAGCCACTCCGCGCTGTCGCTCTGGCCAATCCGTGCTGCGGCTCTGGCTGCTCCGGCTGTTCTGGCTGCTCTGCTCGGCTGCTCTGAACCGTGGCTTCGGCTGCTCTGCACCACGGGTCTGGCCGCTCCGGCTGTTTCGCGACACGGCTCTGGCTGCTCCGGCTGTTCTGGCCGCTCCACTCGGCTGCTCCGGCCGCTCAGCTCCGCGGCTCCCCCCAATCCGTGCTGCGGCTCTGGCCACTCTGGCTGCTCCTGGCGCTCCGCGCCGCGCAGGCGTGGCACTTCGGGCTGGTTTTTTTCCGGTGTCTTGTTTTTCCAGCCCTTTTTCTCTGTCCCTTGTATTTACCGTTTTTATTTCTTTGCTGGTGGTGTTTTCTGGCTCTGAAAGGCGCTGGTTTTGTGGTAGTAGAGTTGGATTGTTAGCGGGACTTGTAAGTGCCGCTTTCCTCCGTCACCATCTTCCTGGAAGTCACTTTTTTTTGTTTTTTGTTGGTACTGGGGTTCCTGGAAACCCTTCTACCTCCGGGCTACACTCCCAGACCTATTTTTTATGTTTTTTTTTTAAATTTGGAAACAGGTCTCTTAAGCCAGCGCAGCTGGCTTCGAACCTGCGCGATCCTCCTGTCTCTGCCTCCCAAGCACGGGGACTACAAGCGAGTGCCACCACACCCGGTAATGTTAAACATTTTTATGTATATATTGGCCATTTGTATTTCTTCTTTTGTGAAGTATCTATTTAATTCAATTGCCTGTTCCTTGATTGTGTTATTTCATTTTTTTATTTTTTCACATTTATTTATTTATTTATGGTTTTATTGGTGCATTATAGCCTTACATCATAATGCAAATCATGTTGACAAAGGCATACATATACATACTCTTGGTGTCCCGTCCCCATTTCCCTCCCTCCCAAGACAGAGTACCCAGATTATTAATTTGATTATTAGATTTTTAGTGTTAAATCTTTTAAATACTTTGTATATTGTAGGTATTAGTCCTCAATTAGAGGAATGGTAGTAAAGATCTCCTATGTTGTAGATTTTCTCTTTAGATTTTTGATGAGTTCCTTTGATGAGCAGAAATTTCTAGCATAATGCCATCCCATTTATTATTATTTTAATTTCTTGGGAATGAAATCAGAATGTTACAGTAATATATGCATATTCAGGTTTATAGCAACACATTTCACAAATTATGGAGCCAACCTTGGTGCTTATCAACAGATAAATGGATTACAAAATTATGGTATATGCACACAATGGAATTCTACTCAGCAATAAATATGAATATAATGTCATTTGCAAGAAAATGAAAAGAGCTGGAAACTACTGTCAACTGAGATTAGCCAGTCAGAGAAAGTGAAGTGGCGTATGTTTTCTCTTATATGGAGAAGCTACGGTGAAATCTCGATATCAGAGGAACATCAAATGATGGAGGAGGAACTCCAGAACCATGAGGGAGGTGGTCTAGGGAAAGAGAAGAGGAAGAGGGAAAAACAATGAAGGAATCACTTCCATGTACATTATGTGCCTCTGTGAGAACATCAGTGTCAGTCTCCATAGTCTATAAGAGGAAGGGGAGGAGTAGGAAGGGAGCCAGAGGGAAAGCCCCCAAGTGTTGTGTGCATTTATGTCACTATTACTATTAACTGCATTATGATGTTAGACCGCAGTGCACCAATAAAAGTATTAAAAAAAACCCAAGTACATGCAAGATTTTTTTGCTTGAAATTTTACTTTTCTCAAATGAGTAATCTTTCTCTTTATAGTATTAGAAAAGCTTCATGTTTTAAAAGAAAGAAAAACTGTCTAAGATTTCTCTTTCACCTTCAAAATTACCATAGCGAAATAGGTAATTTACTTAAACTTATTTTTGAATAATGGCCATCCAGAGTATATCATCTCAGAGTGAGATCTTGCAACCTCAGACTATATAGTTGTTAATAACACTTCAAAGTAGATTTCATCCACCTTTCAGAAGAAATATTTTAAGCATTTTAGAAATGATAAATGGCCATCACTTCAAATGCAATTTCCCAGCCACTTGAGGTTAATCACCCCAAAAGCATTGTAGTTAATAACTTTTGCCATATTAAACATCATCATTGAATAAGCTGATATTAAGATATCACTAAGTATACTTTTTATATTCTCCTCTGGACAAAGAAACAACATTTTGATCTCTAAATCTTTATGACCATAATATCTAGCAGGGATTGGAACGATTGTACTTTCACTTACTGAGTTCAAATTTATTTCACATCTCCCTTGTTTCTCTTGTTACCATTTCTCTCACAAAATTTATAAAAAATATATTGTACTATTTAAAATTTATCTTTTTTTAATTAGGTAATTTATTTTTACAGTACTTGAGATCAAACTCAGGTTCTTCTACATGCCAGAAAAACTATCTAACACTGAACTATATCTTTACTTTAGTTATTTTGAATTAGGAACTAAAACTGACTGAGATAGATATGTAGCATTTTACAATAAAAATTTTGATAAAAAATCAATTTGGATATATTATGTTTAAGGCACAGTCTTATTAATAACTGGCTGCAAATAAAATCCCTCAAGAAAACTTTTGCATGATATTTAACATAACAAATAAATGAAATTGTATTTCTTCTGAAACATGATTGTTTGGGCCATTTATGTTAGAATTAACACTGAGAAGCCATTGAAACACAATTTGTTTCCCCAGAATCCATCATTGGCCTTTTCTTTTTTTTTTTTTACATCACTGTGACTTTCTCTCTTTTACTGTATGAATGTATGTTGTAATTCATAGCAAATCCATTCTGCAACATCCTTTAAATTGCCATGAGCATTTTGATGTGACAAGTCATAGTTATATCACTTCCTCGACCCTGCCTCTTACTGATTTTGAAATTCAACAATGAATACCTCAAATCCCTTGTTTAATGTCTAATTTAAAGGGACTAAAATGTTAAAAATTAGGCAATTATTTTAAACAATTTTCTCTCTTTTTACTCAAATGTGACTTTATGTACTACTATTTGTCATTTGGCATACTTCTTGAATTTATCTTTTCCTTTTTGTTCTTGCTTCTGTAGCTCAGTACACACACACACACACACACACACACACACACACACACACACACACACACAATTGAGGGCTTGTTTACTATTAAAATGAACCTAATGATGATCTTTGCAATACTGAGTTTTCTAATCCATGAGCAGAAGGTTCTTCCACTATTTATTTAGGCTTTAAAATATTTCTTTGAGGCCAGGCGTGGTGGCACACGCTTGTAACCCTGCGCTTGGGAGGCAGAGACAGGAGGATCGCGCAGGTTTGAAGCCAGCCACGCTGGCGTAAGAGACCCTGTTTCAAAAACATAAAAGAATAGGTCTGGGAGTGTAGCCCAGAGACAGAAGGGCTTCCAGGAATCCCAGTACCACACACAAAAAATATTTCTTTGAAAAATTGTTCAGATTTTTGGTATAGGTATTACCTATTTTGTTTGGCTTACTAGTGAGAATCTTTCAATAACTTTACCAAAACTTATCTGTACAAAAAATACAAACATAAATTAAAAATGCATGCTAACAATCACTTAGCCCCAACAATATGGCTGTGCATTAACATTTTACATATAATCCATGTGTCTACTAATTGTGAGCTTTTCTTTCAAAACTTTAATATTTTTAAATTTTCTGCCTCATTGCACTGATTAGAATTTGCAGTTTAGTAAACAGTAGTGCTAATATCTTATGTTGTCTTTGAACATTTCCCCCTATGAAAGATTTTTGCTAGTGATATTTGTCCGACATCTGAAATCAGATGAAGGACTTTCACTGATTACTATATAGTTAACAGTTTCAATTACAATTAGATGTGAAATTTACCTAGTATTTTTCTGCCTCTATTTGTCATAGTTATTTAGCATATTTAATCTTAATCTTAATTGTATTACTTTACTTTTAATTTTTTAAATTTCAAGGCAACTTGTTTTTCTTGCAAAAATCTAATTTGATTGGGATGTTTATCCTGTGTGCGTGTGTGTGCATGTGTGTTGCTGTCTCTTTTAAACATTGTCAGACTTGGTTTGACATTATTTTATCCATTTCAGGGTTTTTATTCAGGGTTATACTGGCCTTGTAAGTGTATTTGGGTAGTGTTTTCTTGCTTTTTATTCTATGAAAGCATATCTGTTTGGCATTCCTTATTCACATATACTTCAAATGAGCCCGAGGTAACATTATGTAGTACTCATGTTTCTTGGTGGGAAAGTTTTAAAAAAATGCATTCAATTCTTATAATATCTGATATTTGTTACTTCCTTCAGAGAATTTAGACTTTCTGTTTTTTTTTCTGTTTACCTACATGTGTCTAGTCTATCTAAAATTTCAAATGTATTTATATGAATTTATTCAGTATATATCATTTTATGAAAAATTTAATTTCTATAGATATCTCCTTTTGTCTCATTAAATTACTCTTCTTTAACTTTTATCAATTTTCCTTGATCAATAAGTATATTACTTTTTTTAGTACTAGGGATGGAACCCAGGAATATTCTACCTCTGAACTATACACCCCAGTCCTATTTTTTATTCTTTATTTTAATATTTTTATTTTATTTTTTATTTTGACGTGTCTCACTAAGTATCAGAGGGCCTCACTAAGTAGCTGAGGCTGGCAACAAACCTGCATGATCCTCCTGTCTCAGCCTCCTAAGATTACAAGCTCCTAGGATTACAAATTCCTAGGATTACAAGCATGGGCCAAAACATCTGGCTAAGTACATGAATTTTTAAATAACATATTTAATTTATTTCTTATTTTCTTTTATATCATTGAAGTCTACTGTTATTTATATAATCTTTCATTATATTTAATATTCTTATATTTTCTTTAATTTTCAAAAGAAATGTTAACTGAATTTTAGCTTTTTCTTTTTCTAATGAATGCACTGAATGCTCCAACTTTCTTTTAAAACATGGTTCAACTGCATTTATTAGTTTTTAAATACTAGGTTACTTGATAAGATTTACTGTGATCACTGTCTTAGATTCAGACACTGATTATTAGATTCAACGAGTTTTAGAAGTATATTTACTTTATAAAGCATAAAATATCTTTTATTTTTAATATTAAATTACCTTAACTTCATTCTATGTTAATAAACTATTTTCCCCCTTAGAAATAGACCCTCCCTTTGAAGTACCAGTCATTTTACTTAACGTACAATGTGTGAGTGAAAAGAATAGGTACTGCACAGGTGTATAATGCAATCATAAGTGTCATTAAGTCAAATCTGATATCCAAGTTGTTCAATTTTATTATATCTTAATACTTTGATTTGTTATATTTTGATTTTTATGTTACCTTTTTGAAAAATATGTGCTAAGATCTTGTCCTAAGATATGTCTAGGTTTTGATTTCTAGTTCAAAGGATTATATTTATTTTCTAATTCAAAGTCTTATTTTTATTTTTTTAATTGCAACTATTTAAATTGTCAAACTTATAAGATTATAAGTTAATAAATGTAATAATACTTTATAAGATTTACTGTGATGTCTGTCTTAGATTCATGTGAGTTTTAGAAATGTATTTATTTTTAAAGCATAAAATTTCTTTTGTTTTTAATATTTAATTTAGCTTAACTTCATTCTATGCTTATAACTTTTTTCCCTCAGAAATGTTTTTTTCTTTTATGAATTACATTTATTTTTTCCTTCTGCCATTTTCAATTTTTTTTATTTGTGCATTGTAGTCATACATCTTTTTTTTTTAATATAAATATGGAACCCAGAGGTATTCGACCTCTGAGCTACACCCCCGGTTCTATTTTTTAGTCTTTATATTTTTTGAAACAGGGTCTCACTGAGTTGTGGGCCTTGTTAAGTAGCTGAGGCTGTCCTTAAACCCTATCCTGAGGTTTCCACCTTCCAAATGCTGGGATTACAAGCATGTGCCACCATGCCGGCCATAGTAATGCATCTTAATGGAGTACTAGATGATGGAGACATACATGCACACATCACCCAATTAACCCTACCCAATTCCCACCCCATTCCCTCCTCCTCTCTCCTTCTCCTGTTTGGCTTAGTGATTGACTTTGATATGTTTGTTAATGTACATCATGAACATTAGAGGATTTCCCTCCCCCTCCCATCCCCTCAGTTAGGTAGTCTTAGTTGCTTATCTATAGCATCTCCTTCTTCTTCTAGAGTTCCTCCATTGACCCATTTTCTTCCTAGCTTTCGCATATTAGGGAGAGCATCTGATTTCTGATTTCTTAGTTTTTCTGACTGACTAATCTCACTTAGCATGATATTCTCCAGATCCATCCATTTTCCTATAAATTATGTTATTTTGTTCTTCTTAATGGCTGAGAACAATTTAATTGTGTACATATCCCATAGTTTTGTAATCCATTCATCTGTTGGTGGGCATCTTGGCTCTTTCCATGGTTTGACAATGGTGAATTGTGCAGTTATGAACATAGACATGTATGCACTAGTTTGGTAGTTTAATTTTCATTCTTTTGGGGAGATACCCAGAAGTGGTTGCCGGGTCATATAGTAAGTTTGTTCCCATTCTTCTAAGGATCCCCTATACTGTTTGCCAAAGTGATTGCCCTAATTTTCTATTCTACCAACAGTTTATTAGAGTTACCACTTCTCCACATAGGTGCAGGTAAAATATTTCTCAACAAGACCCCAAAGGCACAAGAAACTAAAAGGCAGAGCAATATGTGGTATTGCATTAAACTGAAGAGCTTCTGAACAGCAAAGAAACATCAACAGAGAGCCAACAGAATGGGGAAAAAAATTTGCCACTTATTCTTCCAATAGAGGACTAATATCTAGAATATACAGAGAACTCGAAAAACTCAGCACTAAGAAAACAACCCAATAAAAAATGGGCAAGTGAACTACATAGACACTTCACAAAAGAAGAAATTCAAATGGCCAATAAATGTATGAAAAAATGCTCAACATCATTAGTAATCAGAGAGATGCAAATAAAAACTACTCTGAGATTTCACCTAACTCCAACTAGAATGGCAATCATTAAAAATACTTTTATTTCTCTTTTAGAAGCTACTGTGGGATTGTAAAATGTAAGATAGATTGGAAAGTCAATAATCTTACATGGCACTTTATGGCACTTTTAATTTATTCTTGGAATAGATAAATGCATTATAAAATTTACTTAAATATATTCCCTTCAGAATCATATATATATATATATATATATATATATATATATATATGTGTGTGTGTGTGTGTGTGTGTGTGTGTGTGTGTGTATTCCCTTAATAATGGTAGTTTTAAACAAATAATATTCATGTATATATAAAAAAGTGTTTATCATTTTAATTGCTTTTCAGTGCTATCTATATTTCCAAACTGCTATGGAGTATCACTTATATTTCTTCCTGAAAAATAGCATCCAATGTGACTCATTCAGTAATAGATTTGTCCTTTTTATTTATCTTTTATTTTATTTATATCTTATTGTTGCATTACAATTACAAATCATAGTGAGGTTCTCTGTAGTATAAATATATATGCACACAGCTTTTTGTTGTAAAACAACCAAAATATCTTATTGCCATGAAATATGTATGTAGTCTCCATTAAAATTTGCAAATAGTCTGGGCAGTTGTACTCAACATGCCTCTTGTCCATCATGGACAAAGGGCTATTCACAGCATATTCTTCTCTTGAAAGTTAGAATATTATTTAATTTTTTTAATCTAATACTATTTAAAGTCTATTTTTAATTTTATGATAACCACATTATCTTTGGCTATTATGTACATGTAATATTTTATTCTATCCTTTCACTTTCAATCTATTTATGAACTTAGATGTCAAGTATATTTTTTATAAATTGCCAATCTATGTGTTTAAACTAGAGGGGCTAATCCATTTACATTTAAAGTAACTAATTATAGAAAAAAAAACTTACTTTAGCCTTTTTTCCCTTTCTCATAGCTCTTTTGCTCATTTATCTATTACTGCATTCCTTTTTGTTTAATTGACATTCTGTAAAGACAAATTTTGATTCCCTTCTTATTTTCTTTTGCATATATTCTTTGCATGTTTTCTTGACTAGCCACAGGGTGCCTATATATTTGGTTTAAAATTATTATCAGTGTGTGTCAGGGTGTTTGGCGATGAAATTAATATTTGAATTGGTATGCTGAGTACATTATTCTCTTAAAAGTTTACGAACCTCACTCAATCAATTCAAGGGCTGAATAACACAGAAATCAGAATTCCCCGGGTAAAATATATTTTCTCAGCCAGGTATAATGGTGCATGCCTGAAATCTCAGTACATGGGAGGCTGATATAGGAGTTGCAGGTCCAAGGCCAGCTGATTTAGCAATATCTCAGCAACTTATTGAGACCATTTTTCAAATAAAAAATAAAATAGAGCTGGGGGTATATCTCAGAAGTAGAATGCCTCTGGGTTCAATACCCAAAAACAAAACACAGGCACACACACACACATGCGTGCATACACACACACACACACACACACACACACACACACACACACACGGAATTCCTTTTGACCAGTGCCTTTGAGAAAAGATTGTTTTCTTCATGCTTTTCGACTTAAATTTAAACTGTAGTTTATCCTGTGTCTTCAGTTAGCCAGTCTTCAGACTAGAATTACACAGTTGGCTTTGCTGAGCCTCAAACAATTAATATCTTGAATTTATTCACCTCTATATCACATGAGCTTCTATAATCACATGAGCCTCTGTAATCAACCGCTATAGTTATATATGTTTATATTTTATCCATCTTTGAAGAAAGTGTCCTTTTTCTTTTGTAACACTATATTAATGGTGGGCCTGGTCATCTTCTTTATATAACTTAAGAAACTGGTTATAGTTTATTGTAGATAAATTTTATATTTTATGTTTTCATAGGGTCAGATTATCAAAAGGACTCACATAAGGGTTTACTTCAGGTACAAGAGAAAAGAAAAAGGTTAGGTGCATGATTAATCACAAATAGATCACAAATAACTTGGGAGCAGAAATTGATAACTCTCTGAATATTACTGCCCATCAAACTCTTTCTAACTAAAACATTATATATATATATATATATATATATATATATATATATACTGAACAACAGTACCTGAGAAAATATCTAGGACAGTCTCTGATTCAGTTACAGTTGGCCCATTCTTCGGTGCTTATAAATGATATCTAATTTCTTTGAGTTGATATAACTTAGATCTTAATATTTAGGTTCAGAAAGTTATTGTGGAAAGTACACTCATGTATCTAAAATAGTTGAAATGGATTATTTTTGCTATATAAAGGCAAAAACATAATATTTAGGGTAGGAAAGCATAAAGAAAATGTATGGGAATACAGATAAGTGTTTCATTATTAATCAAATCTAAGAGGACAGAAATAGAATCCTCAGATAGTAGAAGGATCAGGCTTCTTTGCATTTTTACTCTCTAATAGGTTTTTTATCAATATATATATAGATATATATATCTATATATATATTTCAGAATTTCTCAGTAGCCATCTATTAAGAACCCATAGAACCCATACATTTCCATAGGAATGTTTACAGGCCTTAATATAGACAATAAAGGAGATTATAATGCTAAGTAAATTTGTACAATTATATTTAAATTAATCAAATAAAATAACAAAATTGAAAAAGTATTTCAAAATGCATGTGACATAAAGAACTCTACTTAACTTTTACATATCAAATTATTCAAATGAGTCATTTACTTCCCACAGTAGATAAATGGTCTTGAAGTTTTTCTATCAATTGCATACTGAAAACATTTTTCTTGGAGAATTATTTGATGTCATCTCTTCTAATAAAACTTTTCATTTCATTTTACAATACACTGACAGACATTACTCTAAATTAATGATGTAAATTAACAAAACACTCCAAAGAAGATATTCATTAAGAATAGAATTAAATTTATATGGAAAAGAAACCAGTAAATGACTTATACTTCCCCATATATCTTGAAGTATTCGTTAGAATCCATTTTCTTACCTGTAATGTTTGTTCCACCTCATAGACACCATCTTTCTGAAAATAACCATTTTGAGTACTTCCTCATAATCTATATTTTATTAAATGTTAATGTAATTGCTAAAGGAAATGAACTAAAACAAATTGTTCAGAGAAAAGAAGACACATTTGAGATTTCATGGACACATTTCGTTGAATTTTAAAGAAGAATGAAAATGTGCAACTGTCTGTATTGTCACAAAAGTAAAAAATCTGGATCTGTGTATCTTCCATTTTTAAAAGCTTTATATGCATTGGCATTCCTTTTTTAAAAATGGTACAATAATAAAGTCAAATAAATTCATAAAGAACATATATGTCTTCTACAGATTTTCAAGGATACGGATAAGGGGAAACTAAATACACACATAAACAAACAAGTATATATTTAATAATCTACATGTATTTCATATATAGAAGTAATATATATTACTCCCAGAATCACAGTAATTGTAAAAAGCACATGTTGTTACTTATTTTTATTTAAGGTTAGAAGAGAAATTATATTTAAATGGAAATAATATCTTTGTTTAGAATATCCTCTCCTTGTTTTCATGCAGTGACACTAAAACTAACAAGAACTAGAATACCTAGTATAAATCTCTCTGGAAAGGTTATTTTTACTCTAGATTTACAATAGAAAAACCTTCAAAACATACTGTTCTGGTATTTCAAATACACATAATAAAGATAAAATGCTTATAAGCATAAAGGGGTAATGTATATAAAATTTTAGCAAATGTATAAAAATCTCATCTTTAAGAAGTTAAATTTGCTACTGATATTTTCAATAAAATAAGATAGTTAGAAATAAGCATTTTGATTAAATACAAATCATTAGATTTTTAAAAGGATGCTTCCTAAAACTCTGAATAAAAATGGCATGAGTAAATATCTTGTCTTGTTTATGACCACAGGAGGAAAGTTTTCAAATTTTTACTTAAGATAATGATACCTCTTAAATTTCCTTTTATAAAATGAATAAAGTTTCCCTTCTATCCCTAGTTTTATTTTTTTGAAAAAGAGTTTAATTTTACTAAATGTTTTTTTCTAGAATTAGTTGAAATTATATACTCTTCCTCCTAATTATATTTAGGTGATACATTTCATTGAAATTGTCTCTATAAAGTTAGCTTAGTAATCATCCAGTGATAACAGAAAGTTCTTAAATGTCTGGCGTCAGTAAATGCACTTATCTTTGTCAACAGGCTTATTGTTGCTGTTGGTACTTGCCTTCAACATTGCCAAGGCCATTTACAATTCCACCTAGCGTTTGCTTCCTTTATGGACAGAGACTGAAGTATCTTACAGGTGAAAAATTAGGGCACTATCCTGTTCCTATTTTTTTTGTGTGTGTGGTACTGAGGGTGGAATCCAGGGGCTTTTCTACCTCCGGGCTATATTCCCACACCTATTTTATACTTTATTTGGAAACAGGGTCTCATTAAGTTGCTGATAGCCTAAGTAGCCGAGGCTGGCTTCGAACCTGTGCGATCCTCCTGTATCAGTTTCCCAAGCACTGGAATTACAAGCATGTGCCAATATGACCGGCCTGTTCCTACTTTTTAAGGTGTATTTATAGTCCCCAATATTTTATAGTTCCTCATGTCTGTGTGACCTTACACATAGGATGATGATGATTATTTATTATTATTATTATTATTATTATTATTATAATTATTATTATTTGCAAATCTGGGGATGGAACCCAGGGACATCAACCTCTGAGTTATACCTCTGCCCTATATTTTATTCTTTATTTTGAAACAGGGTCCCACTAAGTTTTGGAGGGCCTCACTAAGTAGCTGAGGCTGTCCAAGAACCGCAATCCTCCTGTCTCAGCCTCTCAAATGCTGGGATTACAAGCTTGTGCATCCATGCCTGACTCACCTTACACATAGGTAAGATCTTTTCAAAACTCTCTTGGGAAAATTATTCTTTAGGATTTCCTCCTTAAGCTTTTGAGCTAGTTTATTATTTGCTGCAAATTCTCTAGTTTTAAACAAACTCCTTTGATTGTTTTTGACAAGTGTTTCTAGGAAAGAGGGTATCTGTAGTGGTGAGCTCAGAATAAGGTAAAAAAAAAATAGCCTTGCAAGTGAGGTTTTCAAGTGAACAATTGGTTAAGTCAATAAGGAAACTTTTTTGGCTTTGGGGCTTTACGGGTTTTGACCTTGTTTTGCCTGTTTCAGTGGTTGGCAGCATACTATTCTCAGCGTGACTGCAGCCTATTTATGTTTAAGAACATTTTAGAACTTGGTATCTTGTCCATGGAATAAGACATGTTAAGACAATTCAGGCCAAGCACAGTGGAACACACCTGTAATCCCAACACTTGAGAGGCTGAGACAGGATGGTTGTGGGTTGAGGCCAGCACTAGAAACCTAGTAAGATATTGTTTCAAAGTAAAAATAAAAAAAAGTCTAGAGGTATCACTCAGAGGTAGAATGCTCCTAGATTCACTACTCAGTACAAATAATAATTAAAATTTCCTGTTGTTAATTAGATTAGTTTTTTTTCCTTGAATAGTGCTCTGTGAGTAGTTATAAATCTATGATGAATCTCTAGTTTACAAAGTTAATTTTAACATTACTTGTTAGTATTCTCCTTTTCTGGAGAAGTTTTAGAGGTTTATACTCTGATGCTATAAATACTGATAGCATCATAATCTTGATTTCAGAAGGCACTGCCTCGCCTGGTGTGGTGGCACACACTCTATTCCCAGCATTTGGGAGGCTGAAGCAGGAGGATCTCAGTTCACAGACAGCCTCAGCTACAACGTTGTGGGCCCTTTGCAGCTCAGTGAGACCCTGTTTCAAAATAAAGAATAAAAATAGGGGTGGGGGTGTAGCTTGGAGGTAGAATGTCACTGGGTTCCATGTCCAGTACCACAAAAAAAGAAAGAAAGCAATGCCTAAATAAATTTATATCCTGAAGCTGTGCTTACCTATCACCTGTCAAGCCTACTGTGCATTTGGACCCAATGACTGACTGAGATAGTTATACTTTATGAATTGTTTACTTACCCACATATAAAAAATGAATGTCAATCAATAACTGAATTGGCTTTATTAGGAAAAAATCATAAAGAAGTAATGCAAGCTATTCATGAATTTTGTCTGATGATTCAAACAAATTAATTTAATTCCATCAAATGGAATTATTTGACCTTTATTTGCTTCCTGAAATCAATATAAATTATGTGCAATTGACACATAAAAATCACACATATCAGGGCTGGGGATGTAGCTCAGTGGTACAGCTCATACCTAACATTTGGGAAGCCCTGGATTTAATCTCCAGCACTGAAAACAGTTAAATAGAGTAAAATAAAAGTTCTGGAAGTTTATTTTAAACTTAAAATTAAATAATGGACATATGATACTTGATATTGTTAACTCAGTTAAATTGTTCCAAATTTAAAATTTTGGGTTTTTTTTTGTTTTTTGGGGGGCGTCTGGGGATGGAACCCAGAGGCATTTAACCTCCAAGCTATACTCCCTGCCCATTTTTTTATCCTTTATTTTGAAACAGGGTCTCACTGAGTTGTGGAGGGCCTCACTAAGTAGCTGAGGCTGTCCGCGAACTGCGATCCTCCTGTCTCAGCCTCCCGAATGCTGGGATTACAAGCATGCGCCACCACGCCCGGCTAAAATTTTTTTAATAATAATCAGAACACAACTTCGGAGTATTATGAGAAAAGTCATGTTCTTAATATATTTAAATGGTTGTAGTACAAACATAATTTGTTGCATCTAAATATGTAACTCTGCCAAAAGAAAGTGAAGTTGTTATTATTGAGATGTAAGATATCTTGCATATGCATAGAATAATTAAATAAGTTTTTGTTAAAAATTATATGTATGTATTTTTTTTATTTTATATTTTACAAAATATAAAAATTGTACATATTAGGGACAAAGATACAGCTCAGTGGCAGAGCACTTGCCTAATATGAGTAAGTTCCTGGATTCAGTCCTCAGCACTACAAAAAATTATATGTTTATAGAATGAGATGTTTCAAGTTTACATTTAATAAACAAAATAAATAAGCTGATTTAAATATTTTGTTTACAATTAGGATTAAACCACTATCTCCCATTTATTAACATGTATGTCCTTGTGCTTCTGCACACCATTAAATAATATCCTTATCCCTAAAAATTTTAGTTAAAAGGAATTCAGAATTTTTATAAATGGATAATTTTGCTTTAATATTCCATGACTTATATGGGCTTCAAGTTCAGAAGAAAGATAATATTTTCTGCATTCAATAATCCAACAGTTATTTATTTAACTACTAATATGTTTTGAGCCCTAAAATAGACTCCGGAAATTAAATGGTGAAAAGAGACAAAAAGCCCTGTCCCTGCAGGGTTTATATCCTAAGTGAATGGAAATAGACACAAGAATAGTAAGTAAACAATGTGCTGAAGGGGAGTTAGGAAAGTCAACTTGGGCATGAGAAGTTGATACCCAACTTCTCATATCGCAGGTTAGATAAGGTGCAGCTTGTAAAAGGAGAAAGTTGCATGAAGAGAGCTGTGAGAATGCTCCAAGTAGAATAACTAGTGCAGATTTCAGGAAAAAACAAGGAGAAAAGTGGCTGGAGTAGAATGACCAGAAGGAAGCTGTGCATGGTGGCGCACACTTGTAATCCCAGCATTTGGGAGGCTGAGACCTGAGGATCATGGTTCACGGACAGCCTCAGCTACTTAGTGAGGCCCTCTGCAACTCAGTGAGACCCGGTTTCAAAATAAAGAATAAGAAATTGGGCACGGGGTGTAGCTCGGAGGTCAAATGCCTCTGGGTTCCACCCCCAGACCTAAAAAAAAAAAAAAAAAGAGTGAGATGAAGTTGAGCATGGTGGAATGAAGAAATGAATTATGAGGCAGTTTTAAGACAGCAGATGGATGATTATGAGAGTTCAGACAGACCTGGTGGTAGTAGAGGTATAAGAAGTGATTCAGTTTGGTGTAAGTTTCATACTTCTATTATATATCTAAGTAATATATCAATGATAAAAGAGTCTAACAGCCAAAGGATCGGTACTAGATATAGATATACCTTTGGAAGTTAGGAGAATTTAAGTTGCCCATAAAGCCATGTGACATCAAGAGGTCATCTATGAAATTAGTTTAGAGGAAATTAGAAGCAGGAAAGAAGGAACTGAAAATATGAGAGGAGGCTAGTAGTATAGAAGAAAAATAAAGATAATTTCTCATAGAATCCACATCTTTTAGAATTCTATGGAAGGATGAAATAATTGTATGAATCAATTGCTGCTGATATGGGCAATATGATATTATCTAGAGGGACCATTTGTCTCATAAGTACACAAGCAAGCAGAGTGTGGTGGCACAAGCCAGGGATGCCAGTACTTGAGAAGCTAAGTCAGGAGGATTGCAGGTTCAAAGCCATAATACTGTACTTTAGCAAAACCCTGTTTCAAAATAAAAAGTACAAAAAGCTGGAGCTATATCTCATGGGTAAAGTAACCCTGGGTTCTATTCATAGTAACATACACACACACATGCACACAAATAAGTCAGCCATAGTTATCTATAGTTTACTCTTGTATTGAAGGTTGTTAGATGTGTCAGCCCTCAAATGTCAATTTTCTGAAAGAAAAGTTTGTTAAAGACAAAACATACTATAACTTGCACTAACACCATGGTAAATGCATTTTAACTGGGTATTTTCAAGTAGAGAGTTACTAATGTGATTAATTCAATTGAAGTATGGCTTGGATATATATGTTTATTTTAATGTTTATTTTGGCACATGCTTAGATAACTTGAATCTATATAAAAGACAATTAAATTGTAAATATTGATTTCTGCCAAATTTAGCCTATAAAGAGGTACAATAAACTGATGGAGGAAATAAAATAATGATTCTGCATTTACCTCTTAAGCACTACACGGTAAATAACTATGCTAATAATTACCAGGAGGGGAAAAAATTTTCCTCTGATCGCTAAAAGGGATTGCAAAATTATTTCTTTCTGTTCAAGAAAATTACCAGTTATGCAGTTTGACACAGTTCATAAAGAATTGCAGTAGAAAGGCTTTCTTTCTCTCTTTATGCTTCTGCAATTTGAATTGGCATTTGAGAAAATGAGGATGTAGCAAATAGAAGGCGGTTTTCCATATTTCTCTAAGTTTTCCATGACAAAGGCAGAGATCAATTAAAAAGTTTATAACAGAGAAATATAGTTTCACTCCTGAATAAATCTACAATATTAATTCATAATATACTGCATCATATTTGTTTCTACCTTGAGAAAACAATTGGGAAAAGAAGTGATAGAATTTTTCACTTTGATTATACAAATTCTGCCCTTCCGAGAGCATGGAACATCTTTCCGTCTCCTAAGATCTTCTTCAATTTTTTTCTTCAGTGTATTATAATTTTAATTGCAGAAGTATTTTACTTCCTTGGTTACATTTATTTCTAGGTATTTTATTATTTTCAAGATTATAGTGGATGGAATTGTTTTCTAGATTTCTTTTTCAGTGAATTTATGGCTGGCATATAGAAAATCTACTGATTTTTTAGATTGGTTTCGTATCCCAATACTTGACTAAGTTGGTTGGGTTTTTTGGGTCTTCTAAGTATCTACAAATAGAGATAATCTCAGTTCTTCTTTTCCTATTTGTATTCCTTTTGTTACCTTTTCTTGATCTTCTCTCTTATCACTCCATCTAGAGTTCTGAGTACTATAATTAAAAGGAGTTGTGTTAGGGGGCATCTTTGTCTTGTTCTGAACTTAAAATGAAATTCTCAAAGTTATTACCAAAATGGCCAATCTACCAAAAATAATCTACAGATTCAATGCAATCTCTATCAAAACACCAATGTTATTTGTCACAGAGCTAGGAAAATCAGTCCTAAATTTCACATGGAAAAACAAAAAACTCAAAATAGCCAAAGCAGTTCTCAGCAATAAAAGCCATGCAGGAGGCATCACAATACTTCAAATTTTACTACAGATCTCTAGTATTAAAAACAGCATGATATTGGCACAAAACAGACACACAGACCAATGGAATAGAATACAAAATACAGAAACCATACACTTAAACTCAATTGATTTTTTTTTTTTTTTTTTTTCAGTACTGGGGATGGAACCCAAGGTAACTCTACCTCCGAGCTACACCCCTAGTCCTATTTTTTAGTCTTTTTTTTTTTTTTTTTTTCTTTTTGTGGTACTGGGGATGGAACCCAAGGGCCTTCTACCTCCGGGCTACACTCCCAGACCTATTTTATATATATATATATTTTTTTTTTTTTTTTTTTTTTTTTTTTTGGAAACAGGATCTCTTAAGCCAGATGAAGCTGGCTTTGACCCTGCGCGATCCTCCTGTCTCCGCCTCCCAAGCGCAGGGATTACAAACCCGCGTCACGCCCCGCTTAGTCTTTTCATTTTTTGAAACAGGGTTTCACTAAGTTGCAAAGGGCCTTGCTAAGTAGCTGAAGCTGTCTGCGAACTGCAATCCTCCCGTCTATAGCTTCCTGAATGCTGGGCTTACAAGCATGCTCCACCAAGGCTGGCTCAATTGATTTTTTACAAAGTTGCCAAGGACACACGCTGGGAAAAATACAGCCTTTTCAACAAATGGTGTTGGGAAAACTGCTTATATATTTGTAAAAAAAATGGAATTAAATCCCAACTTCTCACTACACAAGTTGAAGTCAACTCAAGATGGATCAGACTTGAAAATTAGACCTGAAACTTTAAAATTGTTAGAGAAGGGCATAGGTCTAACATATAGACACAGGTAGAAACATTCTCAATAAGACCACAAAAGCTCCGGGAATTAAAATAAGAATTAATAAATGAGATGGCATTAAACTAAAAGTTTATACTCATCAAAATATACCATCAAGGTTTTACAGAGCTAGCCTAAAAATAGGAGATCTCTGCTAGTTATTTCTTTGATAAAAGACTAATGTTTAGAATGTGCAAAGTATTTCTAATACTTAAGACTATAAAAACTAATAATCCAATCAATAAATGGGTAATGGACTAAACAGACAATTTACAAAAGAAGAAATATAAATGGCTAATGAATAGATGAAAAAATGTTTAACATCATTAGCAGAAGGGAGATGCAAGTTTATACTGAGATTCCATCTAACACAAATTAGAATGGCAATCATCAATAAGACATACAAGCCAGGTGTGATGGCACAGCCTTGTAATTCCAATACTTGGGAGGCTGAGATGGGAGGATCACAATTCACAGACAGCTTCAGCTATTTAGTGAGGCCCTCTGCAACTTAGTGAAACTCTGTTTCAAAATAAAAAATAAAAATAGGGCTAGGGATAGAGCTTGAAGTTGGAAGTCCCCTGGATTCCATCCTCAGTACTGCAAAAATATATATATATATATATATATACAACAATAAATGCTGGCAACCATATAGGGAAACCGAAACTATTCTACACTATTGGTGGCATTAAAAATTAGTTCAACTACTATAGCAGTCAGTGAGGAGATTTCTAAGAAAACGAGGAATAGATCCACCATATGATTAAGATATTCCAATCCTGGATATTTTTTCACAGGGACTGAAATCAGATTATTATAGTGATATATGCCCATTTATGTTTACAGAAGCAAAACTCACTATAACCAAATCATGCAATCAACCTAGATGTCTATCAACAGATGAACGTATTACAAAATTATGAGCTATATACACGGTAAAATTCTACTCAGCAATTAAGAACAAAATATGTCATTTGCAGGAAAATGGATAAGCCTAGAGAATATTACATTCTTTATCACAGAAAGTGAGAATATTATCATTTTTCTCATATGTGGAAGTTAGGGAGTAATTGTAATAAAAAAAAAGGAACTTTAGAGAATAGAGGAGAAACATCAGTGGATCAAGGCAGGTGATCTAAAGGACGGAGAAGAGACATTTTCTTACATTCACTTTTTAAATGCTTTATATTCTATTGGATTATAATAAACAATTTGTGAAAGTACATGAATCAAAATCCACTAATACTAGTTTTTATTATGAACAACCTATGTAATAAGCACCTGATTAAAAAACAGAAACTTCTAGAATCTAAAAGTTTCCTATATCCATTCTAGGTAAAAATATCACTCATAATAATTAGTATCCTGACTCTGCTAATATTAATCTTTTTTGTTTTCAAATCTACATAGAGGATAGCACACATTTTCTATATTTTTCTTTTGCTCAGAATTTTATTTGAAACATTCATCCATCCTGTCATTATTAGTTTTAGTACACATACATTCATCAGTAGTATTCTGTTGTGTGAACATATTATGACATGTTGATCCAGTCAAACTAATTTGGCTATTCTACACTGTTTCATGTATGTGTACTATAAATGGTATCTTTAAAATGTCTGCACATCGTTTTTTTTTTTTTTTTTAGAGAGAGAACATAGGTAAACACATCTTTTGGTTCTATTACTATAGGTGGCATTGATTGGCTAGAGAGTATGAATGTGTTTTAATAGATATTACCAAATATCTACAGGTTTGCATTCTCACTAGCAATTGATAAGAATTGCGATCAACCACATACTCACCAACAGTTGGTGTTATCTGCCCTTTTGTAAATTTAACTATTCTAATGGATTAGTTAGTGATGCGGCATTGTGAGCTAAATTTGTGACACAATTTTAATTGTTTTTATGCTTCATCTGCTTATCTAATTTGTGAAGTGCCTAGTTAAGGCCCTTGTGTTTTTGTTTCTACAGGGTGATTTGTGCATTTCTTATTGACTTTGAGTTCTTTATATATTCTAGATGCATGACTTCTGTTGGATATCTGTATTCCCAATTTCTAAGTGGTGTCCTTTTCTTCAGAGACACAGATGGTTATGTAGAAAGGTAGGAAATATACATTCAAGGGAGTATTCAGGCAACCCCAATATTAGAGAGGCCTTAATAGTGTCTCTTGATGAAGAGAATTCTTGATAACAATATAGTCCAAATTTTGTGCATTTATGTAGTATGAGGATTGAATGCAAAGACATTCTACATCTGAGCTGATTAGCCCCAAACATTTTATAATTTTTGTTTTGAAATAGGGTCTTAATAGGTTGTTGAAGGTCTCACAGGTTTTTGAGGCTAGCCTTGAACCTGTCTTAGCCTCCCATTTAATGTGATGACTAGCTTATGCCACCATACCTGGCTAACTTTTCTAATATAGTTGTGCTGTGGCTTAGAAATATCCCCTAAAGGATCATGTGTTGAAGGCTTGGTCCTCAAATGATGGTGTTATGAGGAAAAAATGGAATCATTAGGAGCCAGGGTTGTGGGAGGGATTTGGGTCACTGTTAGTGCCCTTGAAATACATATTGTGACTTCAGCCTCTTCCTCTTTCTCTTTGCTTCTCAGACACCACGAAGTGAGCCACAGACCCAAAGGAAACCAAGCCAACCAACCAGGACTGTGGCCACTGAAGCCAAACTGTAAGCCAAAATAAACATTGTATTCTTTTAAGTTGTTTGCCTCAGGTATTTTGTCACAGTAATATAATGCTGACCAACAGAGTTGGCATTCTAAAGTCCTGTTTAACTTTTGCCTAACAAAAACTAAATATATTTCCTCATGTTTTCTTCTATAAACTTCATTGTTAATGCTTAAATTTATATGAGCAACTAAGATAAATTCATGATGGGATATAATATGAAGTAGGAGATATTACATTATCTAAATATTGCTATGTGCTTTTTTAGAGTTTTAGGGGTTTTTTTTTTTGGTGTTTGGGGGGGTATTAGTTATCAAATGCAGGACTTCACTCACACTAGGCATGTGTTCTACAAATGTGCTGTATGCCAAGCCTCTCTAAATTATATTTTTGCCTTGAATGGTTCTCTTAATTGGAAAGAGAAATCTTGGACTACTGAGAGAAGAGGAACTATTTATGACCTAATTCTATGATAATAAGGTAAGTTTAGGATAAACTTCAAGTTTATTATTGGCAAAATAACAATTGATATATTTGCATACTTTGAATTGTGAATTTTGATCTTTTCCTGGGCCAATTATATATAATACCATATTCCCTAATGATGCTGGGCAGTAACAACAAAAAGTTCATCAGGACATGACTCTTCAAAGTTGAGAAGCATCCAAATAAGGAAAATTGACACTCTCCATACTAAAATGGGTATAAAGTAAAAAGAAGTTGCCCAGAAAATAAAATGTGGCAGATTTGCTAGGGAAATGTTTACATAGACTTTCACCAAGAAGGCAAGCACTAGATGTCAAACGTTTTCAAGAATCCTCTAAAAACACCTCATTTTAGGCTTTAGAACTAGCATGGATCATATAACCTATCATAAACTCATCCCTGGTAAAAAAAAAAAAGAAAAAAAAAAGATAACTTTAAGAATATTAATAGCCAGGCGTGGTGGTGCATGCTTGTAATCCCAGTATTTGGGAGGCTGAAACCGGAGGATCACGGTTCCGAAAAGCCTCAGCTACTTAGTGAGGCCCTCCACAACTTAATGAGACCCTGTTTCAAAATAAAGAATAAAAAACAGGGCAGGGGGTGTAGCTCGAAGGTCGAATGTCCATGGGTTCTATCATTAAAAAAATATTAGTTTAAATTAACCATCTGGGCTGGGCATGGTGGCACATGCTTGTAATCCCAGCATTGAGAAGGCTGAGATGGGATGATTGCAGTTAGTGAATAGCCTCAGCTACTTAGCGAAACCCTTTGCAACTCAGTGAGACCCTGTTTCAAAAAATAAAAAAAAGACTAAAAAATAGGTATCGGGAGTGTAGCTCAGAGGTAGAATGATCCTGGGTTCTATCCCAAGTACCACAATTAATTAATTAATTAATTAATTAACCATCTGGGTCAGCAAGGATATCAAGAAGAGTACAAGATTAATTTTTATTTTTGATACTAAGGATGGAACTTAGGATCATTCTACCTCTGAGCTACACCCCAGCCCTATTTTTTATTCTTTATTTTGAAACAAAGTCTCACTGAGTTGCAAAGAGCCTTGCTAAGTAGCTAAGACTGTCTGTGAACCCTGCTCCTTCACTCTCCACCTCCCGAAATCTAGGATTACAAGCACGTACCACTATGCCCATCTTCAAGATGAAATAATTTTTGCCTATGTGATTAATTTTAAAAATTCTTCTCTGTGAGCCCTCAGTCAATAAAAGTTCCATTTCTAAGTTATATTTTATTTTGTGGAAATATTATGTACTTCTAGCCAATTTATATTTTCTATAGTCTCTACAAGATCAAAGTTTTTATTTTTTTTATCTTTTTTTTTGGTGGTACTGGGGTTCCTGGAAGCCCTTCCACCTCTGGGCTACACTCCCAGACTTATTTTATATATTTTATTTGGAAACAGGGTCTCTTAAGCCAGCGTGGCTGACTTCGAACCTGCGCGATCCTCATGTGTCCGCCTCCCAAGCGTGGGGATTACAAGAGTGCGCCACCACATCTGGCAGATCAAAGTTTTTATACAAAACCTTTAGAGAGTTAATTTTTTTATCCCTTTCATCAATTATTAGAGTCAATTTTTCTAAATACCTATTATTTGTGTATAAATTTCTCAATGTGTTTTTATCAGTGTCTATTTTATATACCTCACAACTGGCATATTAGACACATGGTTTCATAACTATCATAAATTCTTGATGGATTATCTCTTGTCCAAGGTAATTATCCATTTTGTTCCTTTTAAAGCACTTTATGTTGAATCATACTTTTTTGTTTTTGTGAGTATTCATTTAGTATATGATTTTTTATATTTCTCCAACTTTCCCATTTCTTTTGTTTTTTGGGGGTATTTCTTGTTAGATCATAAAAGTGAATTATATGCTTAAACTCTTCCTTTTATTAAGTATTGTTTCATTTCCTTGAGTATTCCCTATACTATACCTTAGCACTCTTCTTTTCTAAAATAGTTTTAAATAATGTTAAAACTGTACATATAACTATATATAAAATGTCATATATACAGATACATACACAGGCAAGCACAAATACGCATACACATGCATACATATATATTCAAATATATGCCAGGCATGGTGGCGCACGCTTGTAATCCCCGCACTTGGGAGGCAGAGACAGGAGGATCGCGCAGGTTCCAAGCCAGCCGCGCTGGCTTAAGCGACCCTGTTTCCAAATAAAAACATAAAATAGGTCTGGGAGTGTAGCCCGGAGGTAGAAGAGTTTCCAGGAACCCCAGTACCACCAAAAACAAACAACAACAACAAAAAAAAAACATATATAACATATGAGGATAGAACTGATTATAAACAATACTGTAATGTTTTATCTACTATATACATCTATATATTTGTGTGCACATGTATGTGTGCATATATTATATGAATATATATGTTATCCTCTAAAAATTTATCTCTATTCTTATCATATTTTCTTTGGGTAGCCATTAAGGTTTTCCCCTTATCTTTACTAAAAGAATACTTCTGACTGTCCTTCTTGACTGTCCTTTGCTCAGCTGACTGTCCTTCGCCCAAAGTCAACAAGGTTTGGGGTCATGGGGGGGTTCAAAGTAATTAAGGTTTGAAATAAGATTAGTTTCATGTTGTTTGTGATGGCACGAGGGTATTGATTGACCTGCCCATGATATATGTACTTTGAATTTGTCATTATTCTATTCCAGTGAAACCTGAAGTGAGAAACTGTATAAATACCACAAGAGAAATAAACCCGGGATCGGCCAGTAGGGATATTGACCTAGGAGTAGACTGGCGACTCTCCCATGCTTGAACTGAATTCGTTGAATTGAATTCTTTAATCCTCACTCCTCTCTTCGGAACCTGTACTTCGGCCGGCTGGCTCCGGCATGTCCTAAAAATTTATTCAGCTTAAATTTCCAGCATGCTTTAGGCTCTTTAACCGTGTCTATTATACTAACAATATGTTATTAAATTTTAAAATTTAAATATAGTTTTTAAATCATTTTATGGATTCAATCACCTCTCATCTTTCTGAGATCATTTATACCTATTACAATGTCATTTTGAACATGTTTATGTAACTGTGTTAGCTCTGATGGTGATTAATTCTATTCATTGAGTTGTATAGATCTCTTTCATGATATTATCTTTCCTCAATTATTTGATAATTTACCCTAGTGGTAACAACTCTATTTAGGTTGTTAATATGCATTTTAATCTCTGCAAAGCTTGATTGGAGAAACAAAAACATATATTTCTATATAATTATTTGTCTATGATGAGAGTGAGGTAGATAAGGGATGTATTTTATATAAAATTCCTCTATTGTGGCTTTATCAGCGATCCCAGGTACCATGCTGACATCTTCTCTCATCTCCCAGCACACTCTTTTAGTGCCGCTGTACTTTGTTTTTTTTCACCTGGTAGAGGCGAGAGCAATAGCTCCTCCAGATGTTTGCATTGTGCCACCACAATCAATTATCCTGTTAGTTACTGGACAATGTCCTACTCAAAGTATCTCCTGCCAATTTTTACTTTTTTTCTTTTTTCTTTTTATTAACTTGTCCCCAACTATGTATGTTTACAGACACAGCTTGTTTTTTCTGTTATATTTTCTAAGTTTAAGTTATGTCTTGTGAAATCTAGCAGAAGACATTCTTATTTTTCAGTAAACTCTTTGTTGAGATTTTGTCACTTCCCTTAGTTTTATTGATTAAAGAAGAAAAGGATAATTCACAGTGTTTTCTTTTATTATATTAATTGGCACTTCAAATGTTTCATATGAGTTGCCAATTTTTTCAATATTTACCTTTCCCTTTATCTACATTTATTACATATTTGTCTTTAGCTTACTTTAAATGAGAACCAATAAGTAATATTTATTATTCCTTACTGAGGCAGGTAATATGATTAGACTCATAGAGATTAAACTATAATCTTAGGTTTCTTAATCTAAAATGGTGAAAATATATGTTCCAAGTCTTATAATCTAGAAGTTTCCCTTTTATTTTTTTCTTGTCTTTCTTAGAAGATACTCCAAAATGTAGTATCTTAAAGCAACAACCATTTATTATTTTGTGTAAATCTATAAACTGTCTGAGTGGTTTTGTTGATCTTGGCTAGGCTTGCAACCAACTTCTCTGTCAGGCAGAGCTGTTGTTCCTCATGGCCTTATGTGGAAGGAATCAGCTGTGCTCCAGGAACTACCTGGACATGTTCTTTCAGCAGAGGCAAAATTTCAAGACAGAAAGTGAAACCACATAAAACTCTGGAGACCCAGGTTCAGTTGGCTCACAGTCACTTTCCGTCTATTGATGAAAGCAAGTCACAGAACAAGCACCAATTCAAGAAGAGAAAAAGACAACTTCACAAGAGGAGTTACAAAGTTGCATTGGAAAAATAGAAGTAAAAGAGGATTCAGGCTACTTCTGCTATCAAATACCACAATACAGTTGACTTTCTGCATTAGTGGGTCTCTCATCTGCAAGTTCAACTAAACACAGCTTATAAACTCTTGAAAAGAAAAAGAAATTATCTGGATTGAACATGTACGAATTTTACTAATTATTCCTTAAACAATACAGTATAATAATGATTTATATAGCATACTATATTAGGTATTATAAATAATATGCTGATGATTTAAAGTATAGAGGAGGATATGTGTTGATTACATACAGATACTACAGCATTTCACATAAAGGATATGATCTTCCATGGATTTTGGTTTTTACAAGGACTCCTAGAACCACTATGGCACAGATACTAAGAAACAATTCTATGCTAAATATTTCCACCCCCACCTCCCAATTTTATTTTGACAATTTTCAAAAGTAAAGGAAAAAAGTTTCAACCTGACAACTTACCTAGATTCTACATTTTTCTGTGCTTGTTTTATCCTATACCTACTCACTTTTGTATGACTCTCTCCATCCCTTAGACCGTCTTATTCCTTGACACATTTCAAAGTAAGCTGCAGATACAGAGGCTTCACATTTTGACCCCCTTCACATTTAAGACACTCATTCTTTATAACTCCTTTACAAATTTAATGTCATCTCAGCTATTTCTGTGTGAGATAATTAAATGTTACTTTAACCTTCTTTTCTCTATACTACTTCAGTTACCCCAGTGAACAGTGATTGCTGTTTACTGTGGTCTTCTGATATGTTATTGAATTTTACCAAGTACCTTTGGAACTGAATGACAGACTTTGTGAAATAACACTGGTGGCTGTATCATTTTGCTCTACTTTATATAAGTCACTGCCCTGAATAAAACAACTAACAGCAAGGGCTAGGGGTGTGGTAGGAAGAATATGTTAGCTCTCAGGTTGTCAGAAAGTGGTTGCCAAGTGTCAAAATGTAGAGCACTTTATTCTCTACATAATGAAAAACTTGACCTTTCTTAGGAAAATCCTTCAAATTCAGAGAACATGTTTTGATTCAGTGCTGCCAGTCTGTCTCCACACAGGGGTTGAGAGTAGGTAGTTTCTATACTTTAATTTACTTACTCTGTTTATTTTCAGTCCTATCCAAACCAACCTCCATCCAGGCTCCTGATTTTACCCAGAGCCCCGGCTGTGCACATGCCAACTTCAACTCCAAACTTGGCTGTCTGTGGTGCTGCCAGGAGGAAACCCCACACAGAGTCCCAGCTCCTCCACAGCTGCTTCCTCCTCTGGGCTCTCTCATTCCGAACCTTCTTTTACTCTCAGTGAGCATGGCAAGCACCATACATTGTCTAAGTGTCATCAAAGCCCCTGGTCCTTGGATGTTGACGTTTTTTATTCCATGTGCTATGATGAATATTTTTCAGTGTCCTTACTGTTGATACAGTGAGATTTGTTGAAAAGGATGACAGAGACATATTCAAATCCTCTCTCTCTCCCTCTCTCTCTCTCTCTTTCTTTCTCTCTCCCCCCCTTTGGTATTGAGTGAGGATTGAGCCTAAAGGCAATCAATTTCAGATATATACCCCAGTTCTTTTTAATTTTTTTTTTAATGTGGTCTTGCTAAGTTTCCAAAGTTCTAGCTAAGTTACTGGGACTTTGAATTTGTGATACTTCAGTTTAGGCCTCCCAAATATTAGAAGTAGGCATCTGCCACCAAAAGCCCAATTAAAAATGAAACATATATTTATTTTATTTATTTATTTTTTTGGTGGTACTGGGGATGGAAAAACCAGAGGCTTTTTGCCTCCGGGCTATATTTCCAGACCTATTTTATATTTTTTATTTGGAAACGGGGTCTTGCTAAGTTTCTGAGAGCCTCACTATGTAGCTGAGGCTGGTTTTGAACCTGAGGGATCCTCCTGTCTCAGCCTCCCAAGTGTGGGGATTAAAAGCATGTGCTACCATGCCTGGCTATATTTATTATTAATTAATGGTCATTAAAAACACTTTTATTCTTTTATTTTCATTGTATTCATATGAAAAAGTAAGATGAAAATTTTGCTATCTGCCTAATCAGAGTTATTTCCAAAGATTCACTGTAACTGTTTTCCCTGATTCAGTAAAACTATAGATGCAAAAAGGGAAAGCTGGGGAAGAGATATGGCAAGTAATTTTGTCATTTACACAATATTCTGAATGTTTCTCCTCAAATCCTTTGAAAAATTCTTTCACTTTATCCAAAGATTGAACATCTTCCTAATACACCTAACTCATCCTTTTAACGTTTGGTTTCTATTATCTCCTATACTTTCTGGAGACCCTGGATTACTGTCTGTCTGTCTGTCTGTCTGTCTGTCTGTCTGTCTCTCTCTCTCTCTCTCTCTCTCTCTCTCTCTCTCTCACTCACTCACTCTCTCTCTCTCTGGTGCTACTGGGGTTCCTGGAAGCCCTTCTACCTCCGGGCTACACTCCCAGACCTATTTTTTATATTTTTGTTTGGAAACAGGGTCTCTTAAGCCAGCAAGGCTGGCTTCAAACCTGCGTGATCCTCCTGTCTCTGCCTCCCAAGTACGGGGATTACAAGCGTACGCCACCACACCTGGCTTTCTGTCTCTTTTTACTCTATTTTCTCATTCCCATACTTCAATTTGTCAGAATTTCAGCTGCAATACTATTGCTCTGTCAAAGGTAAAAAAAAAAAAACATTGTACTTTGTTGAAAAATACAACAAACTTTGCTCAGTGACCATCGTTTTTTTTTTTTTTTTTATTGGTGCATTGTAGTCATACATCATAAATGGAGTATAAGATGGTAGAGGTATAGATGCACAGATATTTGCATTATTTGAATTATTTGTCCTTACTATTTTGTTGAAACCCTCTCTCCATGCTCTCACACCTGGCATCTAGTCATTCACCAAGACATGAACCTTGTGACTCTTTTCTTTGTGTGTGTGTGGTACTAGGAATTGAGCCCAGGGACATTCTACCTCTGAGCTACATCCTCAGCTATAATCTGTTTTTTTTTTTTTAAACAAAGTCTCACATTCTACTCAGTTTTAGAGGGCCTCAATAAGTTGCCAAGGCTGGCTGTGAACCTCTGCTCCTCCTGTTTCAGCTTACCAAGTACTAGGATAACAAAAAGGGCCATCACACCTGTATGGCAGTTTTTTTTTTTAACCTCCTGAATTAGTTTGGTTTTTCCTTACTCCTTGTGACCTGTGCACCAACTCTGTCTAGGAATAACAGTATTCTGATAGATATTTCTAAGTTCAGCTTGATATCTAGACAGACTGGAATATATAAGACAAAGGTGAAGATTTTTTTTTTTTTTTTGCTTAAAGTCCACTTACGTTTCTACGCTAATAATTACCCTCTAGTCTCTGTTTCTATTTCAACTTCATTTTTATCTTCTCCCTTTAAAATCCTATATTTCAAACATATTAAATGTTACTAAATGTACCACGTTATTTCCCTCATTTCTCTTGCAGAAGAATCGTATGTACCTAAAACAGCTCAGGGCCAGGCATGGTCGCACATGCCTGAAATCCCACTACTTGGAAGATTCAAGGCCAGCCTCGGCACTTTAGCAAAATCTCCAGCGATTTAGAGAGACCCTGTTTAAAAAAAAAGGTGGGGGTGACAGGTTGTAGCTCAGAAGTAAAATGCCTGTGTATTCCATACCAGGGACCTAGAAATAAAAAGAAACACGTTCTACTCTCCACCCTACTTATTCCCACTAATCTAGCTCCTCCTTGATTACCACAGTGCCTAAATATAATACCCACTCGATAAATGGCCGAAAGATTGATGAATGAGTGGTTCCATATTCTATTTTTCAATTCACTTTTAATAGTTTTATGGTATCATTGTCAACTTATTTTTAAGTTATCTATACAAAAACCTGATAGACTATACTCTTGATACAATATAAAATTACACAGAGTAAATGGGAATATAAAAATGTATTTTTATTTATTTAATCTAAGGAGTAATTCCAAGTAACTAATTCAGGTCCTAAAGTGAGTATTTTCCAACTTTATCCATTTTATTTGCTTGAACCTTTATTTTGTTTCAGGATTAAAATCTATTAGTATATCTCCAAGTTTCATTAAAAATGAATTAATCTTATGAAGCACATTTTAACTTTTACTTGAAATTAAACCTGAACACTGTAATTGGAAATCCTTTGACAAGTGCTCAATTTTAATCATGTATTATTGATAAGATAATTAGCCTAAAAGAAAGAAAAAAAATGTAAACATAAAATCAAATGGAAAAAAAATCTGATATCACTATGTTCTGAGCTCTGATAACCTCTGAGAAAGTTTTGTAACCTTAAATTTTTACTAAACTATTGCAACTTTCCCATCTTTTTTTTTTGTGTGTGTGTGTGTGTGTGAGTCTGAGGATGGAACCCAGGGACATTCGAGCTCCAAGGTACACACCCTGCCCTATTTTTTATTCTTTATTTTGAAACAGGGTCTCACTAAGCTCCTAAGGGCCTAAGTAGCTGAGGCTGTCTGTGAACCGTGATCCTCTGGTCTCAGCTTCCCGAATGCTGAAATTACAAGCGTGTGCCACCATACCCAGCTCTTTCCCATCATTTTAACTGTATAAATATAGTCATTTTTTGCTAAAATGTAGAAATAATAAGATATCGTGGATATTTTAAAATTAAAATTCAATACTATAAAATCCCCAGAAGGAAAAAAATCTGTAAGATACATATTACAAAACCTATTCTGCTTAGGAGAAAAATTGCTTTTAAGATAATAGTTGTTTTTCTTTCTTTATAGATAAAGGGTCGATCTGATTATGACTGTTAAACCAGTAAAAGGGAATTAGGGGAATGAGGACAGGAGGGGAAAGGGAGGCTTGAGAAGAGAATGAACCAAATAAAACTATGTGAAAGACTTCACTAAAATCTTGCTAATGTGTAGTAAGATGGAGAATGGGGTAGCAGGATGGGTTTAGAAGGGAACCACATGAAGAAATATTGTGAGCATATGCAAATATATCACTTTGAATCTCACTATAACACATAATTATATTGAACCAAATACAATTCTTTAAAAATATCAACAAAAGAAACTTTCACTGTCTACATTTTCAGAATTATTGGCTTCAAATCAAATGCTAATTTCTCAATTGGACCCATTTAAAACTGCTATCCTCACTGGGTGTGGTGGCACACGCTTGTAATCCCGTGCTTGGAAGGCGGAGACAGGAGGATCCAGCAGGTTTGAAGCCAGCCTTGCTGGCTTAGAAGACCCTATTTCCAAAATTTAAAAAAAATATAAAAATTAGGTCTGAGAGTGTGGCTTGGAGGTAGAAGGGTTTTCAGGAACCCCAGTACCACCAAACAAACAAACAAACAAAAAACCACTATCCTCCACATACCTCTAATCCTTCTTAGCCCATTTTACTTTTCTCTATATAACTTTAATTTCCTAACATCATATAAATATATATTTAATGTATGTTTCCCCAATAGTATGTAAGCTTCACAAAGGCAAGGAGTTTTGTCTATTTTGTTTCCTAAGATAGCTGAAGACCAAGAGCACCTGCCCTATAATAGTCATTTTGAATAAAACTAGAGCAAGTCAATCATATTTAAAAAATTACAAAAAAAATCCTTGTTAAAAATATAATAAAATGAGCAAATGAAACTGTATTGGTCTGTATCATGTCACAGTCTAAACTGCTCTGCCATAAGAACATATTATTAATCCTATTATCCCACATGATCCTAATACAGACACAGCAGTAACTATCTGATATGTCCCAGTTTCTGCACTTTATAATATTACAGATGTTTACAATACTAAATAAGTACTAACATTTTATTTTTATTCAACCTTATTTTGAATTCCAAAAGGTAAATCACAAAACGCTGAAGGGAAAATAAGTAGAAGTCCATCTAAGAATCTTAAATTAAAAGGAAGATTTTCCACAGGGAAAAAAAATTGGACATATTTTACCTTCTCATTTTCTTTTTGAATATATTTTTGATTTATTGGTTTTAAAACTGTAGTGAAGCAAGAAATTTGCAATTATTGAAGAGAACCAAGATTTATTATTTGCTCTTCTTGAGATGATGGACAGAATATGAATGTAAAAAGGCTATAAAGAAAATGTATAATAAAATTACTGATGTATTGATGCTTTTCAAGCTAATAATTACAAGCCTGAAAGAACACTGGTACTTGATAGACGGAATAAACCTGTTATTTACACATCAAGGTTGGTTTGACACTGAACAAAAACAGTGCTGCTGATGGCTGTACTTAATCTGTAATAAATATGCTACCCATGTTTCATTACTGAAAAAGAGCAAGACATGTTTTTATACGTTGGCTGGTGCATTTTGGATCTTTCCTTCCTTAAAATTTTCCTAACATTTTGTATTTTATTATTAAACTGACTTTGAAGACAGCACTGAATTGACACTAACACTTCCATCATAAGCCAGAATGCAATTTATACAAATGACATAAATATTTCCAAATAGCACTTCATGAAGGCATCATAAAAATAAAGTTGGACATTGGTATGTTTCATAATGTTGCAAGTGCTGACAAAATAAAGCCCAGCATGAAACTTCAAATTTTTCTCACAACTGGAATATAATTAAAATAAGATATGCTATCCTCCTATATTCTGTTGTTAAAAAATAGCAAAAGACGTGAAAATGATGCATGGGCTCAGCAATATGAACTTCCCCTCACTAAGGTTGACCCAGATTTATCACTGATAGGTGCTCAATCTACCAGTCGCAGAGATCCACACTGAATCCTAATATGACACAATTCTACAGGAATGACCAGCCAGTACTCTGGCGGCACATTTATTCCATTAGCATTTTTTTTCCATCATGGAAAGAGCAGTATTTTTGCTCCTACTATAGTAGACACTTAGTCTGGGTATGGATTTGCCTTCTATGTCCAGAATGCTTCTAAAAATAATTGCCATCTGTACACTTATCCATTATCTGTAAAACCGTATCCACTGCCACAGTATTCCACAAAGCATTGCTTCTGAACAAGAAACTCACTTCATAGCAAAGGGGGTAAAATGGGCCAGGCCCAAGCAATTTACTGGTATTTTTATGTTCTTTAACATCCTGGGGCACCTGGCTTGATGGTATACGAGAGCATCATTTTGAAGAGAGTTCTAGTTGTCAGCTAGGTGGCAATACCTTACAGGCCTAGGGCAAAGATTTCTGGGTGACTGCATTTGCTCTGATTCAGAGATCAATGTATGATGCTCTTTTTCCCACAGCCAAGACTCATGGTCATCAGAATCAATAAGTAGAAATGAGAGTGGCATCACTCACCATTACCCCCAGAAATTCACTAGCAAAATATTTTCTTCCTACCACTGTGATTTATACTCTACTGCCCTAAAAGACTTGTTTCAAAGGCAAAAATACTTTCACCAGAGTATACAATATTGATTCCACTGAACTGGAAGTTAAGATTGTGATTCAGACAGTCTGGGTTCCCCATGCCAAGAGTCAACAAGCAAAGAAAGTGGCACTATGCTGGCTTAGATAAATGATCCTGATTAGACAGGGGATATTGAACACTGCTCCACGAAGGGGGTAAAGAAGAGTAGGTCTAGAATATAGAAGATTTCTTTTTTTTTTTTTTTTTGGTGGTGGTACTGGGGTTCCTGGAAGCCCTTCTCCTCCGGGCTACACTCCCAGACCTATTTTTTATTTTGGGAAACAGGGTCTCTTAAACCAGCGCGGCTGGCTTCAAACCTGCGCAATCCTCCTGTCTCCGCCTCCCAAGTGCGGGGATTACAAGCGTGCGCCACCACGCCCGGCCTAGAAGATTTCTTAAGGTGCCTATTACAATTAGTATACCCTGTGCTTAAAGTCAATAGAAAACCAATTCAGTAGTTTGGCTCAGAGTTTTAGAAATGAAGGGTTGGGTCTTTTCATCAAGTAAAGAACTGCAAACATTTCAAGTACTTTGTCAGGGCACAGGAATACAGATGTGTAGTGGAAGAAGGTTCTTGTACCTCCCACTTATAATCATGAGAAGTTATAGAAATAAGGACTGTCATTTCATGACTATATTAAAGTATATATAATATGGGTATAGGGTGAGGGCAGCAGCAAAGGGAGGGAACAAGGTCCCATTGCCATTTATGACCTACCCTCTGTCCCTCACTCATCTTTGATGGCCTCCCTAAGCACATTCACTCTCTGCTGACACCCAAATTACCTATAATCCTTCTCCAGATGACATCAGTGTCCAGGGCACTGGCTCCTCATCCAACTAGAGCATATGCCAAAAATGTAAAATTTGGTGCAAATTCTTGAGTTTTAATGCTTCAAGGTATAGACCTTTTACCCTATGTTGTAACCTTACAATGGGTCCAAATAGAGAAACAATAATTATTTTACTCAATTAGGTATGTTCCCAAATTAAAAAGGGATGATGTGATTGTTGCAAAGTCAAATGACTTGAAGAATAAATATAAAAATATCAGAGCTAAACATATTAAAGATATTGTCATTAACACAATTGAAGAGGTTAGGAACATAACCACCACTGCTACTCTACTGGCACTCTCTCATGCCATAAAAGGCTTTGGAGAAGATTATCAAAGGTATTAAGGCAGTAGAAATCAGGACAGGTGTGATGTTGGCTCTTGATGCTATAATTGCTGAACTTAAGAAATAGTCTAAACTTCTGACAACCCCTAAAGAAATTGGTCAGGTTGCTAAACTTTCTGCAAATGGAGACAAAGAAATTGGCAATATAACTTCTGACGCAATGGAAGAAGTTCTATGAAAGGCTGTCTTCACAGTAAAAGATGGAAAAAACACTAAATGTTGAATTAGAAACTATTGAAAGCATATAGTTTGGTTGAAGCTATATGTCTTCATGCTTCATTAATATGTCAGAAGTTCAGAAATGTGGGCTCCAGGATGCCTCTAGTTTATTGGGTGACAAAAAAAATTCTAGTGTTCAGTACACTGTGCCTACTCTTGAAATTGTGAATTAATTTATGGAAACCAATAAACACAATATATTACATTAATAAACAAAATACAAAATTTGATAAAAATCAACATCTGTTTGAGACTGCTGATTTAAATGAAAATTAAGTATGATTTAAGGAGATGTATATGGTTACCAAGCTAATAAGGAGTGGATCTATGATGCTTTATTTTACGTATCAACTTCACTAAGCCACTATACACAGATATTTGGTAAAATATCAGTTCAAATGTCTCCATGAAAGAATTTTTATGAGATAAACTTGTAAGTTAGGAGACTATGAGAAAAAAGTGTTTTCTCAAACAACAGGAAGATATGTCTTCAGATTAGCTTTATACTTGCACTGCAAAATCAGTTCTTTCCTGTGTCTCTAGACTGCTGGCCTACCTTTCAAGTTTTGGACCTGCCATTCTCTATATAATCTCATGAGCCAAATCCTTAAAATTATCTCTCTGTGTTTCTACAAATACTCATGCATGCACAAAAATTGTTTCCATTTTTCTGGAGAACCTTATGAATGATACAGGAGGTTATTCCTAGTTTATGTTTTATGAATAAAGAGTGAATTGATTGATGTGTTCCAAATTACCTGTTCAACTTCATCTCTAGTTAAATTACCTCAAATAAGTTCACACCCATATAAGCTAAGCTTCTTCATGTCTTTGTAATTTTGTCTACTCGGCTACAATTTACTACAATTTACTAGTCTATTGCTGTTTTATAAACCTACTTTTTTTCTTTAGAATTCAGGTCAACAGCACCTCTTCAAATTATTACTTGACATTTCCTCTGTAGTTTATCCTGAATTGTTTGGCATTCTTACAGATGTCTCAAGACAGCATCCCATCCATTATCAGACTAAATTCTAATCATAATTTTTATTGTTTGTATCCCTTAGTGTATTTCAATCTCTTCTTAATTGCTAAAATATTTCTTTATTATTTTTCATGCTTCTGGTTTTGTACTGTATAGGTATTCATTCATATGAATGTTGAATGAAAATAAACTTAGAAAATAATTTTATTCATTATACTGCTCCCTATCCTAATTATACTGTGAGGATATGATACTTCTAGATAATATTCATGTGCTTTATTCTATTAGAAGTTAAGTACCACTGGGTCTTACTTTAAAATAAGAGCACAACCATGTTACATCATAAATTAATTTTGTCTTCAAACCTGCCATTATGGCTGAACCTGAGTCAAACAATTCACATTTTTCATAAGCAGACAGGCAAAAGACCCAAAGTAACTGTTGAATGAAATAAATGTAAATAATGTTTAATCAAACTTCCAATGTATGCAAAGGAAAGTGCCCAAATTGTCTGAATCTAATCCTAGGTACACATGAACCTGACTCTGTTTTCATATTGGCTGGGATTTATGAAACTGCTAGAGTGTGATTTAATAAATATGCTCTGTTAATTGGCCACCTGGTCAGGTCAGTTTGTATCATTGTAAAAACCATCCTGTTCCCATCTGGCCTTCCCATTGTGATAGCATTAAGCTTCCTTCAACATTTGCTTCATGCAGTTTTTATAATATAGCAGGTATTGTCACAGTAAGAAAATCCTGCACTTTTTAAAGCAAGCCAGCTTTATAGATAGTATCAATCCCTACCTCTTCATTTAAAACCAAGGGAAACTAAACAGAGCTTCAACGTGGTTGTATAATTTTGAATAAAATTACAAAGAGAAATTTCAGAAATCTGAATTAGTGAGTGTTTAGCGCTTTCAGAAATAGAGAGGAGAAGTCATAAATAGGCTTTCATTTTCATTTTCATTTTTCAGCTCCCTACCTGAAGCCATGCCCAAATAAAACCTTAAATATTATTTTATTTGATAGCCTAGTAGAAATTTGTGAAATGAATCTCTCTCTCTGTGGAGTGTGTTTTTCCCAAGATTATTTCTCTAAGCATTAACATGCATACTCATTTTCTTATGATTAAGCCATATAATAAAATCATTTTTAAAATCTCATATTTTAATTATTTTTTAGTATCTGCATATAGATATTATTTTGGGAGGATGCCCTCCAAAAATTCTAGACTTGTATTTCTACCCTAGATTATGTGAATTGGACAAAAATAGAGCTCACTTTTGCATGTTCAGTGTAAGTAGTTGTTAATAGAATTAGATTTTCTACATAAAAGTAGCACACATTTTAGACTTCCAAAGATTATTGCATATGTTTTCTCTGAGATACAATTTAACATAGAATTTACAATTTAGCATATGAACAGAAAATCTAACTTCCAACAATATAAATTCTTTGAAAAAGGCTGGATTTAATCTGAGTATTCATGATTCGATAGTTATTCAATTTTCTAAAAGTTAGCTACAATTATATCATTTTCCAATACATTTGTATAGTTGTTTTAGTGAAGATTGATAAATCCCTACATGTTAGTTCTAAATAGCCATAACATGTAACCTACCTGAAGGAAACTTGAGACCAATTCATTTAACATTTTTGCAGAGCATTATGACAATCTCCGCACAGAGTAGGCACTGAGTTTATTAACAATTACTTTATAATAAAGACTAGTAGCATAACACTAGTGGCTACCTGTTTAAAATTTTCATGTTTATATAAGCATTAGGTAAACAAAATATAAAAATTTGCTATATTAATTAAAGATTTGGAGCCACTTTGTAGACAAAGCTTAACTTGGCTAGAAAGTTAAAGAGAAGAAGGTAAAGAGTCTATGTCCAACCAGGGGCCACTGGCCGGCATCGGAGCCTTCCGTGGGGCAAGGCTGCTACTGAGGCCTCCGAGGCCTGGATCAGAGCCTGCTGAGGGGTTAGGCCAGTGTCGGGGCCAGCGAGGCCAGAACCAGGGCCTTCTGTGAGGCAAGGCTGCTGCTTGAGCCAGCGAGGTCTGGATCAGTCCACCGGGTAGCCAGGCCACAACTGGGGCTGTCAAGAGTGGGATCTATATTTTCAATGCCGTATGCACAGAGAAATATCGCAGAAAATTAAAACCAGATGCTTCCCATAATCAGCAATAACTAGGAGGAAACAGGCAACAGGAAGTGGTCGAATTATAGAAAGCGCCCTATAGTGAAGCAATTAAGGTGACCAATCAAAGGGTATGGAATAGGGGAGGATGGAGCCTCTTTAAAAAGCAGGAGGTACATAAAGACATGTATCAAAGTTAATCACCAAACAAGCATGGGATCAAGGAAGGGGGAGGGAATGGGATGGGGACTGGATGAGGGCTAATTGGATGATGTGTGATTGTATATCCTCTCAAGTCTTATATTCCAATGTGATGTATGATTACAATGCACCAATTAAAAAAAAGAACCAAAAATAAATAAATAAATAAATAAATAAATAAATAAAATGTTAAAAGAAACAAAATAAAAAACCGTGCATGTTTAGATGCAGTGTTATAAAATATATCAGCTATATTTTGCAGAATACATCTTAATGTTTTAATGGGAGATTAGTACATGACAGTTTTACTAAGTGTCAAAAGCTAAATCATTAGCTCGGGAAACTTTAGAAACTTTTCATGAAGAGATATCTGTATTTTAAGTAAATTATACTTCCCACATAGCTTACAGAGGAATGATATCATCACTGAATTTTACTCAGTTACTGAAATACTCTAGATAAGATAAATAATCGATTTTGGATAACTCTCTACTTTGTTTCCTCATAACCAAGAATCCTGGTTCTGAATAATTCTGACAAACAGTACATTTTATATCCAGTCTAGATGTTACATTGAAATCATCATTGTTTGCTATTTCAGCAATGATTGTTTGTTTGTTTGCTTCCTGGGGATTAAATTCAGTGGCAAAACTACAAAAAAAAAAACACCCTGTTGCCCCTATACTAATAATAAACAATTTATAAATTCAAAGTACATTATTATTTCCTTGGTAAATTCAACTGTCACTTGTGGTTTTAGCCTCCACAACTGCCCTAAAGCCCAGTAAGCCTTTGTACCTTACTAAGCTGTGCCTGTCCTGCCTCCACATCTTTACATGTGTTCTACTGCAAGGATCAGCTTGATGGGTTTTACCTATATCTGCACTGTCCCTCCAGATTAGGGTCAGGTGCTGCCTTTTTCAGGAACCTGCTCCTATCTCAATGCCTACCTCAACTTGGGCTCAGGGTCTCTCTTGGGTCTCCCTGGCGCCCAGAGCTTCCCTAATTAGAGGTTTGTCATGGGCTTTGCACAGCTCCACTAACTACTTCTTCCTCTCACAGTAAGTTCCTTGAAGGCAAAAAAACTACATTGCGTCCATCTAAGCTGATGAATAAAAACCCAGTGTCTGTGCTATTATTAAGTAAAGTTGGGTTCTGGAAATTGTTTTCCATAACATTCTAATAATACCCTCAAATTAGCATAAAATCATCAGTAGTGAAAGAAAACTTACAATTATCTGATATAGGGATTCATGATATCAGACTTACTTATTTTCAGCCTAATGTAGTTTGCTATAGGAGTCATGCATACAATGTATATGATCAACACCATTTTTAACTAAAAATTAGGTAAGAGCTAATCAAACTACACCTTTCAGAGATTATTAACATTTCAAGTTTTTCAAATTCTAACACATTACTTCAGATATTAGGAACTTTTTTTTCTCATTATAAGAGAATTACCAAAGACCTAAGAATCTAAAGGACAAATACTCTAAACTTACTTTCAAAACTTTTAAGAATTTCAAATAACTCTTCAATCTTCCATATAAACAGTGTAAAAAAGAATATGGCATTTTCAAATAAAATAAAAACTTTATTTCATGTCACCAAACATCAGTGTTTTTCTCAATTTCAGAATATTACTTTTCCATAACCTTGACCATTTTGTTGAAAGATCAGTACACATAGGTGATTGCATAAATAAGAGCCAGGGAGATCACTGAATTTAAATAATCCCCAAATATATTTATTTTGTGAATAAATATTTTTCAGAGTGCCATGAACAAATATGAACATGGCAATACCCTGGTTTACATTTTATAGTCCTTTCAAATCCATAATATTCATGTGTTGCAAAGGGAATATTGGCTGAGCTACAAACAGTTATAATGAAATTTGAATGAAAACTTTATTTTTATTTTGTTTAAATAATTTCACACACAGTAAAAAAAAAAAAAAAAACAAACAAAACTTCAAATGCTTTTTGTGTGTGTATGTGGTGCTGGGGATGGAACCCAGATGCATTCTGTCTCTGAGATACATTCCCAGCCCTATTTTTTATTCTTTTTTTTGAAACAGGGTTTCAAAGGGCAGGCTGTCCATGAACGGTGATCCTCCTGTCTCGCCTCCCAAATGCTGGGATTAAAAGTGTGTGCTACCACGCCCAGCTTCTCAAGTGCTTTTTTATCTGGGGTTGGTGGAGAGATTTTTTTTCATCTTGGAGTACTCTTATTTTTCATGGGAAATGGGGATTGAACCCTGAGATATTCTATCTTAGCTACACTATTTTTAACTAAAAATTAGGTAATAGATAATCGAGCTTCATTTTTATTATTTATAGAACTTATTTTTATTATTTGTTTTTAAACAGAGCCTCCCTATGTTGTGGAGGTCCTCACTAATTTGCTGAGGCTGGCCTCCAATCTGCATCTCGGTTTACTAAGTACTGGGATTACAAATGTGCCCACTATGCCTTGCTCTTAGAAAACTTTGAGGTTGACAGAAACGTTTAAAAGATAGTATGAGTTTCCATATATTCCATACCTACTTTGGCATATTGTTAACTTCTTACATTAGGTTGATATTTCCTTATAACTAAAAGACTAACATTGATACAAAATAAAATCTATATTTTATTCAGACCTAATTTTTACTAATATCTCTTTACTGTTAAAGAGTAAGGTATCATGATAAATTTAGTTGACATGTTTCTTTAGAGTCCTCTTGATTGTGACAGTTTTCCAGACTATTTTTCCTTTGGATAAATTTGGCATTTTTTAATAGACTGGGTCACTCGCAATTGTAGAATGCCCCTTAGTTGAGTCTTGAATACTATTTTTCTGTTAAACTGGTTTCCATTCTGAGAGGAGAAAGGCAATGAAGGTAAAGTATTATTTTTATCCCCTTATATTAAAGGTACATTTTATCAACATGACTTAACAATGTTGATGTTGACTTTGACTCCCTCCTCAAGGTGGTGTTTCTACTATAAGTTTATTCTTCTCTTCTGCTATTCATACCCTCTTCTGGATGTGAGTCATTATGCACAATCCATATTTAAGGATTTCAAATAACTCTTCAATCTTCCATATAAACATGAAAAAAAGAATATGGCATTTTCAACTAAAATAAAATCTTTATTTCATGTCACCAAACATCAGTTGGGCAATGGGTTATGCCCCATCTCTTTGAGGACAAAGTTTTAAAATAGTTGGAATTCAACTGATGAAAAGATTTGTGTTCTCCCTGCTATTTGTCTTTCCAATTGCTGATTTATATAATTATGAATATTAATTTCATATATTGGGTTATAATATGAAATAATATTTTTGTTGTTTCTGAAATTGTTCCAGTTTGGGCTATTGGGAATTCTTTCCATTGGTATCTAATACTCACCTGAACATGCCTAATCATATTTTAAATTTCCTTATATGAAGTTTTATGCTTTATGTTATATGGTTTGAGGCTTTTAAACTGTCTGGTATCATATGTCCATCACTACAATATTATATTAAGTAGTTTGACTGTTTTAATAAAATACTAAAAAGTAAATAAGCAAAATAAAATACTATGCTCTTCACCTAATCAATCCAACTTCCTCACCAAATTCCTGGCAAGCACTGATATGCTTATGAACTCTCTAAGCTATAAAAAATAGAATCATATTGTATGTCACCTTTGATTCTTGTTTCTTTCACAGAGAAATATGAGTCTTAGATTCATCCATGTTTGTATGGCTTGATAGTTCATTCCTTTTTATTATTAAATAGAATTATATTTTGTGAATTTATCTGTTTTCGAATCCACTTTGCTATTTCAGTGTACTTGGGTTGCTTCTAGTTTAGTGATAATGATTGTGGTAGGTTTATTTGACATAAGATTTCAAGTAAGTTGAGTAGGTATTTACGTGCACATTGCTGTATTATATAAGACATTGTTTATTTTGCCTGAAACTGCCAAACTATCTTCCAAAGTAAGTGACCACTTTGCAATTCCACCTGTGAATGAGAATGTCTATTGATCCATGTTCACGCCAGCAACTGTTATCTGTTTTAGGCATTGCAGTTAGAATAGAGTGGTACCTCATTGGTGTTTTAATTTGCAATTCTCTAATGACAAAACATGCTGAACATCTCTTTATGTGCCTATTTTCTAGCTATATGTCTTCTTTGTTGAACATCTGTTCAAATATTTTGCAAATTTCCAAATGCATGTTTGTTTTCCTAATGTTGAGCTTCAGCAGTTCTTCATATATTTTGAATACAAATAAATGCCTTGTCAGATGTTTGCATTACAAATCTCATCTCCCATTCATTGGCTTACCTCATCATCGCCTTAATCCTACCTTTGAAAAGGATAGTACCTTTTTCATTTTAGCAATGTTAAGCTTATTTTTCATGCATTATTCTATTAGTGTTATATTTAAAAGGTTATCATCAAACCCAAAGTCACACATAATTTCCCTTATGATTTCTTCTAAAAGTTTTATACTTTTCCATTTCATGTTTAGTAGCATCATTAAATTTCTACTTATTTTTCCTAAAAATGTCAGGTTTTTCTATAGTTTTCTGTAGACATATCACCTATGGAAAAATGCAGTATCTTTATTTTTATCTGGTATGTAAATTTTATTTTTGTACTTTTACATTATGCATGGAGTAGAATATAACATTGAACAGAAGTGGTGACAAAGAATATCTTTGCTTCTCATTGTGCAGGTTGAGAACACACTGCAGTCTTTCACTATTTACTATGTGAAATACCATACACACACACACACACACACACACACACACACACACACACACACACACTTCTTTCATTATTTCTTAAATTGCCTTCTATTCCGAGGTTCTTGAGATTTATACTATAGATTCATGTTTAATTCTGGCAAATGCATTGTCCACCTCTATTAATATGATCATAACCTTTTCTTAGTCACATATTATGAATTAAATCAGTTGATTTATACATATTGAAACATTATTTTCCTGCAATAAAGTACACTTGACCATGGTATCCTATACTCTCCTCTTTATATATTGCTTTATTTAATTCACCAATACTTAAGTATTTTGGAATCCATGTTCATGAAATATACTAGTATCCTATTGTTTTTATTATTTTGTTGTTGTTTCATAACATCTTAATCTGTGATGGGTATTGTAGCAATACTGGCATTATAATAGGAATTGAAATTGTTCCCTCTTCCTTCATTTTTTATGACATTGTGTAGAATTGATATTCCATAAATGCTTAATATATTTTGCCAGTGAAATAATTCAACATTGTTAGTTTCTTGAAACATGTTTTCAGTTACCAGTTCAATTTATTTAGGAAATATAGTCATATTTAGATTATCCATTTGTTTTTTAAATTTTGGTAAACTATGCCTTTCAATATTCACATAAACTGTGGATATCTTATAAATTAGGTTTATTTTTTCCCTCCCAAACTTTTTGACAATATCATCATTTACTTTATTTATTCATGCACTAAACCACCCAGCATGCCCTTAATACTAATACTTTCAATACATTGTTATCTTCTTTTAGAGAATGTCTGCTACACTAAATTTCTTCACTTTTGCTTTGAGAAAAACCTTTTTTCTTTTTGAAGAAGGGTTTTTACTAAGTACATAATTCTAGGTTGGCATTCTTATTTTTTTCTTTAACAACTTAAATAAAATATTTTATTTCATTCTTTTCTTACTTGCATGGCTTCTGGTGAGTTTTCTAAAATTCTTACCATATTTCTTTATACCTAAAATGTTTTCTTCTTTTAGCTTCTTTCAAATTTCTTTTTTACTTGGTTTCCTACAGTTTCAATATTATATCATTAAGTGTTTATGTGTATGTGTTTGTATGAGTGTGTATGTACACTGTTTGATATTTGTTCTATATGGTGTTTACAATGTCCTATTAAACCTAGAATTCTTCTCAATTGCTATTTTAAAGAGTCCTAAAATAAGTTTGGACATTCTTCATCTTAATCTATCCCTTCTTCTTAAAGTCTCCCCCTAAATAATGGACCGTGTGGCAAAACTGCAATTTTCTTTTGAAATATGTGCTTTCTTTTAGCTAAGGCTCAGAGCGAGTAAATAGATTCCATTTTAGAGGAACATTCTCTGAACAAAGTAGATAATCTATGTAGTGTATGAGAAGCAAATCAAAGGAAATGCATAGCTTTGAAGTATTGAATGAGGACTGGGAAAAATAGCAGGGGGCTTCAGTGTATCCTGGGGGCACAAAGGGTGAGGTATATTGTCCTCCCCAGGTGAAGGCAAACACGTTATTGACCATACCATCTAGAGGCACACTAAACAAAGATCCACTGTAATAAAGCAAGTGGTGCCAGGCAGAATTGGTGACAAGGTGGCACTTGGCATAGGTGATATAGGAAAGTGAGATTACAATTTTGTTGAGAGCCTTGAGGTCATGAACAAATTGATATCCTCATTGCTTTGATTTCTCTTTTACTATGACAAATCATCTTCCTATTATTTAGACTCTTTTCTAAAAGAACGCAAGTTTTACAAAGGCTAATGCAGTGTATGAGAAAGCCTTTGGTTTAAGGCATTCTACTACTTTTGGTTTCAAAGGATACTGGGAAAGATGGGCAGCATATTAATAGCATCTATGTATAATTTCCTGTGTTATGTACTAATTATCTTTCTTTTGTCAGGGAAAATTATAGCTGACAGAATATTAGATGATATAATTTTTCTTGCCTAGTGTTGGTATCAACCATAATAAGAGAAGACAAAAGAATGTATAGAGAAGGTACAATGTGGTTATGGATATGAAAGTTCTCTGGAACCTCAAGAAAGAGTCCTGTTGAAATTTTACTATTACAATTTTAAGAAGCTGCAGAAGTGCATCATGGTAGGGCATTTCCCTAATATGTGTGAGGCTCTGGGTTCAAACCCCAGCCTCAGAAAGAGAAAAATATACAATTTTATCTTCAACTTAAGTGTCATCTTATTAAATTTCCAGGTGTGCTAGCACAGAGCAAGAAAGAATGCATTCAATTGTGCACTGAAGTATTTCAGTTAAAGGTTGGGGAATGGAGAAAATCTGTTTCTTATTTGAAATACCTACAGCCAGAGTTTTATAATTACTTGGGAGAAGCTGACAAAGATGGCAGTGTTCAATAGAGCAATGCCTGTGTCTATCAGGAATTGATGTATAATTACCTATGCTTCATATATAATTATATAAATATTTAATTACATATGTTGCTATAATATATATAACTATATACAACTTTATTTATAGTTATCCACCTAAAATGTTTTAAGATTAAAGCAATATTTGAGCCCTTTTTCTTTGCTGAAGTACCCTCTTTAATATAAATGGGGTAACACTTTGTAGTTTATAACCTAGAATAACATTTTCTCAAGTGTCTCTATTTACAATATCTATAAGTGTCCTAATCAATAAGCAGTTTGTTGAGAAGTGGACACCACACTTTTTACACTGTAGAACAATAAATTTATTTTGTGTCATTATTTTTTTGTCCTAAAGTTATTTCAAAATATTTTCCTGATATTATAGTTTCTATTTTAACTCTGCTTTTTGAATTAGGTCCCCAATTTAAGATTTAACTCTACTGACGTAATGATAAGAAAACAGCCACTTTTGTATCAGCAGTTTGTGTGTGTGTATGTGTGTGTGTGTGTGTGTGTGTGTGTGTGTGTGTGTGTTTCTGGAAATTGAACTTATGGGCAGTCTACCTCCAAGTTAAACTTCCAATCCTTTTTATGTTTTTATTTATTTGGTTTTGGTTTGTTGTTTATATGGTTTTAGAAACAGGGTCTCACTAGGAGGCTGAGAATTTTGAAATAATTGCTGAGTCTGTTCTCAAACCTTCAGTTCTCCTTCCTCAATCTTCCAAGGATTGGGAAATAGGCATATGCCACCACACCTAAGTTCACTAACACTTTCAACACTGAAGGTTATTGGTATTTTCTATTCCATTCCCAGAGGCTCAAATAGTTTCAACTTTACTCTGTTCATATTATTTAATTATAATCTCATCAACCGTTATTAGAAATGTTTGTGGTTCAGTTTTTAGGATACTCTAAATACATTTTAGGCCTTTTTTGGGGGGAGGGGAACTTTATAGATCAGTCCAGTCAGATTTCCTATCCTATCAAGAATTAGTTTCTGAGACAAAAGAATTCTAAATTCTTTTATGAATAGTCTCTGGCCTGATCTTTCTTTATGGAAATTCTTATCACTTTTAATTCAGCTGGAATCTAATATTTAAGTTCCAGAGCTGTCTGTATACCTTTATGAAGATAACTGGCATTTTGGAGATCTTAAAAAAGTTGTTGGAAAAGGCAGCATGTTTAGAAAGTGGGAAGAGACAGGTTGGGGAAAAAGATCAGAGAAGAGGATGGAGGAATGGCCAAATATAGAAAGACAAATGGGGCACAAAAAGAGGAAGAAGTCTCTAGAGAAATGAATCTAGTTTGTTGTACTTAAATTTGCCTAAATTTGCTCATTAGTTTTGCCCATAGATTTCTTTTAGCAAAAAATTTTTAATCATAAATTTGTTTAGATAGCATTGCAAATGTAATGTAATATAATGTTGCTCAATGATATCTGAGAAATACATCCCCTTTGTTTTCTAAGAAGTCACTCAAATAATTTCATTCAAGTTAACTGTTTTCCAGAGAGGCTAATGAAGCCCCAAATAATTCTTGTTGGAATTATGTCATACTGATTGATAGTAAAAACAGGAGGACTCTCATGATAGAACAAACAAAAATCAGATTTATTCTGCCAGCTGATATGGTTTAAATTTAGATATTCCTATGATAGGTAATAAAAGTAATTCTAAAGCAATTTTGTGTCTTGGTCCCCGAACCCAATTCCTGGCTACTTCTGGACACAGTCCCAATAATCTCTTATCACCTGGCAGATGAAAAACCAGACAGGATATTCACTATAGAAAATAAGCCATATGTGCAATACAAAAATTTTTTTTGCAGTACTGGGGATGGAACCCAGGATCATTGTACCTCCAAGCTACACCCCCAGCACTATATTTTAGTCTTTTTTATTTTTATTTATTTATTTATTTTATTTTTTGGTGGTACTGGGGTTTCTGGAAACCTTTCTATCTCCAGGCTACACTCCCAGACCTACCTATTTTATATATTTTTATTTGGAAACAGGGTCTCTTAAGCCAGTGAGGCTGGCTTAGAACCTGCAGGATCCTCCTGTCTCTGCCTCCTAAACACGAGGATTACAAGCAGTCACCATTATCCCTGCAGGATCTCACTGAGTTGTGAAGGGCCTCACTAAGTAGCTGAGGCTGTCCGTGAACCATTATCTTTCTATCTTCGCCTTCCCAATCCTGGGATTATAAGCATGCACCCCCACGCTTCGCCAGGACAAAAATATTAATGGCAGAAGAACCTCACCAAGTTTTATTAGTAATACACAGCAAGGTTTACTAAAATGTATAACATTTTGGTATAAAATAAGAACTTATTAATTTGTAAGGCCAGCTCCAACAAGAGGCTCATGGGACTCTGCTTAATATTGACCAGTGATTCTCCCTTTAAGGACAAGAAACACTTCACACAACATAGAAGCAGAAGCACTAGAGAACCAAAATGTATAACAACAACAACAACAACAAATGTCTGATACTAAGGATGGTAAATAAGTGGGAACCAATGACAAAACCTGGATACCAAACAAAGATAAATAACAAGAACTTAAGGCAAAGAGTGTAGAGTTCAGACCTCATGCTGTCTTAACACTTCAGGAACCACACATGCCATTATGGAAGCAGCAAGGTCCAAGTCATCTGTTGCAAAAATTATAACTGCCCCAAGGCAGGAGCCCATGCCAATGGGCAGAATAGGCAGTATTCTCACAGAACCTGTGGGAGAACTGTGGAAATACACAAAGGCCACTGTCTCGGCATTCTCACTGCTGGACCCAGTAAGCCTGATCACACACACAACAAAGAGTAAGGCAGATTTATCTGTTCAGTTTTTGGAGCCTTAGAGGTTCAGTCCATGTCAGGCTGGTTTATCAGAGTCAGGTCATGGCAGAGGGAAGTGGAAAGAGGGAGAGGGCTAAATACTTTTGCATCATGGAAGCAAGAAGCAGATCGCAAGTAGGGGCAGAAGGAGGAAAGATACATAATTTCTAAGAACACTTCTAAGAAGGTGCTGAGCCTCCTTCTCTGCAACTAAACTCACCACCATTGATACCTTGTTGGGTGACATTCTAAATCCAAACCATTACGCCACTCAAAGAAAAATAAATTGGGATTATTTGCTCAGAGTTTGCCAATCCTGGGAGTAACCCTCTATGGTATGATTTGTCAGAGATTCAAAGAACTTAAAGGAGATGGAAAGCTAAAGACAGAAGGACAGACATTGTATCCAAAAATTAACTGCAGTACTGTAAAAAGTACCTGGTTTCTGCAAAGGGCTGGACTTTTCCCTTAGTTAATGCCACTCAGTTGTACTATACATGGAGTTTAATGTCATTGGCTTGATCTTGTTAATGCTTGATCTAACTCAATAAAGTTATTTTTCTATTTTATGATTTCCCCCCATATTTAGTAAAATATGGACTGATGATCCACATTTGAATTTCTCATTACAAAATTTGAAAATCTTTCTATATAATTTTTAAAAAGATTTTATTTTTTACAAAGAGGAGACCTACTGGCGGCCCGGTTTGGAAGGTCTGGTGCGCCCCCCCCAAAGGTCAGGTGCCCCAGGCGGGGGGCGCACGGCCCAGTGCCTCCCCCAGAAGGTCCCACTGCCTGGGCTGGAAGGTCCTGGACCCCAGGCGGGGGTTGCATGGCCCCCGAAATGTCTGGTGACCCAGCCCAAAAGATCCGGTGCCCTGGGCGGAGGGGTGGGGGGTTGGCCCGGCAGCCCCGAGGAAGGTCTGGCAGCCCCGGGTGGAAGGTCCATTGCTCCGGGAGGGGTACAGGCAGCCCACCCGCCCCTGGGAAGGCCTGGTGCTGAGCAGGAGGCCAAGACTGAGTTCCAGGAGGCCTGGTACCAAACAGGAGGCCTAGCCCCAGGTACGAGGAACTCAGCTGCTGTGCTGCACTAGGCCATGGTACACTTAGAACAGCAGATTCTGCTCTGCGCAGTAAGGCTGTTGGACTCTGCTCTTGGAAAGGAGAAAAATATTCATTGCTACTGAGTGCCTGATCCCACAACCTCTTCAAACCACAAACACTGTCTTCTCTTATTTAAAAAAAAAAGGAAAAGAAAAAATAAATAAAAATATTGGAGAGGGGTTAAGATGGCTGCGGCGGCAGCCAGGATTCTGGAGATTCAGACAAAACATATCCAACTGAACTGGAACTTTTGGCAAACTTTCCTGCAAAGGAGGACTGCTTCTTCCTAACATCCGTAAGAATCCTGGACATCATCTATAAGGAGAGAGCTTAGCGGAGACCCAGGAGGAAGGCAGTGTTGTCAACAGTGGCTGCGGTGGCGGTGGAGGCTTGAATTTTGGAGAGGCAGAGATCTGATCCAACCCACCCTGATCTTCTGAAGAAATTACCCCAAAGGTGGAATGCTACTGTCTCACATGCTCAGGAACACTGGACAACATGCAGTCTTGAAAAAGAGCTTGGGAAAGAATTGAAATGGTGGAGGCAGTGGCAATGGCAGTGACGAGTACTCAGGAGAGGCAGAGATCTGATGCAACACTCCTGAAACTTTGCAAAAATAACCCCAGAGGCAGAAGGCTAACACCGCGCACCCTTGGGAACTTTGGGACAATGTGCTGGGTGTAGAGGGTGCTCAAATCAGAGCCTGCTGAGGGGTTAGGCTGGTGCCGGGGCCAGCGAGGCCGGGATTGGAGCCTGCTGAGGGGTTAGGCCGGTTGGGTAAGGCCTACTTGTATTACCAAGAAAATTTCTTTTACATTATGATAAGTGAGATTATCCAGTTATAGAAAGTGAAGTACCAAATGTTTTCTCTCATATGGGGAAGATGGGGAATTGTTGAGATGCCAGAAGAACTTTAGATAAAGGAGAAAGTCCAGTGGAACAAGGAGGGAAGTGATGTAGGGGAAGGGGGTTGACAATCAATGAAGAAATCAGTAAAAATCTCTCTAGAAACACAATCAAATTTACTTATTTTCACTATCATGTGTTCCTTTTCATAAGAGATAAAGCTCCTAAACATAATGTAATTACATAGTTAATTTAATTTTTGATCTAACACTCTCCCTCAAAAATGCTAATAGTAACAAAAATCTCCAAAGTAAGAAATTCATTTTGCCACGTTGCCATTCCTACATGGTCTCAATGATCATACAAAACTGTTATCAAATGAGAAAGTAATACAATCACTAGTATAGCTTAAAAATAGATTATAGTGGAAAATAATAGGATATAAAAATAATAGTACATGGGACAAAAATGTTGCGTGTAATGGTTAAAAAGAGAGGACAGAGAATAATGGATATAGTCATGTGTTTTTTCCCACGATCACAAGAAACATACCATAGTAAAAAAATAAAAATTTCGGGCCGGGCGTGGTGGCGCACGCTTGTAATCCCCGCACTTGGGAGGCAGAGAGAGGAGGATCGCGCAGGCTCGAAGCCAGCCGCACGCGCTGGCTTAGGAGACCCTGTTTCCAAATAAAAATGTAAAAATAGGTCTGGGAGTGTAGCCCGGAGGTAGAAGGGCTTCCAGGAACCCCAGTACCACCAAAAAATAAAAATAAAAATAAATAAAAATAAAAATTTCTTTTGAACCTATTGGGCTTTTGTCACTGGAATATTCAGTTTACATGACCCAATCAGCTTTTGAATAAAGAAATGGAACTATTCCTTCTACTAAAGGCATTTGGACAGAGAATACAAAAAAAAATACATTTGAGAAGTAATAAATGATTTTCCTATAAAAAGTTCTTTGAACTCAGTGTATCCCCAATTTTTTTAAAAAAATGTTTTAAGATTTGAATTTGTGATTCATAGCTTTGATACAAAAAGACAAAGAGATTGAGCCCAGCTCAATGCCAATGGCCATCAGGAAACCCAGTAAGCAGAAAGACCAAGATTAGTGCATTGGTTTGAGAACATTAAGTGGGGCAATGACTTGGGTGAGAAACCTCTAGAGATGTTTCCCTAACACCCTCCCAGTTGGGAATGTTGCAAATCTCAAGTGAATAGGGCTGTACCACCCTGAATCTACACTTGTAGTTCCCTATTCCTTCTTCTGTGGTGACTCAGGAATCACCTTGGAAAACCTTTCCAACATGCAAGATTATAAATCCTTGTGAATTACTGAATAATAGGTCCATATTTTTTTCCTTGGTATTGGGAATGGAACCCAGGGGCATTATATCTTTAAGCTGTACCCCCAGCCCTATTTTTTATTCGTTTTATTTTTTGTAACAGGGTCTCATTGAGTTGCAAAGGGCCTCCCTAAATAGCTGAGGCTGTCTGCGAACCATGATCCTCCGGTCTCTACCTCCCAAATGCTAGGATTCCAAGTATGCGCCACCACACCTGGCTCTATCTTTTTAATAAGTGATTCATGGTAAATATATTGTGGTCCTCTGACTGACATCCCTATTGTAAATATTAGTAAAAAATGCCAATTTTTAATATTATTTAACTGAAACTATGATAAAAATAGTATTTCAATTTCATCTACTTTTCTCTAATAGGTGATTCGCCTACATTTAAATGGCACACATGGATTAATCATCTCAACAATAACCAAAAAAAGAACAAAAAGAATAGAGTACTCGAATTTGAAATATTATCTTAGTAACAAGTCCCCCACTGCTACCTTCCCTTCTTAAAAATTTTCTCTCTTTCTTTTCACACATATGGTATCTTCTGTTTGCCTGCAATACCTCTTCTCTATCCATATATATTTCTGCCCATATTCCCAGAGGTTTCTAACCGCTGTGTGACAAATCACCAGCACCTTTGCAGACACAGGTTTGTGTATCTGTAGGGAGCCTTCTTCCTGCTGACTGAAAAAAACCAAAATCATTAGATTCTATTTTTTTAAAATGATACTGCTCTGCCTCCAGCTGATATCATGTGATACAGAATCTAGGTAGGTCCTGCTGCCATGGTATAATTAAGTGGCAGACTTTAACAGCAGGGCCTCTGACAATATCAATTTAAAATGCTTTTAAATAAACACATCTCTTATGAGAGATGCATCATACTTTTCATAAAAGAACCATCAAAACACATGATTTTTGTGGATCTGCAGCACTTACTCTGCCTCCATAGCAAAAGAAAGAACAGTGGCCTGAACTCCAAGTGGCCTGACAAAGGGAGGTGCGCAGCGCCCGAGTGAACGTACCTTCGTGTTCTACTGAGAGAAGAGCAAAAACAAAACCAAAGCAAAAAGCTAACACCAGGATATAATCTTACAGAGGAAAATTGCTCCCATTACAATTTATGGGATTTGCACAAGGTAGAGCAGGAGTACCACTAAAAATTTTAGAAAATAAAGGAGCTACATTTCTAATGGTGTTTATTGAAGAGCACTTACATACATTTGATTTTTAAGACTTTTTTAAATTGGCAATATGAATAGCTCCATTTATAATTTTCCATGGTTCTCTATATAAAATGATGAAATTTACAAGAGGGCACATTCATTACATGTGTGGGTTGAATAATAAATTAGCTGTGAAGGGGTTTCCACGTAGCATATAAATTTCTAAAGCCTGTAGCCAAGCTTTGTATTTGTTTGTTATTCTAAACATTTGTATTGATGCATTTCAATTTTATTATAGATTTCACATAAATTATGCTAAACAAAAATTTTCACATGCTAATATGGTAATAGAAAAGTAGAAATATTATATGTGTGATAGTAGCACATATACATCCATATGCATGTTTAAAATGCTTTAAAATAAACATCTCACATGAAAAATGCATATTTTTATAAAAGAACCATAAAGAACATGTATATATGTATATATGTAGATACATATATATAAGTATATATATATATATATATATATATATATATATATATATACACCATCAAAACACATATGTATTTAAAGCTATCAGTGATTGTTTAATATTAAAAAGTGGTTTATTGTGTACTGGAGAGTCTACAGGCATATATGCATCATAAAATAAGTAGATAAAAGCTGGGCGTGGTGGTGCTCACTTGTAATCCCTGCACTTGGGAGGTGGAGACAGGAGGATCACTCTGGTTTGTAGCCAGCCTCGCTGGCTTAAGAGACCCTGTTTCCAAAAAAAATATAAAAAAAATAGGTCTGGGAATGTAGCCCAGAGGTAGAAGGGTTTCCAGGTACCCCAGTACCACCAAAAAAATTAGATAAAATAATTTAGGTAACTTTTTCAATATTTCTCAGTAATTAAACAAATTATAGTATGGCGGTAATAGAGCTTATCCCTTTGAGTCCAAACTTTGCCATTTAATTAGTGTTTCCGTGATTTCAGGTTTGCTCTAACAATGTGTAAAATGCTCTTAAAATTTGGGTTTATTAGGTTTCAATATAAATACAATTCACCATTGTTAAATTTTGGGGGTGGGTGGTTATGTGGGTTTTGTTTTAATTGATTGATTAGTCTTTAAAGTTGTTGTTTTTTTTGCTATTACTTGACCATCATTAAGTGTGTACTGTGAAGATATTAATGATATGTTAAGGGCTTTACCAAAGTTCACTAAACAAACACCACCCAAGTACAGACTGCAAACCAAAATGTATCTGTTATGATAGTAATTGCAAATAGCAATGGTGCTAAAGTCTACACCAATGGAATTAGATGAGTGCTATGAGTGCTATGTACTTAATTGTAAAATAAAAGTAGTTTTCACTAAAAAAAATCCTCTAGTTATTATCACTTGGTAAGTATAATTCTGATTACTTAGTAAACATTTTGATACATCTATTCAAGTGAGGAAAATAAACCAGATATATAAGAAAATGGTGTGGATAAAGATCAGGAAAGTAAGAGAATGGAAACTATGCCCTTGGAAAATTAATTGAAATAATTCATTGAAAATAATTGACCTTGTACTGAAAAACTAACAAGAACAAGCTCACAACTCTAGGTCAAAGAGAACAAAAGTAGGAGATCAGGGTTATTAAACTCTAGAAGCTTAGCTGGGTATGGTGGTGCATGCCTGTAATCCCACTGCTTGGGGCTGAGATAGGTAGATTGTGGAGGTTCAAGGCCAGCCTCAGCTACTTAGTGAGGCTCTCAGCAACTTGCTGAGACCCTGTTTCCAATAAAATATAATAATACATTTGGTAGTATAGTATCCTGGAGGTAGAAGGCCACTGGGTTCCATCCCCAGTGCTACCAAAATTAATTAATTAATTAATAATTAATTAAATTTAAAAAAACAAAAACAAACTGGAAGTTGTCTTAGAGCTCAGCCTCCTGTCTCTAAAATGGTGGTGATGATAAAATTACTGAGAGAGTGCACTGAGGTTGGTTTGGGGAATATGGAAAAACTCAAAAACTCAACCTGAGAACTAACTGGAAGCTACTGCCACTGAGACTCTGCTTAGACAAGGGGGACTGACATTGATCAATAAAGCTGATTATGGTATGTGCATGTACAAATAAGTCACAATGAATCCAACTATCATATACAATCATAATGTACCAACATCAATAAATACATACATACATACATACATACATACATACATACATACAAACATAAAAGCAGAAGGTACACATTTCTTCTCCCCCCACCTACCTTTGGGCATCTCTGAGTCCCCCCTTGTGGCCAAGCCTGAATGGAAGCCAACTGCAAAAAGAGAAATGTGAGTGGAGAATCACATTCCTAGCATAACAAGGCCACAGTCAGAATATAGGATATATAAGAGCTAATACATAATAGCTTAGTAATTGGCACATGAGCACATGCATGCATGTGTGCATGTGTTACGCACCCACGCGCGCATGCACACACACACACACACACACACCACATCCCAGTTTCTCTGAGAAGTTCCACTGTATTTGTATTTAGTGTCTTTACTGTCTCCTTTTTCTCTTTCTTTCTTCCTTTCTTCTTTTCTTTTCTTCTCATTTTGTGTGTTTGTGTATGTTCCTGAGGATTGAACCCAGAGGCATTTTACCTCTGAGCTACACTCTAAGTCCTATTTTATTTTTTAGTTTGAAATACTGTCTCACAAAGTTGATAAGACGATCACAAACCTGTCTCAGCATACCAAGTACAGGGATTACAGGCGTGCGCCACCACACCTGACTGTCCATTTACATTAAACATGCCCTAATATTGATGGAAAAGTATACAGGCATTCTATAGATAAATCCATCTATCCACATTGTATCAAAAAAAAAAAAAAGCCAGAAGTGAATGGTGTCAAAGAGGGTCACCTTCAATTTCTATCCTCCTGTTAGTACATGCTTCTTCTCACATGAGCAGCTGGAGTCTAAGTTCTCCCACTTTGAATCTAGGCTGGGCTTAGCAACTTGATCGACGTGGTAACTGTGGCATTCTGGGGCTCTTAGGTGAGGTCATAGAATGGTGTGCAGTATCTGCCTTTGTCTCTTGCAGTGCTTGCTCTTTGGACACTCTCTCTCTCAGAACCCAGCTGCCATGCTTCAAGATGCCCAAGACACATAGAGAGGCTATGGTAGATGCTACAACACAGTACAAATGCAAGTAAATACTACAAAAGTAAATATATTTCATACAATAATATGAATAATTTAAAAGATCATCAGAAATGTCTCATCATTAATTCTTTTTTTTTATTTTTTGGTGGTACTGGGGTTCCTGGAAACCCTGCTACCTCAGGGCTACACTCCCAAACCTATTTTATATTTTTATTTGGAAACAGGGTCTCTTAAACCAGCACAGCTGGCTTCGAACCTGAGCAATCCTCCTGTCTCCGCCTCCCAAGTGCGGGGATTATAAGCATGCACCACCATGCCCGGTTCATCGTTAATTCTTAAATGCAATTAAAAACCTCGTGATCATGGTGGTGCACAAAGGTAACCCCAGCTACTTGTGAGGATAAAGCAGAAGGATGGCAGGTTCAAAGCCAACCTGGGCAACTTAGTGAGATCCTGTCTCAAAATAAAAGAGCTCTGGGGATGGAGCTCAGTGGTAAAGCACTCATGGGTTTAATCCTAAATACAACATATAAAAAAGAAAAGAATAAACCTGTAGTCTTTGTACATAAACACAATGACAGAGTCACCATATTTAAAATAAATATCTAGACTTGCAAATTATCTTCAAAACTCAGTGATAAATCTGAATATCTATTTCAGAAGTATGTAGGAAATGAATAGTGCTTCAGAGAAAAATGTTCGTTTCTATGACTATAATAATTAAGGCCATCAAAGTCTCATCATTTTCCTTCAGTTAAAAATAACACAAAATAATAGATCCCTGGTCTTTAGAATTCAGCAGAGAGTAACTGACATACTAAATGTTCATTATATATGCTATTATTGTGATTACTTATCTAAATAAATGCTGGTCAATATTTAAAGATAAGTCTTTAAAAACACAAAGTTTCTTACAAAAGGCAACTGTGGTGAAAAATAAAAGTGTACTTTAGTACTACGTTACTTTTCTTCTAATTTAAAAGAAGTTTTATTCTTTTATGGAGAATTTGCTAGGGCATCAATGCCTTCAAAATATATGATTAAAATGTACTGAATTCAAATATATCCATATTTATCCCAAATGAATACTTGAAACACACAAAGCATCAACTGCATCTGAAGGGTTGAGTTTATTAAATTGAATAAATCACACACTCAAAACACTTTGTATTTTCTTCTGTAAGTCACTGATTAAAGTTAGAATGATGTATTATTTTAATTCAAAGTGAATTGTGGAGACATGTATAAGATTTCTAAGATAATCTGTGATAAATATACCTACATTCTCAAGGCAAGAATGTGTCCTAAAGTATGAGAATAAATAAGTCTGAAAAGATAGTATTGATTTTATTTCTGTTACACTTGTACATTTAAATATTTATAGACTTTTGTTGAAATAGTGTTGTTGCTTTTTTATTTCCTAACACCCATAACTGTGCTTGAGTGACCACACCTGCTTTAACAAGACAATGTGCTCCAGTGACCAAACTCAAATATGTATTACTGTTTCACCATTTATTTTAGCTTGGAGTATATCCATTCAAAAACAAGACAGCCCAAAAAAATGCAATGAGTTTTAACTTAGCCAAGCACAGAAGTCCTGAACTGGGATCAACATTGACTACACAGCAGAATCCCATGGGAAGCTCTAAAAGATCCCTATGTCCATTCTAAATCCAAACAATTTAAATCAGAATCACTGGAGAGGAGAACCAGGCGTCAGCATTTTTTAAACTCTCGAGGTGATTTTAATGTGCCTTTCTGCTTGAATATTTCTGATCTATAGATTCAAATAACCATAGTTCACACAAAGATAATTTTATTAAGTCTGATTATTCACTCATCATTTTTTAAGCCTCATTCTATATTCCTCCTTCACATGCAAAGGATAGCTGGTGCTTTTGTTTGTGTGTGATACTAGGGATTGGACCCAGGCATTTTTTCTGTGAGCTACACCCCTAGCCCTATTTTATGTTTTATTTTGAAAGCAGGTCTCACTATGTTGTAAACGCACTCACTTAGTTGTTGAGGCTGACCTTGAACTTATGATCCTCCTGTCTCAGCCTTTCAAGTACTAAGAATACAAGTGTGCTGCACCACACTTGTCTTACCTGGTACTTATACTAATGGTTAAAATATTTAAAATTAACAAGCCACATATGAATATGATATAGTCAAAAGATAAATGGATTTTACTAATGAAAGAATCATATGGTCTGTGTAAGAAATATCCCACTTACAGGTAGTGACCACAATACCAAATCCATAGCCAGGCATGGTGGCGCACCCTTGTAATCCCCACACTTGGGAGGCAGAGACAGGAGGATCGCGCAGGTTCAAAGTTAGCCTCGCTGGCTTAAGAGACCCTGTTTCCAAATAAAACAGTATAAAAATAGGTCTGGGAGTGTAGCCCAGACATAGAAGGGTTTCCAGGAACCCCAGTACCACCAAAAACAAAACAAAACAAAAAACTAATCCCAAAGAACAGATTGAAATAAAAAATTTAAAATAAAGTATGTTTTGCAGATTGCTTTTGGAAAGGGAATTATCTTAAAGAAAAAAAGGAAGGTTAGCATGAATGAACTCTGGAGTACAAAGTTAGAGTCAGGAACATAAGTTTGAAATAAAGCTCAGTTTATATATAGACAAATGGGTAGATATTAAAATAAATATAGATATGTTATTTACTGATTATTAAAATTCCACAATTAATATTTTGTGAGGAAAAAACTAGAAAACTAGAAAGAATAACACTATAGAAGTAAGCACACCCAATGCAGAGATGCTAGTTTTTGGTTTTTGTAGTTTTTTTTTTTTTTTTTTGGAAGCCCTTCTACCTCCAGGCTACACTCCCAGACCTATTTTATATATTTGGAAACAGGCTCTCTTAAGCCAGCGAGGCTGGCTCTGAACCAGCGCGATCCTTCTGTCTCCACCTCCCAAGCACGGGGATTACAAGCCTGCGCCACCAAGCCCCGCCAGATGTTAGTTTTTAAACACCGTTTCATGAGAAAAAAAAAACAGGGTTCCTGGGAGAAGTAGTTATTTTCAGGTCTGGGGCAGGGAAAATATAAGATGAACCTAGAGCATCCTGTAGTAACAGAAAGTAAGAAGTAATCAAAAGTTAAAAAATAATGTGACAAAAGAATCAACTATAACAAGACCCCTTTCATGATTCTGGGTGTAGTGGCACTCACCTGTAATCCCAGTCCTTGGGATGCTGAGACAGGAGGACTACAGGTTCTAGGCTAGCCTCAAAAGAACTGGGGTATCATATGTACATCATGTCATGTGCACATGGTGATGTAATGTGTATATGAGGTCAGTATTTCTTGATATATCATAGGCAAGGCATTTCACATCTATGATATTCTTCCCATAAACCCAGAAACTCAGTCTAGTGTTAGAAAAACATCACAAAAGACTGGAGAATATTTTGAAGGGGCCCTTGTCAGTACTTCTCAGGCATTCAAGGTTACAAAGTATAGACTAAGAAGTTGTCACTGTCCAGAGGAAACAGGGGACATGACATGTTAATGCAGTGTGGCACTCTGGGCTGGCTCCCCAAATAGAGACTATCAAAGGAAAACTGGTGAAAATGAAATTAAGCCCATATTTAGTTAAAATTAATGCACCAAAGAAAGTTTCTTAGTTTTGACAATTGTACCATGGAAATATGTGATAATAATAATGAGGAAAATTGGACAAGAGATGGACAATACTTCTTTGTAACATATTTACATTTTGTCTAAACATCATAAGTCATTTCAAAATAAAAAGCTCATTAAAATATGTGTATAACTGGAAAGATATCCCTCTAATCACAAATATGTATAAACATACTTAGCTATCACATACACTACATAAATTTCTTCTTTTCTACCACTAAAGAACATAGTTAACCCAGTGTGGTGGCACACACTTGTAATCACAGTAGTGAGACTCTCAGAAAGCAAGACCATGTTTCAAAACAAAAATGGAAGGAGTTGGGGATGTAGCTCAAATATCGAATGCCCCTGGATTCAATTCCTAGGACCAAAACTAAAAATAAAAAGTGCTAATCTCAAAGACATGTAAAAGAAAGGGGAAAAGGGGGGTCGGACCTGGAGGGAAATGCCCCATTAGTTGTGTGCAAATGTTTTCCCACCACACTATACCTCAGTATGATGTGCAATTACAATTCACCAATAAAAGAAAAATATATAAAGAATATATTTAAAAATTAAGAAAGTGTGATTGCTATTAAAATCTAAATTGCATTTCTACCATAAGCAAAATGTATTTTAAATATTCCCAATGCTTCTGCATAGACATGTGCTATTCGTGTGCTAGGTATAAATCAAGTACTGAAACTAAAACCCCATTTAGATAAGAGTTCCAGGAGAACCTTTTTTCACCATTACATGTATCTGAAAGTCAAAGTACATTAAATCAAAGGTAGAAACGCAGTTGTATAAATTATTTGTCTTGTCACAAACTTATTAGATGGAATTTTATTTCTCCCAACACCTCTTGAAACTGATTTCTATTTTGCAATGCTATTTCTTTAGAAAAAAAGAGTTTAGTTTAATATAACTTTTCCAGTCTATATTGTCTCTATGGAGTTTTATTTAGATCTAGAATTTGTTTACGTTAGGGAGTGTTTAAGAAATTGTATTTCAAGTTTACTTAAGTTTTATTTCTATTAAATCACAGAAGGCCTAAAGAAATGTGAAAGGAACTGCTGCACACAGTTTAAGTCTGTAATTTGTCAAGAGCAAGATTTCAGGCATTAACTGAATGGACTCTTCAGTAAAGCAAGAAGATGCTATAACGAGAGAGAGTCAGAGACCAACAGAGTTATAATGAATTACCGCTACCCTGTGTAATGGCTCTTTTCACAAATGAAATATGACAAAGACAGTCCTAGTTTTTACTTGTCTCTCTATTAGTCCTATCCCACCACCATAATATATTTTCTTTTTTATCTTTTCGTTCACTCTTTTGCTATTTTCAATGTCTATTTGCTTTTCTCTGTGGTGTGTGTGTGTGTGTGTGTGTGTGTGTGTGTGTGTGTGTGTGTGTAATGCTGGGGACTAAACCCAGGGACATTCTACCTATGAGTTAAACCCTCAGTCTTATTTTACTTATACTTTGAAATCGTGTTTCTGAAGCTAGTCAATGAACATTCAATTCTCCTGTCTCACCCTCCAAGTACTGGGATTATAGGTGTACACCAACATGCCCTACTTCTGCACCTATTTTCAAAATAAAAAGTCATATTTTGTTTTCTACTGATCAAATAGTTTATAGATAAAAAGAGAGGAAATATTAGAAAGGAAATGACTAAAAGGAAATTCAAGAGATTTCATAGTAACTATCTCCATGTTTCCAAAATTCTGTGGTGAGCTGTTACTTTGATGACTGACCCAGGTAACTATTTTTTCTAAATCCAAGCTTCATGCACTTCTTTTCTTATAGTGTAACTAATTTGACAAAAACAAACACACAGCCGGGCGTGGTGACACACGCTTGTAATCCCTGCGCTTGGGAGGCAGAGACAGGAGGATCACGCAGGTTCGAAGCCAGCTGTGCTGGCTTAAGAGACCCTGTTTCCAAATATAAAAAAGTATAAAATAGGTCTGGGAGTGTACCCCGGAGGTAGAAGGGCTTCCAGGAACCCCGGTACCACCAAAAATAAAAACAAAAAAACAGACAGACAGTAGAAATAACACTGTGTGAAGTCTCTGTGTGTGTGTGTGTGTGTGTGTGTGTGTGTGTGTGTGTGTGTGTGTGTGGTGCTGGGGCATTCTACTTCTGTGTTATACCCCCAGATCAATTTTCTATTTTTTATTTTGAAACAGAGTCTCACTAATTTGAAAAGTAGCTGAGTCTGGCCATGATTCCAGATTCTCCTGTCTAAACCTCCCATGTCCTGAGATTATAAATGTATACCACCCAGCCTAGATTTGGGTCTAACTCTTAATTGGTCTAATTGCTTTGTCCTGTCTCCTCTTTGGAATTCTTTCTATAGAATGTTCCTACTAGAAATCCAACAACATGTTTCCAGGGTGGAGAACTGTAGCTCCTGACTGACAGCCCCATCGGGGACCCAGTTGACCCTTCAGATCACTGAAGCCACCCAGTGTCCCATCTGACACTACAGGTATCAAAAGAGAAAAACAAATCAACTTACAGAATCATGAATGCTAATAAATTGTGCTTTTAATACACTAAATATAGGGATCATTTATTTCATAGTAAAGACAACTAAAATAACGTATTAGTGAATACTTATATTTGTAGAAGAATAATTTTGACATTTGGCTTTTAGAATGATTGCTTCTATGTGAGTAACTGAGATGAGAAGAAATAAATTGAAGTTATGAAATAGCTTAAGGAAACAGAGTAATGCATTGATTCCTTTTATATGATTATTTTTCTTCTCAGAAGAATTTTAGAAGATCTTTAGCTCCACAATCTAGAATCACATACAAGCACACTGCTACTCAAGCTATGGATCTGTAATTGGCAAAGTTAGTGCCATCTGTTGGCTTAATGGAGAACAAATTTCAGGGCCCACAACAGATCTACCAAATAAGAATTGCATTTTGGCATAATGGCAGAGTGATCAGTTTCCACAGACTGTAGTAATTAGTGATCTTGTAGAAGTGAAATTCCAGCTGTGCGTGGTGACTCAGGCTTGTAATCCCTGTGCTTGGGAGGCAGAGACAGGAGGATCGTGTAGGTTCGAAGCCAGCCGCGCTGGCTTAAGAGACCCTGTTTCCAAATAAAAATATAAAATAGGTCTGGGAGTGTAGTCCAGAGGTAGAAGGGCTTCCATGAACCCCAGTACCACCAAACAAACAAAGAAAAAAAAAGTGAAATTCAGTAGTTACCAATAGTATATGAATTTGCTAACTTTGCTACAAAAATCTTCTTTCTATTCAAATGAATGCTTTCTAAAACACAAATTTAATTCCGAAACGTAAGTCTAATTATGGACTTACCCACTCTCATTCCATGGGGTAACATACACTGCACCTGTTCCCCTATCTCCTGAGGCCTTGTCACTACTTGTCTAATCTACTCCTCATCACTTCTACCATTGAAAAGGATGAGTGCAGCTTTGCCTTGGCTCATGCCTTAGGACCCTGCACTTAAGCTGTTCTGAAATGTTTGTTTTCTTCTGATATCTGGGATTAACACCAGAGACAACAGTACTATCCAGCACTGCACCCAAGACTTTACCATGCAGGCCTCAACTGAGTTTTTCCCTTCCCCCTATCTGTGACTTTACCATCAACTCTACACCCCTCACTACATGGTGTCCACCAGGTATCCCAAGGAGCTTTGGAACCTATAATGTTGTCCTCATCCTAGCAGCTCCTAAGCAGATTGCTACTGCAGACAGGTATTGTATTTATTTCATGGAATCATATGAGACTAAGCTGCCAGAATGAGGCGGATGTACTGGTTTTATTGTTGATTTTAACTCATGTTGGACATAGAACAAGTTTAGGAACAGGGTTGAGAGACAATCAATGGTCCATCAGTGGTCCTTGAACTTAATTATGCGTTCACACCCTTGAGTGGGCTCCTTGTCCATGTTCCACTCCCACCACCTCAGTCGCACAGAACCTGAGGGTTACAGGAGTAGATTAAAATGTCACTTACCCTACATCCACCATCCCACCCTAATCTCCCCCAGGTCTTCATGATCAATAAGTGACACACTTTCTACTTTGCTCATGGTCCCCTTTCCAATTTGCCACATTGGTGTCAGTATATAAAAAACAGTCAGACCTTCAACTTTGAAAAAGATCATAGTCTAAGAATTCACTGGTTACACCCAATAGAGTTCATAGGATGACATAGTTCTAAGCTTACTGTAAAAAATTGACAATGGACATAATATGACCAGAAAACAAATTATCATTCGTATCTTGCTGCATTGTATGGGCAAAACTTGCATTTGTTGTCACCATCAACGAAGCAAAGTAAGTGCACTGGAGGAAGTCACTGCAAGCCGGCAGTCATGATGGATGATGTGACGTCGTGACTAATGTGGAACCCACATTAAATAAATGAGAGCAAGCTGCAGAGGCAAGAAGATCTATATTGTTTCAGTAAAACACATCCCCAAGAGCCATGGTGTTCAAGTAATAATAGTGTTGCTATTTTTGGTAAGAAAAATGAAATTAGTCAGAAATGACAGACTGGAAAACAAAGAACAAAAATAGGCAGTTTATGGACCTGAAGAGGAAGAGATGGTGGTACCTGGATACAGCACAGCATCTTCAGGGACTTTACATCATTTTATATTGCAAATAGAAGTGAAATTCACATTCCAATATGCATACACTGTGCATTTGTGAAATGTTTTCTAGGGTGCATACTTCAAAATAGAATGGCTAAGCTATATACATGCATTTTCAACTTTTACTGGTGTTTTAAAATTACTCTCCAAAGAGAAACAATAGCATTATGGATGAATGCAGAAAAGGAGAAAATTGTTTGAAAGTTTTGCTGTTGTTATTGCTTTTCTGGTTTTGTTATGCTAGAGCATAGATTCTCCAACCTGAATACTCAAATAGCCAAATAACATTTTTTAAGGTACAAATCCTAGGTGCATACCCCGAGATTCTGATCACAATTGTGCAGGACTTAGTCCTGGCTATAAGCTAGTTCTTATGGCTCTCCCTCCCTTGAAGGACTTCAATCTGCAGTCAGAGTAGAGACTCACTACACCAGGTTCTCAAATTTTAGCTAGCATCAGAATCATCTGGAGCAGAGTTTGTTGAAACATAGATGGTGCTGGGTTTGGTGGCACATGCTTGTAATCCCAGCATTTAGGATGCTGAGACAGGAGGATCACAGTTTGCAGCCGGCCTCCACTACTTAGTGAGGCCCTTTGTAACTCAGTGTGACCCTGTTTCAAAATAAAGAATACAAAAGTAGGGTTTGGGATATAGTTTGGATGTAGAATGCCCCTGGGTTCCATCCCTAGTACCACAAAAACAAGCAAACAAAAATAGGTAGACGGTTTGTCCTCATGCTGAGAATTCTGATTGGGTAATTTCTGCAATCCAGTGCCTACATTTTAAGAACATCTCCCCAATACTAAACAGTTGAAAAAATAAAATAAAAGCAGCATGGAGTATTAGCATTAACAGCTAGGCTATGATAGTCCTACTGAAATGATTCCACGGACATCACAACTTGAACTCACTCTCTATCGATATTGAACAAGACAGAAACAAAACCAGTGAGTTCCAGAAACTAAGTGAAAATGCCCAAAATGATAAAGCATCTTCCTCTCCAGACTAACATGAGTGATTGCTTTCTCTTTATTCATGACAACTTCCAGCTTTCTTCATTCTTTCTGTCTCCTATACAAAACAAAATTACCACATCACCCAATCATAAAATTACTCCCACTTTCATACATGACTCAGTCCAGTGAAATTCTAAACCCAAATAACTTAACCCAAGCCCAAATTCTATAAGAAACCTCTACAAGATACCCATAAACCAAGTAATAAACCATTTTTGCTTATTATAGGTAAGTTTCTACTGGTTACTAATAGAGAGATGAAGCAATATATACCTGTGTATATATACACATATACCTTTGGAATATGACTATACAAACCAAAAAAGTTATTTTACCATTATAGATATTCAAAGATATTAATTGTCAAATTCAGAGTATCAATTTACTTAATTTTTTATCTAATAAAAAGTTATATAATTATCAAAATATAATATTTTTCAATTGTTTTTTCAACTTCTAATTTTTCAGGGTTATAGACTTTCTTCACTTTAATTCATAATAATTAACTAATTTATAATAATATTAACTAGCAGTAATATTTATATTAATATCTATAATTCCAATATTTCAGAAGAGAAATTCAATAGATATTCTCTCTCTCTCTCGTGTGTGTGTGTGTGTGTGTGTGTGTGTGTAGTACTGAAGATCAAACCCAGAGCCTCATACATACTAAGCAAGTGCTCTACCACTGAACTACATCCATACCCTTACCCTTCAACATTTATTTTCTAAAGCACAAATCATTTTAGATGACTTCAAAATCTTAATATTTTCCAATATCATTTTCCTTTTCAAGAAACTTTTCATTTCAGGATTACATAAATATTTCTATAGATAGAAGATACCAGCGAAAATTGAACTATTTACATTTTTCCTTCAATTTCAGTAAAATGTTGTTTGAAGTCTGTGATTCTATTAGAGCAAAACATGTTGTATGTCTCTCTCTATGCATGCATATATGTGTTATATATGCAAAGAGTAGTCTGCGATGGCATTTTCCTACTACCAAGACATTGTCATATTTGTGGTAAAGGTAACAGCCCCTTGGTTTTTATACATCTCTATGATCCTGGAATAAGCACTACACAGATTTGGTATAATTATATTACTAAACTGTTTGACTAAACTTACTATACTTATGTTTAAGATTTTTACAGCCATCACAACTGAAAATGTTTATTGATTCCTAGTTTTCATTTATTATATTTTACTCATTTCATAAACTATTAAATTTTTCTATAAGCTAAATAATTTCTATAAATAAATTTCTATGATCCAAATGTTTAGAAGAAATATGTTGTCTTAACTGTTACTATTAAATTTTTGAGAAATTTTCTCATGTGTTTTAAATTGTCTTCTGACAACAATAATTTTAACATATTCCATGACTCCTAAAGTAATTTAAGTACTTTGCCTTAAAAAATATCTACATGTTTTGTTGTTTGTTTAATAACAAGGTATACACACACACACACACACACATATATATATATATATATATATATATATATATATATATATATATATATATATATATATATACACAAACACACATATATATGTTAGTGATACCCCGGGGCTTGAAAAAAATGTTTCCACATAAAGCTTGTTTCCAAAGAGTTTGAGTTTCTCTCAAATGCAACCTAAAGAATAAAGGGTCATGAACACATTCTTAACAAACTAAAAGCTCCTGTAGGTAAATATCCTCTGTGATCAGCACCATTTAGAAGATATAAAGGGAAATAGAGCCTAGGGCTTCACAGACATTTGGCAGGAGTACCCCCCACCATTTTGTTTTTATTTTTTATTCTATACTGTGTCTCAAGGAGGAGCTGAGAGTTTTTTTTTTTAAGTTATTTTACCAAACCAATTACCCAGAACCAATCAAACATTTAGAGCTCTACAGGAAAATCTCCCCAATTCAAATCTACTCTCAACCAGGGGTTAAATTCAAACTGAGTTGTCTACACCTTCACCCCCTCTTTGTGCCCTTCGGTTCGACCCACTGTCCCATGGACTCTTCAGTCTAGTCCTCTCTAATTATCTCTGATGGCTTAATCTGTCCCTACCTATCAGATTTTCAGTCATTTCTGTTAGTTGTTTTTTTTTTTTTTCTCGCTACTGGGGATGGGACCCAGGGGGCATTCTACCTCTGAGCTAAACTCTCAGCCCTATTTTTTTATTCTTTATTTTGAAACATGGTCTCAATAAATTGCAAAATACTCTACTAAGTAGCCAAGGCTGTCCATGAACTGCAGTCCTCCTGTTTCAGCTTCCCAAGTACTGGCTGCCAGATTTTTTAAATAGTATTTTTGGGGGAATTTTTCTGTTTTTTTTTTTTTTTTTTTTTTTGGTAAGGAGTAACTGAAAAGAACGTCTGACAAATAACAATAGAAGAATAAATGAAAGCCAATGTCTCATTATTGTTTATCTTTAGGCTGAAATTCATGTAAGACAATTAGATAATTAATGCTATGAAAAAATAGCAAATAGTAATACTCAATCTGTTGGAGTACATCTTTCCCTCTCACTCAGATAGATAAAGCATTGCTTTTAGTCTGGTCTTGGGTCTTATGTGAGGAACATGTATATTAATAATCATAATAGAGATAATATTCACTTGAGCAGTACATGCACTATTACAGGACATCATACTGTTTTAATATACAAAGTATGCTTAGGAACTTATAATATTTACAGATCACTGGGAATTGCTTTAGGAATATACACAGAAAGTTAATATCATATAATGGTACTCTATAAAGAAAATTGTCACTGTTTATTCATGTATTCACCAGAATCACTCATTCTCTTACACAGAACACATTAAAAAAAAAAAAACTATGGATCTACCTTTTCAAAACATTTTCTTTCATTATTACCTGATCTCTATTAATCTTTTTATATTTTTTATTTGTTAAATCAGAAATATTAAATTGTTTTCTTATAGTATAGTTCTTTGGAAATTTGGGGAAAATTCCAAATTATATTGCATTTCTATTTTCTTCAAATATATTCAAGCCAGGCATGGTGGTGCACGTTTGTAATCCCAGCATTTGGGAGGCTGAGATGGGAGGATCATGGTTCAAAGACAACTTCAACTACTACTTAGTGAGGCTCTTTGTAACTCGATGAGGCCCTGTTTCAAAATAAAAAGAATAAAAAATAGGGCTGGGGTGTAGCTCAAAAGTAGAATGCCCCTGGGTTCCATCCCCACTACCACAAAAAATAAATAAATGAACAAACAAATAAATAAATAAATAAATTCAGATCCTGAGTGTTAATAAAAAATGTAAAGCAATTTCCTCAGTAAGTATTTATTTTTTAAATTAATAGAAGAAAAGGCAGTTAAGGATGTGTTCTACACATGTTTTTGCCTCCTTTGGTATTTTATTACTTGGATAGTGTGAGTCCCTTGCACTTATCTTTGGCATGAATTAGTTTTACTAGAGAACTAAAAGCTGTTACTGACATTGGCCCTTTATTTTCAATAATAAATAATTAATTAAATTTTCTCTTATCATAAAGTGAATTTATTTTTAAGTTGAAAGTTTTTAATAGGAGCCTAATATCTTCTATTTACTTAGGTTAAAATTTAGTTTAATTGGTTATATAGACTGATACATTTCAGTAACATTGCTGTCTTTAGTAATTAAAAAATACGTCTGGCTTGTGGCCCAAAGTAAAAGGATAAATTACATTTTTCAAGCCTTAAGAAATTTATAAATGTATATATCTGATAAATAAAATATATCTGATTTTTATAAAATTAAGCTTTGTGAATCCCCATCTTTTCTATCACATATGCATTTTGAGATGAAGCAGCATAAAAAACACTTGTTTTCACCTATTAAGAAGATTACAAGCCGGGTGTGGTGGTGCACACTTGTAATCCCAGCATTCGGGAGGCTGAGACCAGAAGATCGCAGTTCACAGACAGCCTCAGCTACTTAGTGAGGCCCTTTGCAACTCAGTGAGACCCAGTTTCAAAATAAAGAATAAAAATATAGGGCAGAGGGTGCAGCTCAGAGGTTGAATGCTCCTGGGTTCAATCCCCAGACCCACACACACACACACACACACAAAAAAAAAAAAAAATAAGATTAGATAAACTATCCTTAGCCTTGATGTCCATCAATAGGTTCAACACATGCAATAGTCTATAGTAGTAATTGAAATTTTATTGAAGATGGCTTTCGATATGTCTAAAATCTTTTTTTACAGAAAGAGTAGACAATTATAAATTAATATACCCAAACTTAAGCAACTTCAAGTATCTATGACCAGAAAAGAATTAAGATACTTCTTCAAAGTATGTTATTTTAATTCATTACAACTTTTTTAAGACTTCTGGGGAATGAAAAAGCTAATATGTTAAGGTTTTTTTAAATGGCTAGAATTGAATTATGTTATTCAAATAATTTTATCATGTGTACTTAAGCAGAGTCACACAAAATGCTCAGATGCTATTACTTTGAATTCTCAAAATATAAGAAATTTGTCAACTCTGTGTTTATAATTGTGCATTGATTTTTAAAAATATATAACTTTTTAATAATTTTAAACAAAGAAAGACAAAAAATAGATGTTCATTTATGTATTGATGCTAAGGAAACAGAGAGAAACCCCTCCATGTTCCGCTAGACAACTGTTGGGTGAAAATTTTTATTTTGTAACATTACTGAACATTTTCTTTCCTAAACAAGAATATATAAGCAATGAACCAAAATATATAAATTCTGTTTCCTGAAAAGTTGCCTTAATAATAAATAAGTCAATGAAAAGTTACTCTTGACATCTCAAGTATACTTTGCAGGTAGATGGACAATGAAGATCAACCCTGCTACCTAGCAGGAGTTTAGGAATGGGAGAGGTTATTGTAAGATTTAGTTCTGGACCAAGGATCAGAAGATTTGTATAGAAGTGGGTGATTCCTCATAATATATGTTTGTTCACAGAACTGGGTGATTCCTCACTCTTTAAAAGTGGTTGGATATACAAATATGATTTGGAAAAATGTCAATACATGATCTAAAAAGATATTTTCGCAATATCCATTGTCAGTTCACTTATCCATAGGAAACATGCCCGATAGCTAGAACATTTTAATCTGGATTCAACATAAATGATTAAGAAAAATTAGCTCAGCTCACTTCTTCCTATTTTGATCACTCTAGCCAAATCATAATGGCTCTTCCTTTTTATTGAACATTTATGACATTCATTGTATGAGTAGGCACTCTACTAAGAATTAAAACATACTTATTTAATGATTTATAAAAGCTTATGTGATACATACTATTGTAATTAATCACCACTTAAAGAAAAAGAAAGTTATATTAGAAAAGATATGGGCACCAAGCATTGCCTGAATGTATGCCATTTTCAATATGAGCCACATAAAAATAAAAAATAAGTAAAAAAAAGAAAAGATATGCAATTTGCCCAAAATTACCCGGATAGTAAATTTCAAGGGAAAAATTAATCTCCCCAATTTTTTGAGTACTCACAAGCTTTAGTACTCCTAATAAGTACTCATTTTACCCTGATAAGTGATCCTTAAGGAATCTATTTCATTCTAGATTTCAAGATGAGGGAACTGAGACTCTGGGAAGATGAAAGGCTGGCTAAATCAGGAGAATGCAGAGATTAATAGAGAGCAGGGGCCTCCCTACTTCTCTTCCTACTGCCTTCATGGTCTCCCCATTGAACTATGATTTAACTGCTCACTGACACTCACTGATTTCTTCACAAATATATTCCAGTCAAAGAAAATAAAATTATTTTACTGTGTTTCTGTTCCTATTCTCCTTATTTCATTTACAAGTTTATCCTTGCTCAAGGATAAACTTATTTATCATTTACAAGTTTATCATGCTCAAGTTTATCCTTTAATTTTGAAAATTAAATTATGCTTTGTATTTCTTATAACATGGCAGCTATCTCTTAATTTTTTTGCAACTATGATATAAGTATGGGGTCTTTAACTGTTGGCTTCTTCATATCTGGCAGAGCGCATCTAAGTGTAAATACTTAATCTACTTCAATACATTACCACCTCCTTTCTGTCTTCTTGATCTTACTTTGTTTGCTTACTTGTGTGTTTTGTTCCAGACCTCTTAAGAGGTACCAACAAAATAAAAAATAGTTTATATAAAAAGAAAGCCATTAAAAGAATATTAGATTGATCCAGGCGTGGTGGCGGACGCTTTAATCCCAGAAATTGGGAGGCTGAGGCAGGAGGATTGCACAGGTTTGAAACCAGCCTCAGCTACTTAGTAAGGCTCCCAGCAACTTAGGGAGACACTGTTTCCAAATATAATATACAATAGGTTTGGGAGTATAGTTCAGAGGTAGAAAGACCCTGGGTTCCACTCCCAGTACCACACACACAAAAAAACAAGAATATTAGATTGTGCTCTGATTTGGATATAGTTTGCATCTATTCCTCAAGGATTCACAGGTTGACATCTAACCTCCATTGTGAAGTATTAAGAAGGCAGAATGAGTGATGTGTGCATGCATGCCTCTGCCATCTTGTACCCCACTAAGATGTATAGCTACAATACACCAATAAAGAAGAAGGCAGAAACTTAATTCAATTCTAGTGCTCAGAAAGGGAGTGGACATTTTAAAGGTGGTTGGGATTAGACCAGGGCATCAGGGTGGAGAGCCAACCAATGATTGAATACTGTTGTCTTTGTAAGAAGAAGGAGAGAAACCAGATAGGTATAAATGTGCACAGACACACACACACACACACACACACACACACACACACACACACACACTTTCTCCTGCCTCTCTTGCATTTTGCTATCTGATGCCTTATAAAACCCTAGGACTCTTCCAGTAGGACGCCATCACCAGTCGCAGACTCTTGACTGTAGACTTCCAAGATCATGACTCAAAGTAAACTTCTTCTTGTTTAAACTTACCCAGTAAGTGGTATTGTGTTATTAGCAGCAGAAAATAAACTAACACAGATAATTCACAGAATCTCTGGGAAAGCAGTGCACCTCTGGAAAAGTTCAAAAAAACTGAGAGACAATTCATCTTAGCCCAGACCTGAGGGCACTGTAGCTACCGCCACCTAGCACAGGACTTTAGCAGCATGCAGGCTACAAAATGATTTTAACTTAAGTCTAAAGATTGGGGTTCTTGAGGGCACATAGCCAAACTCACAATAAAATTTTATTCCTTTAAGGAATGCACAGTAGCTGCAGAAACCTGCAGAACATGCCCTCCTTTTCCCAAGGTCAGGGGTCAGCAAACTTCTGCAAGAGTAAAAAAGTAAGGATTTCAGAATTTGCAGGTCATAGACTGTTGCAACTACTCAATTCTGCCTATAGAATGCAAAAACGGCCTCAGATAATACATAAATATATGGGTGCCTCTGTGTGCCAATAAAAGTTTATTTGTGAACACTGGAATTCGATTTTTCAGAGAACTTTTACATGCCATAAAGTAGTCTAGTGTTAATTTTCTTCAGTTATTAAAAAAATGGGGTGAACCACATTTATCCTGCAGACTATAGTTTGCCAAACCCTCAGTTAGATCATCAAGGATAACTCGCCACACTGGGAAACATTAAATGCATTTATACGAAATGCAAACATTCTCACAGGTCAGCTCACACCTGTGTCACTAATGCTCCAATCTTGGCCCTTCCGAATCTGTGATAAACTCACAAAAATCATTATGCATACACATATGTATCTCAGGTTAGTTTTACTTCAAGATATTTAGAAGTTTGCTTATGGTTTAAACAATTAGTATTTGATTTAGTAAATTTAAAAATAATTTGAAAGATTGCTTTAGGCTATAAAATTCAGTCCAAGAATCATTTATCTTCTATTCACAAGTGAAATATATATTTAAAAAAAATCACTCTCAAAGGAGTTGGATTCCATCTTACAATAATAAAGAAATACCATCCAATGTTTTATGACACTTCCTATTTAAATGAGTTTGCCCATCCAGGAATAACATATGCCTCATCCCAGTTAATTGAAGTTGTTTAATATCAGGTTTCAGTTGAGTGTGAGACTTGGAGCTGCAGACATGCATACTGAGTATTGTCAATGAGCCATTTAAAAAATAACTATTATACCTTCAGCCACAACAGTCAAAGGGTGATTATCTAATCACAGAGGCATGTAACTCCCACCTAGGTTGATCAGTGGAGTGGAATTTTTTTTATCTCTTGCTCTTAAAATGCATGCTCATATTTATGCTTTTATTGTTAATGACCCTTGAAAAGATAATGGGATCCAAAGGTTTACTTTCAAGCAAATGGCAAAGACCTTTGAATGTCATGAACTCTTACATTTTTAGTATCCCCAGTATTATTAAGAATAGCTATTGTTATATTCCAATTGAATTTTGGATAGAGCACATATCATCTGACTAGTGCATAGAATCTGGAATTTATTGTACTAAAGTCAGCTAATATTAACAATGAGATAATACTCAAGTCTCCCCTCAGCATAGCTTTTGCCTTCCAGTCTTTAGAGCCAGCTGTGGCTAGTACTAATATGCAACACAAAAACATCTGTGATTTTGACTCAATTTCTTCACCCATCTCTGTCAAATGTAAATGTGTGATGTGTGTGTGTATGCCTCTATCATCTTGTACACCATTAAGTTATATGAATACAATGCACCAATTTTTTTTAAAAAATGGTCAAAATGAATGCCCCCATGAAACCATAGCTAGGTACTGAAGGAGAGCCAAACAGCAGCAGGATAGATATTTGGAAGAACCTGCTAATACAAACTGTCTACCCTTATTTATGCCCTATGCAGTATGGATCTGATTTTGATCAAGTTTCTAAGTAGACATAACATGACAAATCACAAGGTTTCATTTATTTTTTTTTTACTTTTCTAGTTAACCCTTTAGTATATGTGAAAAGCAAAGCCAAGAAACATTTCTGAAGAGCGGAATATTTACTTATGTAAGAAACAAAGACATTGTTTTAAAAACTAGAGACTTCATCTGTGTTTTCCGTAATTTCTGTGCTATAGACTCTCTTTAAGACCACAATCTTCCTCAAGGCTTTCAACTATGATAATATGAGGAGAGTCGTAACAAATTGCCATAGTGTGTCCTACAGCCTGAATTCACTGAAGAATTTTCCCATGCAGTCAAAGCTAATAGCATTTTAGGGCATGAGGTTAATAAGAAAAAAAAAAGCAAAACATACAAAATCAAGATATGTACATAATATTACTTTTCTTTCTTAGAAACAGAGTTAATCACTACTTTAGTGATAATATGACCATGTACCCATGAAACCAAACAGCAGAAACTTTACTGAAATATGTCTTACCAAGTCAGCTTATTTCATGCTATTTTCTGCTCTACAGTTCCCATGATCAGTATATTATTAAAATAGTGAACCAACAAGATAATGTAGGATATCAAGATTTCAGTGTCACTAAATTTTGAGACAGAAGTAGACAGCAAGATCTAGGACATGATAGTAAAAGTTCTCTCTTTGGTGAAAGCAAATTACTTTCAAAGTTCCAGTTTTATTGAAATAGAGGGAAAAAATTGGGATCAATAGTTTGCATTTCAGATGGCCAAGACAGTATTGATTTGATCCAGAAGAACACAACATTTAGAACAGGGTCTGTAATTAAATTCATCTCAAGATTAGGCTTAAAATAATCCATCATTATTTTCCGTGCTTCATTTATCTTATGTAATTAGCAACCTGGATAATTAAATGGTAATGTGATAAAAAACAATGAAATCTGAATCTTTCAATCTTTGACAATTACCCTAATCTCTGTCATTCTTCAGAAATGCACTATTACTTTTTATTTTATTACCTTTATTATTTGGTAAAGGGGAAGATCTAGGGACTTCTTCTTTGACTTTCTATTAGAATATTCTTGACTTTATTCCCTTATACAATCTACATAATGATACCAGTTTGGTCAATTTTTGGTGATATTTCTTTATTTATATTATGTACTCAAAAGGTGAGGATATTCATAGGATTCACTAGAAAAATACTAAAAATAATTCATAGTATGTATTTTAATCTTATTTCAAGGATTTTCCTTAAGAATATTTGTCTATCCTTCCTTCAAAACCTATTCACCTGTAAAGAAACTCAGGTTTTGAAAATGAACAGTCATGAATCTCAAGCATTATGACTTGACACATCTTTTTCCTTATGTTTTTCCAACATATTCTGTGTATCTATGGTCATCCTAGTTACCAGTTAAAGCTGATTACTTCATCAGCCCTTTCATTTTCACATATGCCCTGCTGGGTATTATGTCAATTAATGAGTGAATACTGATAAGCTCTGGAAGTATGCAGAGGTGAGACTAATTTTATTAAAATATGGGAAATTTGCAGCCATTTGTAAAAGTGAAATAATACTCATATATATATATACACATATATACATATATGTGTATATATACATACATATGCATATATACATATATGTGTATATATACATACATACGCATATATACATATATACATATATGTGTATATATACATACGCATATATATATATATATATATATATATATATATATATATACATGTATATATATGAATAACAGAGGCTGAGATCAGAAAAAGGGAGAGAAGCATGAACTGCCTTGAGCCAGAGTTTGTCTTGGAACAATGATGATGGATTAATTGGAACATTTCTGACTTCTAGTGTTAAGAGTCTGTTTTTATCCCCAACTTGTAACTTGAAAAGTAATAATTTAAATATTCAAGGCAGACAAGGCAGGTAAGAGCTTTAAAATGGACACTGGAAACAGGGTATAAATTCTTCTCCTTGAAAAATGTGAAGATGACTATATGTTTGGAGATTGAAGTTGGCTGAGCAGAGACACCAGCACATACCTGCTCCTCCACAAAGAAGAATGAAAGTAACAGGTGCAAAGCAGTATCTGAGGTAAGTGATTATGGAAGAACACTTGGAATCACTATGAGAGAGACTGGAACCTCATAAAATCCAGAGACTTCTCTCAGCATCATAGTAAAGGAAATAAAATACACCAGAATTTGTTATTCTGGCAGTACACCTGACCCCTTTTGATGGGTAAGGATGAAAGAGAGTCCACCAATCTCTATTAATGAAGATACTGGTGGTCTTAGCTACCGAAAAGTCACATAATCTTCATGAGCTTGCAGTCCACTTAAGTAACTTGAAATTGGAGCCATAACTTTACTTTAGAAAAGGATCTCACATCATCTCCCAGCAAACACCTAGTGTACAGTGGCAAGAGCCATCCTTAGAAAAACGCTATTATCTCAGTCTGAGCTGCTCAAAACGACTGGCTATTCCCATCTTAGGTATTCCATACAAATTCCATGGCTAGTTTGGGGTTTTTCTGTCTCATGAACCCAGCAGAGTGACTGTGATGTAATCCTGCTAGATGGTATTCTGGACTATAGGAAAAGAACATTCTGACATGGCGAATATAGGGTGTCCTTGGAAACCAGAAGATCGGTGAACTTGCTCTCTGAGACCAAGAGCACAGTAAGCTGTAGGTGGCCTCAGGCCAGTGCCAGGATTGAAGGCAGATGCTCATATGGTTCCCACTCCACTGCACTGTGCTCAGATGTCTATTATTAACAAGGTGGAGCAAGAATCTGATGGTTCTTGTTGATGCCCTGACCACAAGGAAATGCTGAAGGAGACTTGAAAAATGCCCAGCTCCATCTATCCACCTATAACCCTGTCCCTGGCACATATAGCCAAATGGGACCCTGAGAGAAACTTTGCCTGGCTCTGCCTACAGCTCCACTTCCAGGTGGATATTGCCACCCTGAAACACCAAAGTAAAACACTCTAGTTCCTGCTTTCCCCATCTTTTCAGTTCATTTTCCCCTCACTTTTATTTTTTATTTTTAACCACACACTACAGTCATGACTAGTAGTAGACACCACAGACAGAATATTGCAGGTCTTACCATAGTCTTTCTCTGTACAGTATCAGGGCCCACACCACAGATTGGTTAGATGAGCTTCAGTCCCCTTACAATTGCAGAGGGCACTGGTGCCAGAGGCTATGCTAGTAGCAGAGCTAGCATCAAAAATGCCTGAAGAAATGCCTATCACCTGAAATGGGCCACTTCTCTCATTGTAGGGTAGACTCACATTGAGCTCTCTATACCCAGTGCTCTCTACTTCATACATATATGAAATGCTGCATATACCCCACCTTGTATGGCCCACAGGGATTATGGGTATTCAACTCCACCAAGGTATGCTCTGTTATTGATCACAGCCAAAGAAGCTATAAGAAAGAACACTACATTATGGTACCCTGCTGGAAATACATGCAACCTTGCATAACCTCAGGGTATATGTCTTCAAGGGAAATCTACTCACTAAGAAGGCCATTCTATAAAAGTGACAGGCATTTCATCAGATGCATTAATATTAACACAATAATATGAGAAATATAAAAACAAGGTGATATGAAATCCCCTAAAGATCATAACTCTGTAGTAACATATTCCAAATATGCTTAAATGGATAAAATTCCTGATAAAGAATTCATCAAGAAGGATTTTTAAACAGTTTTAAGAAAACAGAAAAAACTAATAAAAGTAGGAAGATAATACAGGTTATAAATGAGGAATTCAACAAAGATAATTTTTTAAGAACAACTAAACAAATCTTAGAAATAAAAAGCTCAATAAGTCATAAAATTGAATTGAATCAATAAGTTAAAAAGTTCCACTGAAAAATTCAACAGACTAGATAGATCAAGTAGAAGAAAGAATGCTTGGAGGTTTAGGCAAGTCTTTTGAGATCTCACATTTGGGCAGAAAGAATGAAAAGAACATTCTAGATATTTGGGACACCATTAAATAATAAGACATATGCATAATTGGCACATCTAAATAGAAAAGAATACTTCCCTAAATTAGAAAAGACATAGATATACAGTCATGGGAAGAATTTGTAAAACTCCACATAGCTGTGATCAGAAGATACCTTCTCCATGACATATAGTTAACCAGACAGGACAAACAAAGAATTTTGAATCTGGAAAAGAAAAGCATGAAGTCATATTTAAAAGAAACCCCATTAAACAAACAGCAGAAATCTCAACAAAAACCCTACAGGACAGAGGGCATGGAATGAGGTACTTTGAGTCCTGAAAAAAAAAAAAAAGAACTTTCAACCAAGATTACCGTGCCCAGTAAGGTTATCCTTTAGAAATGAAGAATAAATAAAGACTTTTCAAGATAAGCAAAAACTAAGGAAATTCATTTTAATCAGACTAGCCTACAGAAAGATGTGTTAGTTAGCCCCACATCAACAAATGAAAGAAAGAGAACTATCATTATGATAGCACGTGAAAATATAAAGCATATATATACACATAGTTCTGGCCCCAGCATAAAACCACAGATGACTGGTAATGCCCCTGATCTCTGAGAGAGCAAACTCTATAATTCTCAAGTTCTTAAGAGTCGCACCTTCTGTTCTTTGGGTGGCCACGTGCATCCTCTACAAAGCAGCACTTTTAGCAGGTGTGTGTGTCAGTGTCACACTACCAGCTGAGTTTGGTTTCTGGGGTAACCACTTGCTAAGCCAGTGTAGTTGAATGTCTCCAGGATCCCAGAGATGAGATTATGCAAAGGTTTCTGGCCCCTAAAGCAGTCCAGAATTAACTAATATATGTCTACTCAAGACAGCTCTTGAGTATAGCACCATGGAACTCTTCTGGGGAATGACATGAATTATTTTAACAAAGTGAGGCTACTATGCAGACTCCAGCCTTCTTATCTAGATAGGCAGCAAGGCTGTAAGACTTGTGAAACTTTCCAGTAGCTATGACAGGTAATATTCACTCAGATGAAATTTGTTGAGACTCTTTCGCCTCTACCCCTCTGCACATAGGAGACTCCTCCTCTTCTGGCTGTGTAGCTGAGGTGGCAGGTGATGGGATATTTTGTTTTTTCTTACTATGCTGCTTCCCAGGTCTCTGGATATTAGCAGGTTTTCATTCTTCTCCTGTTGATTTCCATTGCTCTCTAGAGCCTGCTGACTCAGTGTACATCTGTTCCCTTTGGGTCTTCTTACTGGTGGAGCAGGTAAGTGCTGAATACCTCTTTTCAGCATCTCACTATCCTTCAAGAACACTATCTTAAGTGACATAAGGCCTGTACATGTATTTTTCTCATTCTCACCCTCACAATATTGTACTATGGTTTTTTCTGTTCACTAAAAACTGAAAATCAGAGTTGAAACAATGCCAAATGCAACATAACTAATCACTAAACAATCTATGTTACAAATCCAGGCACTCTTGTTTTGGGGCTTTTGTACTTACAACTCAAACTTTTAAAACTATAATATAAAATTATCCTAACCATTATATTGCATTTATACTTTGAAATCAATGAACCTCACTACGTGTGGAACAACATCCTAAATGCTTGATATGGATTTTCTCATTTAATTCTTAAATGATTTTCTGATGTTTTTGTCATCCTTTCATAGATGACATAACTGAATAAAGAGTTTGAGAAATTAATGACCCAACGCAAACAGTGACATTGATTTGATCTCTTGATTTCTATTTAATTAGAGGCACCTGAAAAGAAATGGTAGAAGTTTTATTTCTAGGGAGGGTATGAAAAAGGAAGTGTGAAGGGAGGGTGTGGGATCCATGCAGAAAGAACTTGGAGGAAGACAAGGCCAGTGCAAGGGATAAACACCATAAAGTTTGTTCACTACAGTGTATTCCTGCTCATGGAAAATACCTTTAGCATCTCCCTTTTAGTAAGATTATAAACCCAAGTTCTATTCTATGAATTATTTTACCATCCATGTACCTTTCACATGTCATGGCTATTATATCATGTTTAAAAGAAAATGCTTAGTGCTTTTTAATCAAACTGTATTAAGAGGATCTTGGGGTTTATGTGAAGTCCCTCATTTTTTAATACAAATGGAATAATTTCCTTTAAAAATAGTATTTGTGAGCAGTACTGTAGATATAAATGGCACATATCATCTTTGACACTCTTATTAATCCTGCCGGTGTTCATTCAACAAATACAATACGGTAGCATAGTTAGTAAGATAAAAATGAATTCTCTCTTCAGAACAATAACTAGCCTCTGTAAAGGACTTTGAAACTCATGATAAGCCCATGATATGTGTAGCATTATTATCAATCACACTTTTATAAATGAGGTGGCTAAGTCTGAGACTGAATTGGTCTGCCCAGTTTGAGAAAAGTAATAAATAACAAAGCAAGGGCTTGAACTATTTTCTTATAAGTCCCATACTATACACAAAATATGAGGCAGTTCACATCACGGAGCAGAGATTGTACTCAAATAAATAAATGCCAAACCCCTTATCACAGGATATGTCCAAATACAGGCAGAAAAACTCCTTGAAGAGAAGTATATGGGACTCTAGCAATAGATGGACGGATAGTTTCTAAAGTGCCTCTCAACTCTGAGAGGCTGTCAGATTAAATACAACATCTTTTCGAATCTTGACTGTCTCAGTCTAAGCTGCACATTCCATGATTATTGACTCACAGGTTATAAAATTGCCAATTCAATGTAATGCATTTTCAAGTAAAAAAGTGGTTTAGATTATGCTTTGGAAATTCTAATGCACTTTTATACCTGCAGTCTCATCTCATTTTTGCTATAACCTTGTGCAGTAGAGAAGACACCTGTTTTAATTTCTTCATAATAAATTTGAAAGGAAATTGATTTGGCCAGATTTCTGTAATTAAAAATTCATAGAATCTTAGATAGTTTTTATTCTCTTCTCTAAATGTTCAGCCTTTAAGATTTGTACTTGATAAAAATCTTCTACTGCCCTCATTGTTCTTTTTTTCCCCCTTAGGAATTAGAGGAGAAACATCTTTAAAAGCCACACTTCTCTTGAACTGTCCAGTGTCTATTAAGTGTCACTTTGTTATCTGTAATTTTATGCTTGCTCTAAACCAGAAAAATGCAAACATTAACCAGGTAATGAACTGTTTTATCTCTGTTGCCAAATAGTCTATGTTCTATTTGCCTCCTTTTAAATTTGCTGCTCCAATGCTTTGTGGAGAAGCCTGGCCATAATCTATAAGAGCAGGCTGCCAGCATTTAGTTGGGGAACAATTTGCCTTAGCCTTTGCATGGTGAGTGCTTTATATTTGAAATGGTATTGACATACACTTATACCATTTTGATAACTCAACTGCACTGACAAGAGACCACTAACAGAGGAAGAAAGGGCAGCCAAGAGTACTGCAGGCACTGCTGTCCACCTGGTGCTGTGACAGATCAAGCTGGAAGCCTTGCAGAGAGGAAGCCACCCTGGAGAACCCGCTTGTTTGAGCCTGGGGAACAGCTGCAGCTCAGTGGCCGTATTTTCCTACATACGCTGTGACATATTCCGTGGGGTTAAGAAGACATAAGGGAGTGCCATAAACAGGAGCAGAACTAATTCTACATTATTGAAACGTCCTTTCTCACAGAGGAAAGAATCCGTTCACCTTTCTGAGAAAGAACAATGAGCGTGCATGAACACAACCTGATTCTTCACCTCCTGAAGGCACGCATACATCCCCAAACCATTTAGCTATATCAGGTTCTTTCAAGGGACCTGTTAGGCAGCCCTATGCTGAGGTACAATGTCATTCTAACATAATGACTGGCAACGAGTTTCCTATTTCTGCACAAATGCAATCAGCCTTGAGCTCTCAAAACTGTCACTGAGCAGATGCCGGGGACCTGCAGGTTGGTGATAAAGGTAAACATATGGGAGGTTGCTTCCAGGGCTGTGCAGATTCAGAGGCCGTGGGGAGCCTGGATGGAGAAGGAACGCTGCGTACAGCAGAGAGGACAGGAGCCGTCTCGCCCTGCATGTTGAGTCCTGTTTCTCGGAGGCTGTTGCCTTTCCTGTAGTTTGATATTTTGCTAACACCTGACCTTGAATAGGGGACAGCAGCAGAGGCTGAGATTATATCACCAGTTGGAAGCTCAAAGGTAGAGCAGACTGCAGAAGCACCGCAGTGAGGGGTATTCTGTCTGCTGTGGCTGCCTGTCCCTGGACCTCAGGCTTGCCTCTCCCAGATCCTTAGGAGGATCTCTGTGGCAGGCAAAAATCAGACAACCTGAAAAAAAAAAGTTGTCATCCTCACGGAAAAGTCAAACATGGCTTAGTTTTAGAAAATTAAATCTGCAATTAATTGCTCCTTCAGAGAAATACAGAAAATAGCAATCATTTGGCCAGTCTCTGGTACAGCATTGATGGTGGGAAGAGAATATTGTTTTTTGTTGTTGCTTTGGTACTGGGGAATGAACCCGGGGATGGACAAGAACTCTACCATCAAACTATGTCCTCAGCCTAGGAGAAAACTGTGTGTGTGTGTGTGTGTGTGTGTGTGTGTGTGTTGCTAGGAATTGAACCATTGAACCCAGGAGCATGCTACCTCTCAAATACCCCCAGCCTTTTCAACTTTTTATTTTTAAAACAAGGTCTCCTAAGTTGCTAAGGGTCTCACTAATTTCCTGTGGCTTGCCTCAAACCTGCTATTCTTCTATCTCAGCCTCCCAAGTACTGGGATTACAGGTGTGTACCATCACAACTCACTTCAGAAGGAAACTTCGAAAAGGCCATTTACTCTATGCGAGGATTTTTTTTTTTTTTTTTGCAATGCGAGTGGATTATTTAAATAAAATTGTTAAGGCAAAATGCAGACTTGCGTTCATATTGTATTTCTTTTCCCCTACCACAGGAAATTGAACCTTGTGCATGTTATTCAAACACTCTGCCTCTTACTACATCCTCAACCCAGTTTCACTGCTTGTTTGTTTCATTTTGTTTTGTTTTTGAGAGAGTCTCACTCAACTGCCCAGTCTGTCTTTGAATTTGAACTGCTGCTTCTGAGTACTTGGGATTTTAGGCATGTGCCACTACTCTCCTCTTCATTTTGAAATTTAAATTTAAAAAAGTGTGACACTGTTTCAATTATTGTAGCTTTATATGGTTTGAAATCAGAAAATATATATCTTCTAGCTTTGTTCTTTTTCAAGATCGTTTTGGGTATCTAGAGTCCATATTCCATATTAGGATAGATTTTTTTCTGAAAAATAAATATATAAATATATGATAGTTTCACCTAAAAAAATAGAAAAAAATATTCTCTGGTAAGAAAGTAAAAAGAAATATTGAAATGTTATCTTTAAGTCATCAAAAGCTTGGTATCAGACAAATGAAACTGTTATGTGAGATTATCATTTTTAATTTTGGATAAATTGCTATAATACTAGATGTCAACCACTAAGCCAAGCATGGGAGGGAGTGATGGGGAGAGAATGGGGTGGGGATCGGGTTGGGGCTGACTGGGCGATGTGTGCATGTATGTCTACAAAAGTTTGTATCCCACTATGATGTATGAATACAGTGCACCAATTAAAAAAAAGGAAAAAAAAGAAAAAAGAAAAAAAAAGTGTGACAATGTCACATAAATGACAACTTAAATGATAACACAGGTCTCATTAGTAAAAGACTATGTAAAGGGGAAATACCAGAAGAAATCTGAAATAGGTGAAATAATTATCAGAGAAAATAGAAAAGAACTAGAACTGCCCTACATTCATTTTCAAGAGAGAAAATTGTCAACAGGTATAAGTGTTAATGAACATCAAATATAGAAAGATTATAACAGATCTTCCATTCAAAAATTAAAAATCAATTGAACTGGCTGTACAATATCATTAAAATGATTGAAAAATAATTCACATCACAAAATTTCTAACCTACACTAAGCTAGTCTTTAATATCTTGTAAAGGTTTAAAAGAAAATAAATCTGGGGAGTCTTTATAAGACAGAAGAATTAAAAAACTAACAATTGCCATTTATAGATGCTGTGACTGTAAATATTAGTCCCATAGAAACATGTCATTCTTGTCAGATATATAATCATCCAAATTATTGTCATTTATAAAATTTTCAAAATACACCATCATTTATTATAGTCACCGTGTTGTATCAGTCAGATGCTTAAGTTCAGGGGTTTTTTGTTTTATTCATCAGGATGACTTGCTATTTGCTCTCATAATTATTACTATACGCTCCTGAAGATCAATTTACTTTAATCTTCCATGTTTATCTATATTAAATATCACTGATAGATTGATAATCTTAAATATATTATCAAAACACAGAACTCCTCAGTGGAATCTTCGCAATTCTTACTAAATGAAGGAAGGAACCCTTATCTTATGTTCTTAAGATCTTTACAAAATAGATCCATTGACTTCCAAATCTTGTCTTACATTTCTTTCACATTTTGATTTTACAACACTAGCTAACAGTATGACCAGCTGTTATTTGGAAATATCCCACAATTTTCAACAGTCCTCTTTCAGCTCAAGTAATCATCTCCTGGAGTGCCCTTGTCTCACCCTTACCCTTAATCATTTCCTGTCACAGGACAGCCCTTCCTCAATCCTTCCAAATCCTTTTCAATTGCCTTCCCATGAATACAGTTTTTAAACTACTAGTATGAACTTCACCCTTAGATTAAAGAGATTTCTCTTTTCTAAAATGTGTAAGAGGCACAAACATTGAAGAATGATTAAAATATATAAAAGAAACACACACTGAAGAATGACTACTCTTTACCTCACAATGAAATTATATTATCAAAGTAGGAAAACATATTAAATATGAAAATCAAATGTGCCTTCAATTCTACTTAGAAGGTTAGCGACTTATGAGAAGTGCTGGGTATAAATTTTAATCTTTTACCTATCACAGTATCTCTTGTACAGTTAATAATTGAATAGGCTCTCTGTTCACTGGATTACATTATACTAAAAGAAGAATATATAAGAAAACTGTCACTAAAAAGAACACAACATCCTCAATTAAATGACAGGGTTTAGAGATTCTTGTAGATTGTTATACTTGTAATGAAAGAGCGTTGTTTTATTTGACAATGTTTTAAATTAGTGGAAGTAGAACCATCTCATGTAGTGAGAAAATTGTTTTCATTAAATATGTCACAATCTTAAAATGTGTTCAGTCTAGTTTGTTGGCTAAATTCTTTGATTCTGAACTTAACGTGTTGAATTGCATAAGTTAAATTATATTTATATTTTCTTAAAATATATCCTTCACAATAAAACTGTAGAAATGATAGCTTAATGAATTAGCACAATGTGGATACAACTATGAAAGAAATACTCAGTTAAATTGATCCATGAAGCAATGGGGAAGAAACCCCCTTCCATCATGTTATCCCAATTGCCGACCCTACTGTAATTTTCCTAGTAAGCGATTACCTCCACATCTACCTGAAATATAAATTCTGTCTGCCTTTATATTTTATATATTTGGGGTCATATAATATGCTCTGTTTTGTTTTTAATCTTTTAAAAAATTCTGTGTTTTCAATTGACAAAGAAATTTGCATATACTTATTTTGTACATGATGTTTTTAACCATGTATACATAGTGGAATGGCTAAATCAAGCTATTTAACACATACATTACCTCACATAATTACAATATTCTTGTACTAAGAACACAAAATCTACTCTCTTAATGATTTTCTAGAATAACATGCATTATCATTAAATATAATCACCATATTGTATAATAGATCTTTTCAATTTATTCCTCTTAACTAACTTAAATTTTGTATCCTTTGACCAATATATCTCTAACCCTATTACACCTTACACTCTTCAATTTCCTGATAATCATCATTTCACTCTCTATTAAACAAATTAGATTTCTCATATAAGTGAGTTTGTGAGTTATATTTTTGTGCTTAACTTATGTCACTAAACACCAAGTATAATGTACTCCATGTTTACCCCGTTCTTGCAAATGACAACAATTTCCTTTTAAGGGATAAATACCATTTCGTAGTGTGAATACACCACATTTATTCTATCCATTTATCAACAATTGAGTTGTTTCCATGTCTTGCCTATTGTGAATAATCTTGCAGTGAACATAAAAGTGCAGATACAAAAATTATTCTTAAATAGAATACAAACATGCACTAACTGGACTGGAAAACATAGGAAATAGGATCTTGTGTTCACTTGTGGATATCATTAGGAGGGTAAAATTGCAAGTCAAAAGACAGAAAATGTATTTTTAAGATATATAACCAAAAAGGGCTTATAAAATACAAACATAAATAAATCAAATAAAACTAAATGATGTAATAGAAATAAAATAATTCAACAGGTATTTAATGAAAAACAAATATCAATAACAAATATATGAAGAGGTACTCAACATCATTAGTCATTAGGGAAATGCCACAACAAAATATCATTATAGCTGGGCATGGTAGCGCATGCTTGTAATCCCTGTGCTTGGGAGGAGGAGACAGGTTCGAAGCCAGTCGCACTGGCTTAAGAGATCCTGTTTCAAAATAAAAAAGTATAAAATAGGTCTGGTAGTGTAGCCCAGAGGCAGAAGGGTTTCTAGGAACCCCTGTACCACCAAAAAGAAAGAAAGAAAGAAAGAAAGAAAGAAAGAAAGAAAGAAAGAAAGAAAGAAAGAAAGAAAGAAAGAAAGAAAGAGAAATATCATTATATATACAACTGGATGGCTAAAATCTGGACAGTGAATACATGAAAAATTAAAATGGGCAAAAGTGAATATTAGCAAGAATGTGAAGTAACGGGAATTCTCATAAAATAGTGATGATACTATGAAGTACCGCAAAGATCCCACTAAGACCTGACATGGTAAACTGGTTCAATCCCTTCGGAAAATCACTACTGTTTAACTCCCAAGGACTAGGATTACAGACATGCATTACTATGCCTGGCTATGAAAACATTCTTCCATAAGCAAATTACTTATAAATTGGCATATTTTGGCTACAATTTGGAAATATTTTTTCTTCTTTGGGATCTTGTATGGTGTATTTTCTAGCAGTTTTCAATATAACCACATTTTCTAGCATTCCAAATAGCTATAGGAATTCACAGAAAACCTGTGATTGTACATCAGGTATTTGTACTGAATTTATATAGTTGTCAGCAGAAAATGAATTTTGTTTGTAATTGAATTTTGATGGTTCTATGTGATTTTTTAAAAATATCAATCTTCAAACATATCTTATATGCAAATATCAAATTTTCTTTATCTGAGAGCTCAACTACCAAGAATTGTTTGCCTTTACCAAGATGTTATTTTGGCAATACCTACAATTGTTTAATTTTAGTATAACATTATCATTCAGTTTTCTAAAATCAGACCTAATGTCATTATAAATGATAGGTAGACATTACCATTTAAACAAAATTTTAGCTAGTCATGACATGTCAAAACAAATTTATGATTGATAAAAGGAACAGTAATCACACATATATAATTTATTCTGTTTTTGAAAAGTCCAAACAATGATACAAATTAATAGCTAATGTCGATCACTGTGACAGAACTGAAACTAATTACCTGAGAAGTAGTGAAGTAAACATTGTGAATGTGAGTGGCAGACAAAATTATTATAGTGACTGAATCCAAATATTTTATCTTTTTATCATGTTAACCATTTAGTGTAACAACTCTCCAAACTCAAGAGTAAGCCAGGCATGGTGGCACACACTTGTTATCCCAGTACTTGGAAGCCTGAGTAAGGTGGATTGCAGGTTCATGGCCACCATCAACTACTTAGTGAGGCCCTCAGCAATTTAGTGAGACTGTGCTTCAAAACAAAGAATAAAAAATCTGACTGGGGGTGTATCTTGGAGGTAGAATGTCTCTGGGTTCAATCCCCAGTACTGCAAATAAATAAAAATACAAACAAACAAACACCAAACAAACAAAACCTTCAAGAGTTCATAAGAAGCCCTAAAGAGCTGCTTAAAAATCCAGATTCCCATAGTTTTTTTTTTTTTTTACTTATTTATCTGTTGATGGACAATTAGGCTAGTTCTATAATTTGTCTATTGTTGAATTGTACTGTTATAAATATGGATATACATGTATCACTATAGTATTCTGACTTCAGTTCATATGGTGGTTTCATCCCCAGTCTTCTGGTTGCCACATTAATCTATATAGCAGTTGTATTAGTTTTCAATCCCACTAATAATGTATAAGGGTCCCTATTTCCCCACATCATCACCAGCATTTGTTATTGTTTATATTCTTTATAACTACCATTCTAACTGTAGTTAGATGGAGGATCACAGTTGAATTTTAGTAAGCCATAAGGAACAAAATTATGTAACTTTTAGGAAAATGAGTGAAAGTAGAGAATATTCTGCTGAATAAGATTAACTAATCTCAGAAAGTGAAAGATCATATATTTTCTTTCAAATGTGGAAGCCAGAGAGAAATTGGGGCATCAAAAGACTTCAGATAAATGAGGAGAGAGAACAATAGAAAGTAGAAGAGAATTTGGGTAGGGTGGTGGGAAGGAGAAGAAAAAATTTGATGAAATAAACTTTTCAAATAATATTATGTACATGTATAAAATTATCAATACCAATCTCAATAATATGTATGCGGAAGGGGAAGGAGCTGTGTGAGTTCCAGAGGTAGACACATGGAGAGCTCTGTGCATATACATTTCTTTCACTCTGAATATAATTATGATGTGCAATTACAAGACACAAATAATAGTATATTAAAAAATTAAAATATAACTTACCAAGTCGCTACTCAATGATTTTATTTCCACAGGCCTAATGTGATGTCTAGAAATCTAAATATTAGCTGGTATATAAGATGATACTGATAAATGCAGAATATGGAAGAAGTCTATTACCAACATCTTTGTGGTTTCCATTTTTCTCTTGTTATCAATTTGTGAACTTATTTATGATACTTATAGACTAGCCAGGCACTGACCAGCCAAGGTGTATGGCAAGGAGATCTCTCATAGTTATCAGTGGTCATCAGAACTTACCCTAATGATATAGCCTCAGAAATATATCCAAATAATATTAATTATTATAAATATTATGAGAAATTTTATATTAACCTGTTAATAATTGATACATTTATTAGTATTTTAGTAAATTTTGGAGGCCAGTGGTAGGTTAACAAAATGGAATCTTTAATAACTTTGTAGTGTAATGTCAGGCTTCTGAGAAGTATAGAGAAAGAAGTGGTATATAACTATGTCCTTATTCTTTTCTTTGGTGAGGTGTGTACTTGTTTGTATGTATGTGTCTGTGTGTTACACTTTGATTTGATCTGAAATTCTTCATAGTGGCTGTGTGATACTGAACACTAATCCCAACTAGAGATTGACTCAGAGTTGGTGTCTAACAAGCATTATTTGAATAACTAAGATCAAAACTAGGTTGAAAGATATGAGTTTATAGGCTCTAAGAAAGAGACAGAAAAGGCAGGTTTTAGGGTGTCATTGAAAAAGGACTAAAAATAAAGTCCCAGAGAAAACAGAACACTCTGAATGCTACAGATACAATTGTATGCTGGAGACAGAAACTCCAACAACTTCATACAAAAGGTATACTTTTCTTTCAATAAAATAAAAATCAAAGTTATTTGCTAAAATTGAAAAAGCATGAGTAGAATCTGAGAATTGTGTCTGCAGTTGAAAGGCTGCTTTGAGGAATGAAGAAGTTTCATATTACTTCTCTTTTGTTACTATTTCTTTGGATGGTCTTGTTTTATTTTATTTTCATTTTATATTGGGGACAATCTGTATTGTCTGATGACTTTAGTCAAGTTCTATGAAAAAAATAGTGGATTTATTCTCTGAATCTGTGAGTGCCTATAGTTGTACTCTGGAATCTAATTATATGAATGAATGATGTAGATGATAGAATTTCTCTCTGGTGTTAGGTTTAGACAACTACTGAAATAAAAGCAAAGTTCAACAAGAGGAATCAAATCTGTGATGAATTTATGAATGAAAAAAAGAGAAAAAAGCAAAAACTGGAATATTTTAATAAAGAAAAAAGTATTTCTAAGGATCATTATTCAAAATGAGCAAGATATGGTGGTACACACCTATAATCTCAGTACTTGGGAGCTTGAGACAGGAGGATCCCAGGCTTAAGCACAGCCTTGGCAACACAGCAAGGGCCTCAACAACCTAAGAAGATCCTGTTTCAAAACAAAACTTTGAAAATGGTTGAGGGTATAGCGTGGAGGTAAAATGTCCCTGGTATTATTCCCCAGTTAAAAAAAAAAGTCTGGTTGATGTCTACTTGCCATTGACATAGGCACATAAAGAAAATGATGAATATTTTGGCTGAAGCTATCAGGAAATAACAGCATGTTTAATATTTCCACAGCAGAATAACTCTGGTCTTGACTATGGAAAGAGTCAAGTTTATTATGAGGAAGCAATTTAGAGATCTGAAAGATTAAATTGACCAGAAGAAAAGAGACAGAAACAACAAAACAACAGAGTCACAACTGGACAAATGGATTTAAGAACTTGGACAGAATGATGGATGGAAAGTAGTAGTGGAAAAGAAATTGTAACGTCCATGTATTTTATTAACCTTGGGATTTCCACCCAAATCTCATGAGGAATTATATCCTTATAGAATATTCAAGTTTCTATTGAGAGCAGAAATTGGTAAAACATTTTGTGTTAGAATGAATTGACAGCCCTGCCCTCAAGCTCACATTCCTGCTACAATATACAAATATGCTGGTTTATGCACTCAGAAACACCACAGGTACCTGGGATCTTTAAAAAAGATCTTCTGGAGTGGGAATTAAATAACTCATAACCAAGATCTACATGCTGACTGTATTATCTGCTCTAGTCCCACTGGCCTAGAATAAAAATCACGTTGAAATGCAGGAGATAGAAGCACAGGTGAGCACCATGAGAAATACTCATATTCATGTAGAACATTTTATAAGACCATGAGCCTGATGTGTCAAAAAAGACCTAAAAAGAGTGTAGACTCTGTGTGTGTGTGTGTGTGTGTGTGTGTGTGTGTGTGTTAGGAGGAGAGAGTGAGAGAGTTCCTAAGGATAGAATCCAGGGGCATTCTACCTCTTACCTGCACCCCAGTACCTAGTCTGTTTGTTTGTTTGTTTGTTTAATTTGGAAATAGAGTCTCACTAAGTTCCTGAGGCTAGACTCAAACCTGTGATCCTCCTCTCTCAACCTCCCAAGTACTGGACTACAGGCATGTGCCTTCATGCCCAGCTATATGTAAAATCTTCTTAACATAGATAAAGAGAAGAAAACATCAAGTAAAATGTAGCCATCTTGTAAGGAACAAAACAGCTCCAAAATAATATCTTGGGACAATTTTAGAATACTCAATACTGAGAAGGAGAAAATGACAACAGAGAGATGCAGCATATCTCACTAGCTGACGCAAATTAAGTTCAACTACTGAGAAGGCAGCGTCTTAATAAACAAAATTAAATTCAGCCTATGACCCAAAACAGACTCAGGAACTATGATGGAAGAAATCCAGTAACTCTGACCTGCAAGATTCACCCCAATACACACACACACACACACACACACACACACACACACACACATCACAAACACAAGCGAGCTGCAGGCGCAGGTAGCCGCCAGCACCATAATGAGCCACCAGCAGTCCATGGCAGTCCGAGAATTGCCCAAGAGTCTGAAAGTGGCCATTCAGCTCTACCATATTAAGCTGCGACCTCACCCGAGCACCTGAGTGTCATCATTTGCTCACCAGAAGTGGCACCCGCAGAAGTGCAGGGAGACCTTCAGGGACCTGGAACTGCACCTGCTAACTGTGCAAGCACAGAATCAGTGGGATATGGAAGAGCTTCTAGCCCTTCAGAGCCCCAGACTGGGCTGCCAGGTCAGATAAGCCACGAAACCCAGCGGGCACACTTTGAGTGCCACCAGACACAGCAATAACTTTGGGCACCAGTGTGCACCTAAGAGGGTCAAGCTCAACTCCAATGACACAGGAAGGGCTCTTAAGGCATGATAACTACACATGGCCACAAGGGGTAACTCCACGCAAATACAAGACATTGGCATATACACAGTATATTCGTAAAGTAGTAGGACTATTTTTTTTCTTTCTTTTTTTTCACTGTTTTGTTTGTTTTGTTTTGTGTTTTTTGGGGGTTATTTGGGTTTTGGTTTTGGGGGGATTATTATTTATTCTTATTTTTTAACTTTTATTTGGGATTCTTTGGTGCTTTCACTTCATATCACATGGTTGTTAGTTTGTTTTATTTTGTTTTATTTTTATCCTGTTTATTCTCTTAGCCCTTTTTGTTCTCCCTTTGTGGTCTATTTTTATTTTTCTTGATGTTGTTGTTTATATTTGATGTATAATAGTTAGCCTTTGTACCTTATTTTGTTACTTTATCTGTTTGTGTTTGCTCCTTCCCCCCACTCCTTCTATAAAAGTCTTCAATTTAGGCAATTACTATCTTCCCTCAAAACTCTCTCTGTCCCCTAACTGTATCTCTTTGTTTAATACACAAAGTTTTTCACATCTCCGTACTTAAACATTCTAATAAATAAAAGAGTCCTACTATCTATACTTCTCCCATTCTGAACCTGATACAACCTTATTATACTTAAATTCTTCCACAAGCTAATTATATCCTCTACCTTACCTGACTCCTGTACCTATCACCCTAGCTGCTCCACCATCACCCAACCCTCACCACTCAAAAAAGTACTGCTTACCTATTGACTCTCCTAAATTCCTACTAATAAGACTGGACTAAACATAATACCCACAAACAATGGGAAGACATCAGAAAAACAGGCCTGAGAACTTTGAAAATATGAGAACCAGGTATAGTGGAGAAATGACAGAAGTCATGAATACTGACCTACAAGAAATGCAAGAAGGGGAGTTCTGAATCTTGATCTACAATATGATGAAAGGAAGACATCAGAAAAACAGGCCTGAGAACTTTGAAAATATGAGAACCAGGTATAGTGGAGAAATGACAGAAGTCATGAATACTGACCTACAAGAAATGCAAGAAGGGGAGTTCTGAATCTTGATCTACAATATGATGAAAGGATTTAAAACAAGTCTAGAGGAGATAAAAGATGAATTAGAAATACTAAGAAAGAATCAGAAAGAGGTCTGGAATGAAACAACAGAATCAATAAATGAAGTCAGCAATAGAAAGAAATTCTAGAAAATTAGATAAAATGGAAAGTAGAATATCTAGAATATCACTGTTAGAAGACAGTTCATCCAAAACTGAAAACACAGTCAACAGTATAGAGAATTCATTACAGCAACAAAACCTAAATATCCAACAAATATCGGACAACATGAAGCATCCTAACTTATGGATAAAAGGCATTGAAGAAGGGATAGAGGTATAGACCAGGGGCATGCATAATCTCTTCAGAGAAATAATTTCAGAGAATTTGAGAAACATGGAAAGAGACTTGGATCTTCATGTCCAGGAGACATACAGTACACCATTAAGACAAGATCAAAGAAGAATGTCCCCACACCACTTAATAGTCAAAATTACTAACATAGAGGCCAAGGAAAAGACCATAAAAGCAGTGAGAACAAAAAAGTGGGTGACATTTAGAGGCAAAACAGTAAGAATCACCCCAGACTATACAACCCAGGTCATGAATGCTAGGAGAGACTGGTATGATGTGATTTAGACCCTGGAAGAAAACAACTTCCAACCAAAACTACATTACCCAGCAAAAATACTATTCAAAATTGATGGAGACACAAAAGTATTTCAAGATAAGCAGAACTTCAAAAAATTCATGAATTCAAAGCCAACACTAGAGAAAATTCTTAAAGAAATAAACCATAAAGAAGAAAAAAGAAGCAGAATCAGAACCAGAGAAGAGAGGAAAGTAATCAGTGGAGCTTCTAAATAAAGAAGAAATAACAAGCTACCAAACAGAAAACAGAACACAAAATGACAGAAAACAAAAATCATATTTCAATAATAACCCTTCACGTCAAAGGAAACTCACCAATCAAAAGACATAGACTGGCAGTGTGGATTAAAAAACATAATCCAAATATATGCTGTTTGCAAGAAACTCACCTTACAGGCAAGGACATTCACAGATTGAAAGTGAAAGGATTGAAAAAGATATACCATGCTATTGGAGAACAAAAAAATCCAGGGGTAACAACCCTGATAACCAACAAAACAGACTTTAAACTAAAACACATCAGAAGAGACAATCAGGGCACTTCCTTTTATTAAAAGGAACAATACATCAAGAAGATATAATGACAGTAAAAGTTTATGCCCCAAATATGTGGGCAACTACATTTGTAAAACAAACCTTTCTGGAAATAAGATCTCAAATAGACCCAAATACAATAATTCTGGGAGACTCTAACACACTTCTTACATGACTGGATCAATCTTCAAGGCAAAAGATGAATAAAGACTCTTTAGAACTAAGGAAAACTATAAACCAAATGGACCTAATAGACATATACACAATATTTCAACCAGGAACTACAGAATACACATTCTTCTTATCAGCCCATGGAACCTTCTCCAAAATAGATCACATCCTGGGACACAAAAAAAGCACCAGCAAATTCAAAAGATGTAATATTATTCCTTGCATCTTTTCAGACCATAATGGAATGAAAGTAGAAATCAACAACAGGAAATTCAAAAGAAACCATTCAATTACATGGAGATTGAATAATACACTATTGAATGATGAATGGGTAAGAGCAGAAATTAGGGGATTAATAAAGAAATTTATGGAAAGAAATGAAAACAGAGACACGACTTACCAAAATCTATGAGACACTATGAAGGCAGTATTAAGAGGAAAGTTTATAGCATTGAGTGCCCACATAAAAAGGACAAAGAATCACCAAGAACCTAATGACACAATTCAAGGACCTAGAAACACTACAACAGTCTAATCCCAAAGCCAGCAGAGGGCAAAATTATTAAAATCAGGGCAGAAATTAATGAAATAGAGAAAAAAAACAATTCAAAGAATCAACAAAATAAAAATCTGGTTCTTCAAAAAGATTAATAGAATTGATAAACCCCTGGCCAACCTAACCAAAGAAAATGAAAATGAACTCAAATTATTAAAATTAGAAATGAAAAGGGAGACATCACCACAGATAGTGGAGAAATTCAAAGTATAATCAGAAACTACTTTAAAATTTTATACTCCAATAGACTAGAAAACATGGAAGAAATTGTTAGATTTCTAAGTACAGTTAACCTACCTAAACTGAACCAAGAGGACATAGCAAGCCTAAACCAACCAATTGCAAACAATGAAATAAAAATGGCGATAATAATTCTTCCATCAAAGAAAAAGCCCAGGCCCAAATGGGTTTCCAGCTGAATTCTACAAAACCTTCAGTGAAGAACTAATACCAATACTTCATAACTTGTTCCAGGAAATTGAAAGAGATGGAACTCTCCCAAATTACTTCTACAAGGCCAGTGTCACATTAATCCTCAAACCAAATAAAGATACCTCAAGAAAGGAAAACTACAGACCAATATCCTTAATGAACATAGATGCAAAAATTCTAAACAAAATACTAGCCATATGAATTCAAAAGCATATCAAAAGAATAATACACCATGACCAAGTTGGTTTCATCCAAAAAAATAAGGCTTCTTCAACATATACAAATCAATACATGTTATTCACCACATATATATAACTAACCAAGAACAAAAAACACATCATAGCAATAGATGCTGAAAAACCATTCGACAAAATCCAACACCCATTCATGTTGAAAACACTGCAGAAAATTGGAATAGAAGGAACCTACTTCAACATCATTAAGGCAATATATTATAAACCCAAAGCCAACATTATATTGAATGGGGAAAAACTGCAAGAATTTTCTCTAAAATCAGTAACAAGACAAGGATATTCACTATCACCACTCCTTTTCAATATAGTACTTGAGACTCTTGCCGCATCAATAAGACAAGAGAAGGAAATCAAAGGAATTCACATAAAAAGAGAAGAATTTAAATTATTCTTATTTGCAGATGACATAATCCTTTATCTATAAGACCCAAAGAATGCAAACAAAAGACTTCTGCAGCTGATTAACAAATTCAGCAATCTTACAAGATACAAAATCAACCTAAAAAAATCAGTGGATTTTCTTTATGCCAACAATGAATCCACCATGAAAGAAATAAACCAATTCCATTCACTATAATCTCAAAACCAATAAAATATCTAGGAATAAACATAACAAATGATGTCAAAGACCTCTACAAGAAAAACTATAAAACATTAAGGAAAGAAATTGAAGAAGACCTTGGAAGATGTAAAGATCTCCCATGCTCACGAATAGGTGGAATAAATATTATCAAAATTACCATTCTGCCAAAAAGTGATCTATAGATTCCATGCAATTCCCATTAAAATACCAGCGACATTCTTCATAGACCTAGAAAAATCAATCATGAACTTTATATGGAGAAAGAAAAGACCCAGAATAACCAAAGCAATTCTCAGCAATAAGAATCACACAGGAGGCATCACAATCCTAGACTTCAAATTATACCATAGATCAATAGTAGTAAAAACAGCATGGTACTGGCACAATAACAGGTATACTGATCAGTGGAACAGAATCGAAGATACAGAAACAAATACACACACCTATAGTCAATTAATCTTTGAAAAAGGGGCCAAAATCATACGCTGGAGAAAAGACAGCTTTTTCAACAAATGGTGCTGGAAGAACTGGCTATCCATTTGTAGAAAGATGGAACTAAATCCTTACCTCTCGCCATGCACAGGAATCAACTGGAGATGGATCAAAGACTTAGAAATTAAACCAGAGACTGTGAAGTTATTAGAGGAGGGCATAGGATCTACACTCCAACATATAGGCACAGACAGTAACTTTCTCAACAATACCTCCAAAGCTCAAGAAATTAAAGCAAGAATTAACAAGTGGGATAGCACTAAACTAAAAAGTTTTTTCTCATCAAAGGAAACCATCAATAACCTAAAGAGGAAGCCCTAAAGAATGGGAGAAGATCTTTACCAGCCACCACTCTGATAGGGGGATAATATCCAGAATATACAAAGAGCTCAAAAGACTTTGCATTAGTAAAACAAATAACCCAATCAAGAAATGGGCAATTGAACTGAATAGACACTTTACAAAGGAAGAGATACAAATGGCCAATAGATTTATGAAAAGATGTTCTTCATCATTAGCCATCAGAGAGATGCAAATCAAAATTATGCTGAGATTCCATCTAACCCCAGTCAGATTGGCAAGCATAAAGAAATCAAATAACAACAAATGCTGGCAAGGATGTGGGGAAAGAGGAACTCTTTTACACTGTTGGTGGGAGTGCAAACTAGTTCAGCCACTATGGAGATCTGTGTGGAGATTCCTAAGAAAGCTGGGAATAGATCCACCATATGATCCAGCTTTACCACTCCTGGGTATTTTTCCAAAAGGGTTGAAATCAGAGAACTAAAGCAACATGTGCATACCTATGTTCATAGCAGCACAATTAGTAATAGCCGAAATATATAACCAACTCAGATCCCAATCAACAGATGAATGAACTGCAAAATTATGGGAAATACACACAATAGAATTCTATTTAGCTATGAAGAACAAAATCATGTCATTCACAATAAGATGGAAAGTCCTGGAGAGTATTATGTTAAGTGAGATCACCCAAGCACAGAAAGAGAAGGGACATATCTCTCTTTATGCCCAAATTAGGAAGCTTTGGGGATATCAGAGAGATTCCAGATAATAGAAGAAAATCTCAGCAAAATTTGAATGAAAAGATAGGAGAGGAAGAAGGCTGAACTTGATTAATGAGGGGCTACATCTGAATATGTGTAACAGTATGAATATAGCTTGGTTATCCTGGACATTCATTGTTGGGAAGGGGAAGGGAAAATGGGGGGGGGCACCAAGTACAGTTTAAATGTATACCATTTATTTTCAATTAAAAAATGTATAAAAAAAGAATACTCAATACCAACATATTTAAGGAATGTCTATAAATTACTTTTAAATGTCATGATCAGGACAATCATTTAATATAGATACTATGTATAATTTAATTATACTATTCTGTCTAATGACTTTTAAAATAAAAATTATTTTAAAAAGCAGAAAATCTTATCAACAATTATCTAGTCTAGAAACATTTGGGAAGCTAAGACAGGAGGATCCTAAATTTAAGGCCATCCTCAGCAACTTAGCAAGATCCTGTTTCAAAATAAAACATAGAAAGGGCTGGGAGTGAATTGGGAGTTAGAATGCCCTTGGGTTCAGTCCCTAGTACTAAGTAATAATAATAATAATAATAATAATAATAATAATAATAATTAATAATAGTAATAATATATCTGAAAATTAATAACTTGTAGGTATGGATGGCATATATTAGATGAAAGACAATAATAGTAATAATAATAGCAAATACTTATTCACTTATTCCATGTCTTTAACTAATATACCAACATATTTAATCCTTAAAGCAACATTTGAGGGTTGGCAGTAGTATTATCCTTACTTTAAAAGTTGTGACAATCACACCTATATTTAGTCAGTTAATGAATAACAGTGAATAACAGATATGTAATTTAAACAAGACAATATGATTCCAGTATTTTTAAACTGTCTTGGGTTAAAAATATTTATTTCTAAACTAAATATTTTTGCTTACAATAATATACACTGAACATATTGATATTTTCTATACCTTTTCTTTGAGATAGATTTAAATCAATTTGTAAGCTTTATTTTCAATTTTTCAAAATATTCTACATTTCTCTTTTCTGTGGTCTTATTAAAATGAAATAAATGTATAGATACATACACACACAAACATGCACTTTTATAGACATTTATAGACATAAATGTATGTATATTTTCATACAATTATAATAAAATCATAATAGTATTTATAGTATTTAAGGAATTACTGGATTAAACAGCTATAATAACAAAGATAAGCACAGTCTTATAAATTCTTTGTAGCCATGCCTTAGAAGATATTTCAAGGTCAAAGCTAACACATTTTGAAGCAGTTGTACATCATCAAAGAAATCATAAGATAAGCAATTGAAAAATGGAGCAGAGAAATATTGAGCCAATCAGGGCATTCCTTCTTTCCACTGCACACTTCAAGGCTCAGAGAATTATTTTCTAGAGAATATGAGAAACCTAATGTTGGAGTCCTTATTTGAGCAAAGGGGAGAGTTGGATAGAATGAACAAAGAAAAAGAAATATAGTTATACCCAAGTGAAATATACCTCATAACCTTTACTGCCAAAAGACAAGTGTTTTTTTTTTTTTAACACAATAAATGGGGGATGTGTCTTAGTAAAAAAAAAAAGAAAGAAAGAAAGAAAGAAAGAAAGAAAGAAAGAAAGAAAAAAGAGAAAACCCTAGAGAATTCAAGTGTGTGTGTGTGTGTGTGTGTGTGTGTGTGTGTGTGTGTGTGTGTGTGAACTGAGGATGAAACCTAGGGGCATTCTATATCTGAGGTACACCCCAAACCCTTTTTAAATGTTTTATTTGGAATCAAAGTCTTACAAAGTTGCTGAGAGCTTTGCTAAATTGACCAGGCTAGCTTTGAACCATGGTTCTCTGGTCTCAGCCTCCCAGGTACTAGAATTACAAACCTGCACCAACCACCACTCTGGGCTAGAGTCCAATCATTCACATTCTTTGTGCACATATACAGATCTGTTGTCAGTCATTTAATTCACTAAAATCTGTTGCGAACTCAACCCTAATCTTTTATAGATGGAACAGTACCCACTACCTTTATTTATCAATATAGCTACTTTACTATTTAAAATGAAAAGAAAGTAAAGTACTAATATGAGCAAACAGAACTAACTCCAGATATAAGAAAGACACATTAACTTCATTTCATTCAATACTAATGTCAGGGATATTTAAGAGGACAATGTATCTACCAAAAAAACACTGACTACTAAAAAAAAAAACCTCAATCACTGAACAAAACATTACAAAAATTAATAGATAATTAATAAACTAAACATAAAATGGTCACACATTGAAATCAAGTAATAATATTTAATCTCAAAGATCCTACCAGAATACAGAGCAAAAAGGTATAACTTGTTAATATAACAGAAAAGCTAATATTCTGAGTCCAGCATTCAACCACCACATCCAGCCTCTTCTAAGAGTAACTTCAAAGTGAGAAGAAACTTTTCAACACTTGAAAAAAAAAAAAAAACTGAGTGGAAAGCCCACATAAATGAAGCAGGATAAATGACCTAGTACACATATTCGGATAAAATGCTATAAAATTTCATTTCTAACCATCAAGATAAAACTAAGCATTTTTAATGAGAAAAACAAAAATGTCCTATAAAAGAATAAGATTCAAATTAGCACCAGACTTCTATTCAGCAGAACTCAATGTCAGTTCTAGAGGAAAATTATATTGCAATTGGCACTTTTTGCCTCACCAATCTGTCTAAAAGTTTGATAGAAAAATAAAAAAGTGTTTAGATTTGTATGAAATTTAAATTGGTCAAAAGATAACTTAAAAATTGAAAAGAAGTTAAAAACTGTTGAATGCCTAGAATCTTAAAAAAAGATGAATTAGAATAGAGTTTGGTATCTAGATCTCCATTCTGGAAAGATTGTTCTTTGGTGAAAAATATTTATATCATTATATTTCATCCTATTTATTGATTTTCAGCTTTATCACCAAGCTGAAATCAAAATACATGCCAAGTATAGTTGCTAGCAAATATCAAGATGCTATATATCAATGAGACCTCAATAAGCCTGTTTTAAAATATCATAAATAAAATATGTCAAAGCTAATACAACTGCCATACAACAGAAGAAACAGTGGGAAAAATGAAAATAAGAGTAGAATTATGTAGGATCCTTTTCAAAAAGGAGAAAATAGAAACTTATTATGTTGATAGTAAAATAAATTAAAAAGTAAACCACATTTTGATAGTATATAGCAATCTAAAGAGAAACAGAAATTAGAAATAGTTGTTTTAGAAAGTGGATCAACAAGTGGAGGGGCAAATTTTACATTTAATTTTGTTACTTTTTGCTGTTTGAATATTTTAATGTGTGTTGACTAATGTGTATGTGTTAATTTTATAATTAAAATATTAATTATTTCTTGAGTATTTCTAAAACATATCAAGTAATTCCCTCTTTTAAATGGCTTTAGCATGCTGTATTTCCCCATGTACATAATAAAATTTTAGCATAGTTCAGAATCAAATTAGCACATGTGTTGAATACCTACAGTAATTTTGTGCATAGTTCAAGATGTTCTTGATATGTGAATATTTCATATTTAATTAAGCAAACATTCATTTAGGAATTTTTCTATTATTTATTTTCTTGAGATACATAAATTAAATGTCATCTACAATACAGTTTGGCAAAGTCTTTTTCTAAAGGGCTAGATAGTAAATGTTTTAGTCTTTCCAGGCCTTAAGTCAGATCTTTGTCCCAAGTAAGGAATTAATTCTGCTACTTTGGCATGAAAAGGGCCACAAAAAAGTCCTAAGGAATTAATTGCAGTGTAGTTCCAATAAACCTTTATTTACAAAATCAAGTGGTAGGTCAGATTTGGCACAAAGGCCTTAGCTTGATAATACCTGTACAAGTTTGCTTTACTTGATGTCTGCTTTCTGATTACCCATGTCTATTTTGTTTCATTATAATATGCATGCCAATATTAAATTTCTTACATGTGGTAGCAAAACCATATAGAAGGTCAAGATCACTTAATCACTTGTCTGCTTCTTTCTGAACATTTTCCCAGTTTTTTTTTTTTCTCATCCATCAATTTAATAGATTTATAGCTGGTTTCATGATCCAGGTCCTCTAAGCTAATTAGAAGCAGGAAGGTTTCCCACTCTGACCCCTGAGAAAATGCAATCCACGCTTTAATTTTGTCAATCGGAAAAATACACTTCTGTCCAATTCTAATTTCCTAGTGCTCCAAACTAGAGTATGAAGCTAAACTCATTGTGAAGTATTAAAGGGAAAAAAGGCTTATTATACTAAGATAAAAATGATGTGCATTGCAATTCAATTGGGTCACTGACAGAATGACCTTCATTGCTATTCACAGTGCTCAGTACACTTTCAGATGTAGATGAGAGATAATGGGCCTGCATTGAACACTGCCTGCAGGCCTGATGAAAAGATAAAGAAGCTCCACAGCTTATTTTCATGTTTGGCTCTTGCTATTTTTTTGTATCAGAGAGATTTTTTTGCTAATCTTGTCTGGTAAAGCCATGTTAGGACTTTTCGGAAAGACTCTGATATACACAGGAGACAGATGACAGCAACTCAAGACATACAATGGAGCTGGAGTTTTCAAAACAAACATATGCCAATCCCAGAATTTTTTGAAAAAATGAACTAATTTGAAATCCACTGTTGTTTATTTTCTTAATTTTAAAGATACTCTCACTGGAAAGTAAATTACACAGCAGGCTTCTCTATTTCTTAGAAGAACTAATAAGCATTTGTACGTAGAGTTTTATGCTACATTTTGGGGTAGCACTCTCTGCTAAAGTTAAAGTGAGGGGCCTATGTTTAGACGCTGAAACCTTCAGCTTTCACAAGAAACAAGCTGACCTGAGTTTATAAGTTACATAAAGATTCCCTCTGACCCTTCTGGAATGTCACTAGTTACTGTAGCCTAACAATTTATCTTTTTTTCTGACTGTATGTTTTGTTCTCAGTTCTAGAAGACAGACACCTACCCTGATCATACTTTAAGACTAGAGAACATGATTATTTTTCTCTCCCACTGTTCTTCTAGAAGGCATCTCTATCCATTACTGGCTAAGTAGGGGTAAAAACAAATGGAAAATCTTAACACCACACAAACAAGTAAACCAATCATAAAGTGGCCAAATGAACTAAACAGCAACTTCACTGTACATATATATGTATATATACATTGTATATTATATATTTATTGGCTACATATATATGTCCTTTCTGCCAATAAATATATAAATAAAAAGATGTTCAACATCATTAGCAATCAGGAAGATACAAATCAAAACTACACTGAGGTTTTACCTAACACCAATTAAAATGGCAATCATCAAAAGACAAACAATAATAAATGCTGGTGATGGTATGGGGAAATAAGAACTCATATATTGGTGGAGGAATTACAAATTAGTAGAGCTGCTATGAAAATAATGTGAAAATCCTTCAGAAGAATGAGAATGGAACTATTATATGACCCAGCTATGGCACTCCTGGGTATCTTTCCAAAGGGATCAAAGCTAGAATATTGCAAGCATGTTTATGTTTATAGTAGAAGAATTCACAATAGACAAATTATGGAACCAGTCTAGGTGTCCATCAGCTGGTGAATGGATTAAAAGGTTATGTGATACATATACCATTGAATTCTACTTAGCCATAAAGAAGAACAAAAGTTCGCCATTTGCAGGAAAATGGAAGTAGGAAATAGTATGCTAAGTGAGGTCAGCTAGTCACAAAACATGAAGGGTCGTAAGTTTTTCCTTATATGTGGAAGCTAGGGAGAAGCTGGGATACTAAAGCAACTCCAGACAAAGGAAAGACCCCAGTGAAGGGAAGGAGACTCTTAGGAAAGGGAGGGAAGTGGGGAGAGGGAGACTTACAGAGGAAGCACTTCAATTGAGATTATGTACATTACAAAATTAACAATGCCGATCTCAATATTGTATACTGAGAAGGGCAGGAACATAGGCAAGCTTGGGGAGAAGCTCACCAAGAGCTTTGTGCATGTATGTTCCTATTACTCTGAACTTCATCCTAATGTATAACAATATTAAAAGTGTGTGCTGTTCACCAAAGTATGCCTTTCATTTTCAGCAAAATAGCACATGCCTTGTTGTAGGACCCTCACTTTCCCACCTCAGTTTCCCCCTGTTCCCCCTATAGGATCTCTAGATGCCAGAATCAGAGACAGATTTCTTTATTTACTGGTAAAAACACAATCAGTAATTTCACAGAACTGAGCTCTGAACAAAAATCTCACATGATTCTTATATCTTTGGGTCTCCTGCTTTGAGGAGGGGAGGGGTAAGCTCAAGAATTATTACACCTAGTGTAAGCAAAATACAGAAAGCAGAAATGGCATGTAAGTTTGGGTCTCCTGCTTTGAGGAGGGGAGGGGTAAGCTCAAGAATTATTACACCTAGTGTAAGCAAAATACAGAAAGCAGAAATGGCATGTAAGTTATAAAACATCCCCCAGCTTTTAACTGGCTCTTCAGTATTTTAACTTGCTCTCTCTTCCTTACATTAGAAAGCCTTACATTAGAAAGCTCCTGGGTTGCCTAGGAAATAGTTTCCTTATCTTTTGGAAGTATCCAATCTCTAGCAGGTAAGTAGGGGTAAGGGTTAGGACATTTTTCCTTTTTTCTATCTTTGGTCTAAATCTCTAAGGCTCTGATTGGTTTTATACATATGCCTTTTTTTTTTTTTTTTACTAGTACCATTATAAAAACAAAAAAAAACAAATTTTCTTCACAATTTTGTATGTAGTAAAACTCACACATGGTCCCTTCTCCACACAATCCTTTAAACTGGGGAATAAGTGAGTCCTCAAGAGTAAGCACTGACTGGGTGTGGTGATGCATGTTTGTGATCTTAGCATGTGGGAAGCTGAGACAGTAGGATTCATGTTCGCAGCCAGCCTCAGCTATTTAATGAGGCCCTTTGCAACTCAGTGAGACCGTGTTTTAAAATAAAGAATAAAAATTAAGGCCAGGGGTGTAACTCAGAGGTAGAATACCCCTAGGTTCTACCCCTAGCACCACACACAAAATAAAGGAGGAAACATAGACTGTTACTGTTTATTCTCCTCCAACACAAAGGCTTATATCTCTAATTGGAGGAAGAAAGTTTCTCAGATTCAATAGCCACAGACATCTAGTAGTTATTGGTGAAAGAAAAGTTATAAAAGATTATCAATATCAATTATAAAAATAAATGCACAGAAGTAATGTTAATCTTTTAAAATAAATTCTTGATTGCAGTAGAAAGCAAACTACACATGCTAAGGGATACACAATTTCTAGAAAGTACAGGCATACATACAAATGCATGCATGCTTGTTCACATATACAACTGTAAAACAAAGTGATTTTTGTCAATCACAAACAGTAAAATTGGATGCTTTCCCTAATATTCAGAAGCCAGTGGGGGGGGCATCATAGGAGAAACTCTAAATAAAAGCAAAACCATAGATGAGCAAATAAGGTGACCTAACTGAGTGGGATAGGAGGGAGAAAGAGGAAAATTCCCTAATGCACATGATGTACATTCACAAACATATCACAGTCAATCAGTAAGCCAAACATGAGAAGAAGAAAAGGTGTGGGAATTGGGGAAGGGCAAAATGAGTGATGTGTATGTATGTAAGTCTCTACCATCTTGTACCCTAGTAAGATGTATGACAACAATGCACCAATATAAAACAATTTTTAAAAAAGTTTTAGAGCAGCTAGAAATTTTTATGAGACTATACAAAAAATTAAGAATTGCAGTATTAATACTTGAATTCAAGACAAAAGTTTTATAAGCTAAAATGAATTAATACTACGGACCAAGAAGACTTACAAAATAATAACTCAGTAAGTCATTTAATCAATAGTTCAATGCATATGTACTCTTCTGTAGACATACAAGTAAAAATAAATTCAACAAAAATTGTATTTATTTATTATTTTATTTAATTATTTGATTTTTGTTTGTTTGTTTGTTTGTTTTTGTGGTATTGGGGTTCCTGGAAGCCCTTCTATCTCTGGGCTACACTCCCAGACCTATTTCATATTTTTTTTTTTTTGGAAACAGGGTCTCTTAAGCCAGCAAGGCAGGCTCCTAACCAGTGCGATCCTCCTGTCTCTGCCTCCCAAGTGCAGGGATTACAAGCATGCGCCACCACGCCCAGCTCAACAAAAATTATAGTGAAGCAACAATGAAGATAAAAAATATTTTAGGGCTTTATAGATTCAACCACAAAAATTACTAAAAAAAATGTCACATGAATACATTTTTTTACTAAATAACAAGAGAGTTCGGACCATCTTTAAGAACTACAGCTATTTTTCTTGTGTATGTAATATATTTATATAAGATTGACTAATTTTAATTACCAAAATTAATGCAGACAAAAAATATGACAGCAAAACAAATAACAACAAAAGTATCATTTAGGGGAAAATCCACCTGTCTAGATTGTTAAGTACAAAGTTTAAGCACAAAATACTTAAAGATAAACAATAATGAGAATGAAACATGAAGTTTTATAGTTTTCCAACACTGCACTCTCAGAGAAAAACATGTATAATGCTTTAAAATTAAGCATAAAATTATAATAATATTATTCAAATTTAAATTTGACTTTATGTTTTGTAAAATTAAACTAAATAAAAACTAAAAAAACTAAAATTATGTAAAAATGTTAAAATTATATATAAAATTTAAAAACAGATGAGTTAATTACAAAACTATGTGACATGTACACAATGAAATTCTACTCAACCATAAAGAACAAAATTATGTCTAATTTAAAAAATTTACAGATGTTAAAATTTAGTTTATTTTTTTGTTGTTTAACAATAAAAGTAACTGAAGACATTTTTTTCTAAGTACAGTTTTGGTAAAAGTATGTTTTGACAGGTTTTGTTCTTATTATAGCCTTAAAAACTGAAAATTAAAATTTAACTTGTAATTTAAATTTGAATGTTAAAATTATGTTATTTTGTGTGTTAAAATTAACACACAATTTTTTTGTGTTATAGTACATAGACTTTGGGATGCGACTAGGAAACAAGGGCTTTATCCTTGCAAATGGGATCAATGACTTTATTAAAAAGCCCCAGAGAGCTAGCTGGACCTTCTTTCTTTCCTGTCATGTAAGGACAAAGCAAAAAAGTACCATCTAGGGAAGTAGGCAGAAGCCCTCATCAAACATTCAAAAAAAAAAAAAAGTCAGGTTTTGTTCTTATTATAGCCTTAAAAACTGAAAATTAAAATTTAACTTATAATTTAAATTTGACTGTTAAAATTATGTTATTTTGTGTGTTAAAATTAAGTCTATGTAATATTGTGTAGGTACATACACAAACTTATCAGAGTGAATTACTATGCTGAGCTAGGGAAGTAGGAAAGGGGGGGGAAATAGGGCAGGAATTGGGGAAAGGTTAACAGTGCTGTGTGCATGTATGCCTCTACCACTCTGAATTCCTGTACTTAAGAGGCGGAGACAGGAGGATCACAGATTCTCAAACAGCCTCAAAAAGTAGTGAGACTGTCATCAACCTAGTGAGACCCTGTTACAAAGTAAAAATAAAAGGTTAGACTGGGGATGTAGCTTGGAGGTAGAATGCCCCTGGGTTCAATCCCCAGTACCACAACAAATAAATACCAAATCAATGAGTTCCTTAATATTGGAATTTGTAGATTTCAGAAATGGGAGAAATAAATTTCTATTGTTTATTAATTAACCAATCTGTGGTGTTTTGTAAATCCAATGGACTAAGCTTAGATATTTTCAAAGTCTAATGGAAAACTCAATAATTTTCTCCTCTTGTGTTGCTCTCTTTTTCACTATTTCTGGATCCACTCCACCTTCTCCTTTTCTTTTCCTCCATTACTTCTGTTTTACTCTAGATATTTTTATCCCCTTCAACTTTATATTTTCATTTTTATTTCTAGACAATTCTATAAATTCATAATTATATACTTAGTAATCCAAATCTAGATAAACGGTTTAATATTTCACTTTAGGACTTGGACCAGATACTTAGATATTATGGTTTATTGCTTGGTATTTTTGGCTTCTGACCAAAAACAAGATAAGTTTCAGTCTAACATTACTCATCTGAAATCAAAATGAGACTTAAGAGTATTTTATAGAGGTCCTTTTCTGCCCATAAACAGATGTCTAAAAATAGTTCTAAAATTGTAAAATCAAAAATAAAACAATAAAAATTTATTTCCTAAATACAGCTCAATATCACAGAGGAAGAAAAAAATTAAAGATACATTTTGGACTGTATTAGCTTTTGCTGTATAATAGATCTACACAAAACTCAATGGCTTAAAAATACAATCATTATATTATAGTGTTTTACGTTAGCATTTGGGATAAGTTCTTTCCCTCTTCTTTACTCCCATCTCCCTTAGTTAGTTCTCCATATTTGCTCGCCTATAGATTCTCTTTTGTCTGGAGTTCCTCGTATAATCCTTTTTCTTTCTTTCTAGCTTCCACATATTAGGGATTTCTTACTTTTTGTGAGTGACTAATCTCACTTAGCATAATGTTCTTCAGTTGCAACCATTTCCTTGTAAATGACATAATTTTGTTCTTCTTTATTATTGTGTAAAATTCCATTGTGTATATATCCCAGAGTTTTGTAATCTATTCATCTGTTGATAGACATCTTGGCTGGTTTCATAGTTTGGCAATTGTGAATTGTGCAGCTATGAACATAGATATGTGTTCATTAGTTTGATAGTTTGATTTTCATTCTTTTGGTTAGATACTCATAAGTGGTATTGCTGGATCATATGGTAGGTTCATTCTTTTTCTTCTGAGGATCCTCCGTACTGTTTTCCAAAGTAGTTTGCACTAATTTGCAAGCCCACCAACAATGTAGTATAGCTCCTACTTCTCCACATCCTTGCCAGCATTTGATGTTGTTTGTGTTTTAAATGATTGCCATTCTAGTGAAATCTCAGGGTAGTTTTGATTTGCATCTCTCTGATTGTTAATGATATTGAGCATTTTTTCATACATTTATTAGCCATTTAAATTTCTTCTCTTCAGTTTAGTTGCCCATTTTTTGACTGGGTTGTTTTCTTAACTGTGAGTTGTGTGAATTGTCAAAAAGTTTTCCCCATTCTGTCAGCTTTCTGTTGAGGTTCTTGATAGTTTTCTTTGCTTTGCAGAAGTACTTCAGTTTAATTCATTCCCACATATTGATCCTTTTAGTTTCTTGTGCTTCTGGAGTCTTGTTGAGAAAGTTTGTACCTGTGCCTATGTGTTACAGTGTTGGACCTATGCCTTCAAGGAGCTGCAAAGTGTCTGGTATAATTACCAAGTCTTTGATATATCTTGAATTGACTCTTGTATAGGGTGAGAAAGTGGGGTTTATTTCCATTTTTTTTTTTTGCATATAGTTAACCAGTTTTGCCAATACCATTTTTGAAGAGGCTATCTTTTTTCCAGTGAAGGTTTTTGGCACCTTTGTCAAAAAGCATTTGGCTATAAGTGTGGAGATTTGTTTCTGAGTCATCTATTCTGCTCCATTGGTCTATGTATCTGTTTTTATGCCAGTAACATGCTGAGTTTGGGGTGTTTTTTCTTGTGTGTGTGTGTGTGTGTGGTACTGGGGTTTCTGGAAGCCCTTCTACCTCTGGGCTACACTCCCAGACCTAATATGTGTGTGTGTATATATATATATATATATATATATATATATATATATATATATATATAATTTTTTTTTTGGAAACAGGGTCTCTTAAGCCATCACAGCTGGCTTCGAACCAGCATGATCCTCCTGTCCTCCTGTCTCCACCTCCCAAGTGCAAGGATTATGAGTGTGCGCCACCATACCTGGCACCATGTTGTTTTTATTACTATGGCTTTGTAGTATAAAGTCAAGTATTGTAATTTCTCCTGCATGCCTTTGGTTGCTGAGAACTACTTTGGCTATTCTGGGTGTTTTATTGTTCCAAATGAATTTAAGGACTGATTTTTCTATGTCTGTGAGGAATTACCTTGGTAATTTAATGGGTATTGTGTTGAATACGTAAGACAGTTTTGGAAGTATGGCCATTTTGATGATATTTATTCTGCCTATCCAAGGACATGGAAGATCTTTCCATCTTCTAAGGTTTTATTCAATTTCTTTTTCAGTGTTTTATACATTCTTTTATCTCCTTGGTTAAGCTCATTTTTAAGTTTTTTTTTTTTTGTAGGATATCCTGAATGGAAGTGTTTTATGGATTTCTTTTTCACGGGATTTATGGTTGGCATAAAGGGATGCTTCTTATTTCTTAAGATTTATTTTGTATCCAGACACTTTACTGAAGTTGTTGCTCTGTTCCATAAGCCTTTGGTTGAGTTTGTTGGGTTTTCTAAGTATAGTATCATTTCATCTGCAAATAGTGATAGTTTTAGTTATTTTTTCCCTATTTTTATTCCTTTTATTTCCTTTTCTTGCCTGTTTGCTCTGGCTAGAGCCTCAAGTATTATGTTGAAAAGAAGTGGTGATAATGGACATTCTTAACTTGTTCCTGTTTTCAGGGGGAAATATTGATGTTTTTCACCATTTAATATGATGTTGACTGTGGGCCTATTGTATGTTACCATATGTTCCTTCTATTCTGATACTCTGAAGTGCTTTTAGCATAAATGGGTGCTGATAAACTTAGACAAAAAACTTCTAAACAAAATAATAGCTAAGCACATTAAAAAACACATCAAGAAAATAAAACACCAAGTCAAGTTAATCCCAGAGATGCAAGCTTGGTCAACATATAAAACACAATCCATATAATTTATCACATAAACAGATTCAAAATTCTGTTCATATTTTATTTGGTAATGTTTAATTAGTTAAAACAATTCACATGGCTTTTAAATGTAAATCTGATCTTTAATGATATGATCATAAAAGTCATATCACCAAGGAATATCTGTGCAGAAATGCTTCCCGTTTTTTGAGGAGAGTGGGAAGAGCTATTCCTCATAAGCTTGTAAATGTATAGGAAAAATGGGAGGAACTGAAACATTCAAGTCACACCCATTTTCCCTGCTGGTTGCAATAGAATATATGTGTTCTACTGCATACACCATATAATGAAACATATATTTATAAATGTATTTAAAAGCACATGCAAAAAAATAAATATTGCTCCCTGATATGCATATTTTATTTATTTTGTTTTTTATTGGTGCATTGTAGTCATACATCATAATGGGGTAAAAGACTTGTGGAGACATACATGCACACAGCACCCAATTAGCCCTTACTGATTTGCATATTTTAAATTAAGGTAGAGATAAAGGATGGGAAGTTTAAACATTTAGGTTGTGATCATGTGTGTTTGTGGTAAAAACAAAAGACTGAAATGGACACTGGGACAATAGAGAAAGCAGAGTCTTAGATGAGAAAGGATGACATGGTGAATCAATCTAAACCTTTGCTTTGTCATCTACCATAAAGTGATTACTATATTTCATTCGTAAGTGAACTTAATATATATGTTCCTACCAATCATTTTTATTTATACTTTTACAATTGATAACATGAGATGACAAAAATATGTGGGGGAGATGACTAATGAATCTATATCTAATACATATATTTTTAATTAATCATTTTATCTCTTCTCCTGGCCTTAGATATTATTTATGTTGCCGTATCATAAGTCAAATATTCTAGTTATCTTATATTTTGTACATCTGCTTTCTACAAGTATTAACATTTTTTCAAGATCTTATCTTTTGATGTAATAATTATGTCTTTCTCACAAAGAAAAATGTATTTAAATGTTGTGTGTGTGTGTGTGTGTGTGTGTGTGTGTGTGTGTGTTCTTATGTCTATTGGCTGGTTTGCTAAAGACTGACTTTGTAATTGTGCAAGTACAGCTCAGTGGTAGAGTACTTATTAGCTTGCATGAAGATCTAGGTTTTATTCCTGGCACTACAGAGATATAAAATAGATAGATCAATAGATTTGATAGATTATAGTTAAGATCATAGATAGAGCTGTTCTTAGACATCAAAAATGCAGGAATTTCACTTCTTCAGAAAGCTAATCTCTATTAACACAATAAATATCAAATGGGTAAATAGAACAGAAAGGTTTATATTTAGGCACAATACAATGAAGAATGCTTTAATCAGTTTTGTTGTTTTTACTATAGCAGAATACTCTAGACTGGTTAATTTATAAAGAAAAAGAGCATTTCTTACAGTTCTGGCACCTGGGATATCCAATATCAATATGCTATCACCTGGTAAGGGCCTTCTTGCTGTGTCATACCATGGTACAGGACATCACAGTGAGAGATCAAGTATGTATAATCAGGTCTTACTCCTTTTTTTCATAAAGCCACTAATCCCCTCATGAAAGCCCCATCTTCATAAACTCATTTTACCCTAACTATGTCCCAAAGGCTCCATCTCTCGTACTATAGACATATAAATTTAGAGATTAAGTTTCTAACCCATGACCTTTTGTTGTGGGACATTCAAATCTTAGCATAGTGACATTTTTTTTGTGTGTGTGTGTGTGGTACTGGCGTTCCTAGAAACCCTTCTACCGCCGGGTTACACTCCCAGACCTATTTTTATACTTTTTACTTAAAAACAGGGTTTCTTAAGCCAGCGCTGCTGGCTTCAAACCTGCGTGATCCTCCTGTCTCTGCCTCCCAAGTGCGGGGATTACAAGCGTGCGCCACCACGCCCAGCCATGAAAATTCTTAAGTACATGAATGGCATAGTTTGGAAGACAGAAACTTTCCATGAGAGAATGCATTGTATAGTGTACTGCAAAGTATTTGATTAGATTTAAATAATGATGTGCTTTGTTACTAACATTTAGACAGATGCTAAGCAGAAGTAATTAAAAAGTAAACAGAAGCTCTTCAGTTTCATGCAATCCCATGTATTGATTCTCCTTTTAATTTGTTGTGCCTGTGGGGTCTTGTTGAGGAAATGTTTGTCTGTGCCTATGTGTTGTAGTGTTGGACCTATGCCCTCTTCAAGGAGCTTCAAAGTCTCTGGTTTAATTTCCAAGTCTTTGATCCATCGTGAGTTGACTTTTGTACAGGGTGAAAAAGTGGGATTAACATCCAATTTTCTGCATATGGTTAACCAGTTTTGCCAACACCATTTGTTGAAGAGGCTATCTTTTTTCCAGTGTATGTTTTTGGCCTCTTTGTCAAAAATCAATTGGCTGAAAGTGTGTGGACTTGTTTCTGGTCTTCTATTCTGCTCCATTGGTCTATATATCTGTTCTTTTGCCAGTACCATGCTGTTTTTATTACAATGGCTTTGTAGTATATTTTAAAGTCAGGTATTGCGATTCCTCCTGAGTGGTTTTTGTTGCTGAGAACTACCTTGGCTATTCTGGGCTTTTTGTTATTCCAGATAAATTTAAGGACTGATTTTTCTATGTCTGTGAGGAATGATCTTGGTAGTTTAATGGGCATTGCATTAAATCTGTAGATCACTTTTGGGAGGATGGCCATTTTAATGATATTTATTCTGCCAATTCATGAAAATAGAAGATCTTTCCATCTTCTAAGATCTTCTAAGATTTCTTTTTTCAGTGTTTTATAATTTTCTTTGTAGAGATCTTTTACCTCCTTGGTCAAGTTTATTCTTAGGTATTTTATTTTTTTGTGGGAGATCCTGAGTGGAAGTGTTTTCTGAATTTCTTTTTCAGTGGATTTATGGTTGGTGTACAGGAAAGCTTCTGATTTTTTAAGATTGATTTTGTATCCTGATACCTTGCTGAATTTGTTGATCAGTTCTATCAGCAAAGGAAACTATCAAGAATCTCAATCGAGAGCCAACAGAATGGGAGAAGATTTTTGCCACCTACACCACTGATAGAGGACTAATATCTAGAATATACAGAGAACTCAAGAAACTCAACACTAAGAAAACAAAGCATCCAATAACAAAATGGGCAAATGAACTAAATAGACACTTCACAAAAGAAGAAATTCAAATGGCCAATAAATGCATGAAAAAATGCTCAACATCACTGGCAATCAGAGAGATGCAAATCAAAACTACCCTGAGATTTCACCTAACTCCAACTAGAATGGCCATCATTCAAAACACAAACAACAACAGATGCTGGCGAGGATGTGGAGAATTGGGAACTCTAAGACATTGTTGGTGGGATTGCAAATTAGTGCAAGCACTTTGGAAAACAGTATGGAGAATCCTCAGAAGAATGGGAACAAATCTACCATTTGATCCAGCAATACCACTGTTGGGTATCTACCCAAAAGAAAAGAAACCAAACTACCAAACTAATGCATGTGTATCTATGTTCATAGCTGCACAATTCACCATAGCCAAACTATGGAACCAGCCAAGATGTCCATCAACAGATGAATGGATTACAAAACTGTGGGATATGTACACAATGGAATTTTACTCAGCCATCAAAAAAAAACTCAATTACATCATTTTCAGGGAAATGGATGGAACTGGAGGGCATTATGCTAAGTGAGATTAGTCAGGCACAAAAAATAAGAAATCAGATGCTTTCCCTAATATGTGAGAGTTAGGGAGAAAAGAGGAGCAAACAAGACAACCTAAAGGAGGAGAAATGAGGGGGGAAGAGGAAAATCTCTAAAGCTCACAATGTACTTAAACATATCGAAGTCAATCACTAAGCCAAGCAAGGGAGGGAGGGACAGGGAGGGAATGGGGTGGGATTTGGGTAGGGGTTAAATCAGCGATGAGTACATGTTTGTACACACAAGTTTTTCACCCCAATAAGTTGTATGAATATAATGTACCAATAAAATAAATAAATAAAAAAAGTAAAACAGGATATACTTCTAGATTAAGGCTTAACTAATACACTATTTAGATAAATATACTACATAACTATCCCATATACCACAAATGATTGATAAATAAAAGTATAAACATAGATTCAATTTCTACAACTCCTCTGGTACCTTTGTGTCATTTCTTATGATTGTGACCATGGATGACCATGATCACTCCATCTTGTCTCCTGGTTTTAGATGCTACTTCTGTTGTTGCCTTCTAAGACATTCTTTCTGTCATCCTTAACTGTACATTCCCTTGGGCAAACATGAAAATTTTTGTCAAGACCATATCTTTTGATTCAACAGTTATGATTTTTTCTATCAAGCTAAAATGTGTTTAAAATTCACTTAATTGAACAAAATTAGATTTTTACTGTTATATGAGAGAGTGATAATTTTTTAACTTTATATAATCCTTATACTATATCCTGAGATATCACATCCTGAGATTTTTTTCCTGCACCTTCTCTCCATTTATTCCATAATACAATATACTCTACAATTCAGACAAATCAATATAGTATAAGACAAATCCTTATACTATATACTACATTGAATTCAAATTCTTCTAAATACTCGATCAAAACCAAATGCAGGTGGCATTACATAGCATCTCTAGCAGCATTCTCAGTTTTTAGGTGATTCTATAGTAGTCCACTTTTTGTTACTATAAGTAAATAACTGAGAAAAGCTACTATATGAAGAAAGGAGGTTTGTTTTAGCTCACAGTTCTGGAGGCTCTAGTTTGAGGAGGTATATCGATAATGGCCTTCTTGCTGGCAGATTCCTGAGGCAGCACAAAGTATCACATGGCAAGAAGAAGAGTATATGTGTATGTATACATGTGTCTTCTGGTCTCCTCTTTCTCCTTCAAGTTTTATTAAAATATAACTGTATGTCATACTAAGTTTCAAAAATACATTCATATATGCACATAACAGCTCCCCCCTAAACCCATCCCACTACCCCATACTCCCTCCCTTACATACTAGTAAGTTTATTAGTGATTCTTTCATATATGAGCATAATATTTGATCTATTTCCTTCCTTTTCCTTCCTCCTTTTCTTGCCTTCTTTTTTTCCTCTGATCCTCTTCACTATTCTACTGGCATCATTCCTTAATTGTCTACTGTGAAGTTCCTTTTTTTTTCTATTTTCTAGTTTCAATTTTCTCTCATCCTTTTCTTATAAAACTACCAGGATTCAATCGCAGTGCTCCCACTTAATAACTTGATTTTATACCCATCGCTTTCCAAAGGCCCCACCCTCACACATAATAGTTAGATTAAATTTCCATTCTCTTAATAGGTCACAATACAGAATACATTTCAATAATGAAGCGTTAGGGGACAGTCACACAATGTCTGAATCAGCATGCTCCTAAACCAACCTCTAGCTCTCTCTTTCTCCCTTTCAATGAGACTTCAGGTAAACTCCTGTGGAGCTTAAGGGCTGTCCTCCACCTGTGTCTGCTCAGGTCTCCTTCTGCATGACAAGTATCAGTTCTACCTAGCAGATATTGCTCTTGCCTTGTGGGCATTCAGGGCTGCAAAACATCATATCACCTTGCCTCTAACTCCACTGATACCTGAAAAATGCACAAATAATACTTAAACCACATAATATTTACTTTGCCACATTGTTAAAATTTAGTCTCTATGTTAATTGAAGAGAAGCCAATATTATTACAGTAGAAGCATCGTCTCCTACAGTATAAAAGTGAATTTCAAAAGTGTGAATCCATTAAAGAGTCTCTAAAACATCACATCCTGAGATTTTTTCCCTAGATTTTCTCTCCATTTATTCCATAATACAATATACTCTATAATTCAGACAAATAAAACTAAGTATAGTTATTTGGATAAGGTCTCTTGATTATTATCTCTGTTTTGCATATTCCATTTCTTATGCCAGTAATGTAGTCGTTTTAAAACCTTTTAGATGATGACCCCCACTATGATTTGTTTCTTTAAGAGTAGCCAAGTACACAAACATATGCATGTCTGCCTATCTATATGAGTATAAAGAAAAATGTTATAAAATTTTTAATCTGTTTATGTGTAATACATCTCATAATTTCTACTTGCTCATTTAATTAAAAACAGTTTGCTGGACTGACTATATAAATATTTAAATTGTAATGACTAATCTTAGAAGAAGAAAAACTCTAATAGTATCATTTTCCTTTTTCCTACATTAAGTAGGTGACTCTGTTTTTCCAGATTTCTCTGAATAGTATGGATGGAAGACTTGTAAACTCTGTAAATTCTATAACCCACTGAAAAACGTTTATCTTTTAGAGCATAAAAAAGATTTTTTAAAATGAATGCATTGAAAGATGTAGCTTATTTATCGCAAATTAGAAATAAACAAGTGAAATACATGAAAAAGTGTGTTCTGGAAATGAAATAAATATTTTTTCTTAATCTCTTAGCTGTTGTACTAGCATAGAATATAAAGAAATATTTCTAAAAAGTTATATCCCAGGTTAGAATATTTCATGAGTATTTGATGCAAAACTAAGTGATAGCTTCCTTGATTACAGATGTGTTCGCTTGATGGCAAAACTATAAAAATCTTGAACACAATTTTAACTCAAAACTCAATTTAAATTAAATTTGCATGTAGTCAGTGTGAATGTTATAAAGCATTACACAAATTGACATGGTAAATTTTTCAAGCATATGTTACTTTCTTCTTGGAGGAAAAAGAACAAAATTACTGTATTATAATAACCCCTGAGACCACAGGTACAGTGCATTTTGGGGAAAGTTGGACTACATTGCTTGAAATTAATGTCAGCATCAAAGTTCAAGTTGACAAGAAGCCTTCCGCTGTCCTGATCTAAACCGAATAATTTGTAGTCACATCATTTGCTTGCTAGTATGCCTCATCCCTATTCAGTCTACTGATAGTAGCATAAGGCTTAATATCAGCATTTAAGGTACATGCAAAAATGCACTAATAAGTTATTTTGAATATTGATGCTAAGCACAGACTTTCAAATCATATATAAATTTAAGAAAAATTAAAACAAGTCAAATTATCTAAACCTTACTATACAAAGTTAAAACTTACTTTTAAATACAAATGCAAATGAAATATATCATATATAAATATGCATATCATAAAAGTACAGTTTAATCATTTTTCACAATCTGCACATATTCATGAAAACAAGACCCAGTCCTCAGTGGTCCCAAGATGATCTTTCCAGTTTCTTTTTCAACATTGCCAAGAGTGACCTTTATTCTAAATTCTACCAGGATTTTTTTTTTTTTTTTTTTTTTTTTTTTGGTGGTGGTGGTACTGGGATTCCTGGAAGCCCTTCTACCTCTGTGCTACACTCCCAGACCTATTTTATGCTTTTTTTTTTTTGAAACAGGGTCTCTTAAGCCAGCGAGGCTGGCTTCGAACCAGCAAGATCCTCCTGTCCTCCTGTCTCCGCCTCCCAAGCATGGGGATTACAAGTGTGCGCCACCACGCCTGGCTCTACCAGGTATTTATGCTTTTAAATTCGTAGAATAATGTACTCTCTTATATATAGTTTCTTTGCCTCCATATTTGTAAGCTTCATCCTTCTTGAATGTAACATTTAATTATTCTTATTGCTCTTTCAAATTCCTTTATATATCAATTTATACCATAACTTATTTTGCTTCTGATAAGCAATCAAATTGTTTTCAAATTGGTCTATTGAATATAGGCTATTATAAATATAACCAGCTTTTATAGACATAGCCATATTTTTCTTTTAAGTACTTTTACAAAGGAACATTCTTGTTAACAATGTATTAGATTTGAGATTTTCAATGATTTACATATTATCCAGTCCTAAAATTGTCAGTTATATTTTGGGGTTTTCCTTTTTCAATTTAGACAAACTGGTGGATACATAGTGGCATATCATAGACTACTAATAATTAGATTAAGCATGTTACTGTTAATTAGGTTAGAGAGAATTTCATGCTGATTAGCTACTTAAATATTATTTGGAACATGTCAAAGTCTATAACCCAGGTTTTAAAATGGAGATCGCTATATCTTCTATTTATATTGGAAATGTTGGAAATGCTAAGAAAAAAATATAAAGTTAGCAAAAGCAATAGGTATGTATGTATGTTTTGGTAAAACATGTTGGTTAAAAATGGGCTTCCTAAGCCGGGCGTGGTGGCGCACGCTTGTAACCCCAGCACTCCGGAGGCTGAGACCAGAGGATCGCGGTTTGAGGAAAACTTCAGCTACTTAGTGAACCCCCCCCCACAACTTAGTGAAACCCTATTTCAAAATAAATAATAAAAATAGGGCAGGGGGTGTAGCTCGGAGGTCAAATGCCTCTGGGTTTCATCCCCAGACCTGAAAAAAAAAAAAATACAGGCTTCCTACAAATTCTTTTAAAAACTAATTTCTCAATTTGAAAACATCAAATCATCACTATTACCTTGGTTCGGGTTAGCAATATGAATGCTACTTTAGATGAGCCAAATGAGTGTATTGTAGAAAAATAAAAAAGTTACAAAAAATAAGGATGTAAGGTAAGATGAATCCAGGGATGTTCAATTGAAACTGGAAGTATCAATGTAAATTTGTATTTGTGTTAAATTATATAGACACCGAAAAACATGGAAATGAAGATGTCTGTGTATTAATGAGATAGAATATATAGGTAAGTTTCCAATATTTTAATGCCTAGAAGCAATGATATCCCATGAGCAATGAGTCCACCAAGTGCCTAGACATATCTGCACATCTATGTTCACTTGTGTATATGGAAATATGTATCCAATATAAGCTAAACATCACCCCAATTATTTATGCTTTAAAGTATTTTTTTTTTAATTTTATTTTAATGGTGCACTGTATTCATACATCATAGTGGGATACAAACTTTTGTAGACATACATGCACACATCGCCCAGTCAGCCCCCACCCAATCCCCACCCCATTCTCTCCCCATCCCTCCCTCCCATGCTTGGCTTAGTGGTTGACATCTAGTATTATAGCAATTTATCCAAAATTAAAAATGATAATCTCACATAACAGTTTCATTTGTCTGATACCAAGCTTTTGATGACTTAAATATAACATTTCAATATTTCTTTTTGCTTTCTTTCTTACCAGAGAATATTTTTTTCTTTTTTTTTAGGTGAAACTTTCATATATTTATTTTTCAGAAAAAAATCTATCCTGATATGGAATATGGACTCTAGATACCCAAAACAATCTCGAAGCAAAAACAAAGCTAGAAGATGTATATTTTCTGATTCCAAACCATATAAAGCTACAATAATTGAAACAGTGTAGTACTGTTCTAAAGGCAGATATATAGACCATTGGAGTTAAATACAAGCCTAGAGCTAACTTCTTCCCTATATTGTCAACTTATTTTTGACAAGGTTTCCACGAACATTTGGTGGTGGAAATTAATAATCTTTTAACTAAATATTGTTGAAAAATAATAATTACATGGAAAAGAATAAAATTGGACCCTTACCTAATCCCACATACAAGTATTAACTCAAACTAGATAAAAGACCTAAATATAAATCTTAAGACTATAAACTTTTAGGAGAAAATCTGGGTCATAAAACCTCACAACATTGAAATTGGCAGTGATTTCTTGGATATGATTTCAATGGCACAGGCAACAGAAGAATATACAAACTCCCTAAAAAATAAAAGAAAATATTGTATATCCAAAGACAATGTAAACAGAGTTAACAGTTACTAATAGAATTGGATAAAATATTTCCAAATGCTATATCTGAAGGTATATTAATATTCCAACTAGAAATCCTAAAAATTAACAACAATAAAGGCAAACAATACAATTTAGAGATAGGTAAAAGACTAACATAAATAATGAATCTCCACAGATAACCAATCTTAGTTGTCTGTTGGATGGAAACTCTTGTTTCTCTGGTTCTGGTGAGTGTTACCTATTTCCTCTTTGTAGTTAATCTCTTTGAGTATTTTCTCTAGCGCTGGTTTTGAAGACATAAATTCCTTCAGTTTCTGTTTGTCATGGAAGCTTCTTATTTCTCCATCTAATTTGATAGAAAGTTTTGCTGGATAGGAAATTTTTGGCTGGAAGTTGTTTTCTTTCAGAGTTTGGAATATGTTACTCCAAGCCCTTCTGGCTCTCATGACTTGGTTTGGGAAGTCTGGAGTGATTCTAATTGGTTTGCCTCTGAATGTCAGTTGGCCCTTTGTTTTGTTGCCTTTAAGATTCTCTGCTTGGCTTCCACATTGGTCATTTTGACAATTATATGGTGTGGGGATCCTCTTCTCGGATCCTGTCTAAAGGGAGTTCTATAAGTTTCCTGGATCTGTGTATCAACCTCTTGTTCTATATTTGGAAAATTTTCTGCTATTACTTCCTTGAAGAGATTGTTGATCCCTTTGGTATCACTTTCTTTTCCCTCCTCTATTCCAATTATTCTTAGGTTAGCTCTCTTAAGATGGGCCCATATTTCTTCAATGTCAGATTCCAGCTGTTGGATATCTTTTTCTAGATTAGAAACTATGCATTCATTTTTGGATTGCTCATCTTCTAAGAGTGAGATTCTGTTCTCCATGTGGTCTAATCGGTTGTTTGTGCTTTGAATTGAGGCCTTTACTTCATTAATTGCATCCTTTATCTCTTTTTGGCTCTCTCTGAGTTCTTTTCGAAGCACCTCTATTATTTCTACAGTTATTTTCCTGATTTGATCTTCTAGAAATCTCTGATTTTCTGTTTTATCAGGTTCTAATGTTGTGGGGTTGTGCACATTCATTACTCCAGTGTTATTCTTCTTTCCCATGATTTCGGAGGTTTGTGCCTTCTCTGGGTTCTTCCCTTGGGTCACTATGGCTTCACTTAAGGTGCTCTGGATCTCGAGTCTGTATTATCTCAGACCCTACTACTCCTTTACTGGGTTGTATCACAGAGTCTCCGACCCAGGGAGTCGATAGAGGCTGCTTTAAACTATGGGGGGTGCCAGGTTGCACGTTCTCCTATGGTGTGATATCTCTGCCACCACCACTCCCTCACTGGGTCAAGTCCCAGGAGGCACAATACTGGGATTTCTCCTCTGTGGCCCGCAATTTGACTCACTGTTCTTGAGTACGTAGATGTAGCTGTACTGGACTCGGTGAATTCACTGCTGCTGCCGCCGCCGGTGGCAATATGGCGCCTCTGCCACGCCCTCGGCCATGAGGCTGGCGTGTTTTTTCTTCTCTGGTTTTGATTTCCACTCTGAATCCCTGCAGCGTGTGCTGAGCTCAGCCACTGGGAGCTTTAAATGCTGTCTGCGCCGAAAGATCCCGCCTGGCTGTTCCGCATCGGCTCACCTCGGCTTGCTGTAGCCGTCCGCTGAGTTCGCCGCTGCCGCCGGCAGTATGGTGCTGCTGCCGCGTCCTCGGGCGCGTGTGTCTCCTCTGTGGCCCTGAGCTCTGTTCTCAGTCCGCTTTCTCTCTGGAGCCTGGTGGTTTTTTTGTTTTTCTGGTGATGGTGTTTTCTGGCTATGAAAGGCGCTCTTTTTGTGGTAATGGAGATTGGTTGTTAGCGGGACTCTTAAGCCCCGCTTTTCTCGGTCGCCATCTTCCCGGAAGTCCTAAAGTATTTTTTTGCTTCTGCTACTGGGGATGGAACTTAGGGGAGTTCTACCTCCAAGCTATACTCCTTATTTTTTATATTTTTTATTTGGGAATAGAGTATTACTAATTGCTGAGACTGGACTGGAACCTGTGATCCTCCTGTTTCAGCCTCTCAAGTACTGGGATTATAGGTGTGCACCACCACACCTGGCTCTGCTTTAATGTCTTTATAGTTACTTATACAGAGCAATTATATCATCTACCTACCTACCTATCTAATCTCTTGATCCATGCATCTATCTATATCTCTAATATCCCAGGAATAGTTGCTATACCTTTTCATTACCATGATGAATATAGAAGAAATATACTTGTTTCTGGCTTCTATGTTCATGTGGGTAAGATAAATTTTAAGTAAAAAGAGAAAGAAACTGTTTTCATATTTTAATAAATGTGAGAGAAAAATGAACAATGCATCATGAGATAGTAGCCTGGCAATTTAGTATAGACACTTAAGGGTCAAAGTTTTACTTGTATATGCCTAAAACTAGAATCACTTTTTTTTTACTTGCAGGGATATTTTACTTTGGGGCATTTAATTTCAAGTATCAAACCTCAACAGACGTACATAAACCATTTTCCAGTTTTTATTTTGTAGCAATTAATCCCCCACTCCATCCCCAAACTTAGCCTGGAGCTTTCTCTTTCTACATAATTTTTTGCAAACATAAAATAAATATTTTTTAGAAAGTGGACATATCTAAAAAATGTAAATATCCTCTGGCTACAGAAAATCAATACCACTACCCAAAACATAATCCATTAGTAATGTGTCAGACACTGACTTTTTTTGTTCATTTAGAAGAGAATAAAAATGCATTCGAGTCTTTCCAGAAAACTCTATGTAGTACCTTACTTTTATGAGAGCTGTTGGTCTGAACTTTAACCCTGTCATAGAGTATTCCTGGTCATCACATCTTTAATAACACCCCCATGGTCCATGGCTCTCTAAGAACAGAAGCAATTAGTTAACAAATGAGTGTGTTTGTGTACTTTTGTTGCCATTTGTTCCTTTCTTCATGAGCTGACTTTGGAAGGACTATGATAAATGGATATCTGTTACTTTTCCTCATTAGGTTATCTCAGAATTCACTGTCTCCTGGTTTCAAGGATGATTGCAGAAATATGACCATAAAAAAGAGCTTCTCATTACACCTGGAAGCAGTAGGAGTATAGTATTTATAATCTCATTATCTCAATGGATCGTTGTAGCTGTGCATATGCTCTCATTATCTCCACTGGGGATTGTAATGATATATATAGTCTCATTTTCTGTGCTGTGGAATTGGAGAGTTACATTTAAAATGGAGTGTTCTGCACTATAAGTAATATAAGGTGGGTAGATAACTGGTTGAAAGTGCATCTAGTTTTTTTCTTCCTCATTAGTGTTTCCAATATATATATATATATTTAATGGAAATATATATATTAAATGGAAACACATTTTTTGATTCTCAAATTTCTATAATTAGAAAATTCTAGTAATAGTGGACACATATGAAAACAGAATGAATGAAAATAATGAAGAAAATATGAGTTAAGATATAACAACTAATCATTACAATGGATGGCACTTTTTCCACTGATCCCCTCACCCACCCTAGGATTGTCATTAAGTCAGGATGAGAGAGAAAGAAGGGGGGGAGACAATATTTTAGTTTTCAACTCTTTGTTCTCATTTCATTAAGTATTTTGGGAACTATTCTTTGCTTATAATAGGTAGCTCAATATAAAACAAATTGGTTTTAAGCACTTTAATAAATATATTATACAGTCTCATATAGTTGAAGGATAGAACTAAAATTCAAAAACAAGAAAAAGAAAACACATAGTTCACATGGCTACTAATTTATGTTTACAAATAAACTTCTCTAAAATAAGACCAAATGGGTAAAATTTAGCCTTCTAAAAAGAAGTGATGATATGTGTCTCTAAGTAACCTACTATGGTGTTATAAACATTTTCTAAGAACCTCCATGTTTTCTAATTTTTATTGAAAAATACAATAATTATTTAGAATCAAGACTTCAAAGAAGAAGTTCATATAGAAATGCAGATAATTCAAGTACTACCAGCAGTCTCTAACTTACAAGCCTTGAGAAATATTAAATTTTATTTCTCTTCTTAAAATCCACATTAAACTCTGAGGCTTTCACCCACTCTGTTAATAGGATATTCTATTTCATTCTCTTGTAAACTTTCACATATTTTTATCTATCTATCATCCATCTATCAATCATCTATCTATCATCTATCTATCTATCTATCTATCTATCTATCTATCTATCATCTATCTATCCAAAGCATCTACTCCCTTTTATAGATTCATGACAAAGAGAAAATGGAAAATGAGATATTTTTAGCCGCTATTTCTTCTTTTACATGAGTTTTGTTGCGGAAAAAATGTTTTTGAACAATTTAGTGCATCCTTCATGAAGTAGTTGCTTTTTATGGCTTAAGTCTCTATGCAGGTTGTAGAATTTCTGTCTTAAATTCAACTACAGGTGACTGATTGATTCTCTTAGCTAATGGGCCTTTAGATTATATTCAAATGGAAATGTCACTATTTGTCTTCATCTATTTTGCATTGATATAACAAAATACCTAATGCCAGATAATGTGAAAAGAAAAGGCTTTTTCCAAACAGCATGGTACCAGCAACTGGTGTGTGTCCTGTGGCTATATTACAACATGGCGTACAAGCAGAAGGGGCACCTGTAATTGAGATCACACATGGCAAGAGAGGAAGCAGGAGACCCGGGAGGGCTTGGGCTCACGACATCATAACAACATCCTTTCTTGGATACTCATGTAGTCCAAGAGATGTGCACTAAACTTTTCATGAGGGTGATCCTGATTATTACATTAGGGAATTAAGCTTGAACTTGAGTTTTGATACACAAACCAAACCCAAAACATGGCTTTCTGACTCTGGTCCCCAAGGTTCTTATACTCCTCATAGTGCATCATGATAGTTCTTAAAGTTTTAACTCCTTCAAACATGATTCAAAAGTCTCAGATCCCAATTCCTATCTATCTATGACTCCAGACAAATTTCTTTCCGCTCTGAGACTAGTAGATAAAAATTGAAATACATATTTGCAAGATACAGTGGCTGGATTCTTTATCTTGCTCTAAAACTTTCTTACTGCAAAAGGGAAAGACAGTAAAGCAGAAAGGAACTGGTCCAAATTAAGACTAAAACTCAGCAGAACAGACATTAAATCTTAAAGCTGGAAAACAATCTCCCTTAACTCCATGTCCAACATCTTCTGCATACCGGGCCAGGTAGTGGAGCTTCCAGACCCTGAGCGAGCCAGCCCTATGGCTTTGCTTGGTTCAGCCAACATAGCTGGGCTCCCAGGGTGGCTTTGAACACTGGTGTCTACATCTCTGGCAGGTTGTTGTTGCAAGCCGCCATCAATACTACTGCTTGAGGTCCCATAAGCTGTGGTTCCATGCTTGAGTAACACAAAGCATTCTTGTGGAGATTCTCTGCAGTGGCTCTACCCTGGAAGCAAGCCACTGCCTAGCCTAACAGGCATTCTTTCAAATTTCCTTGGAACCCACCATGATCCCATAGCTCTGGCATTCTTCCCTTCTGCAGAATAAGCACCATGTGGAAGACACCAAGGTTCAGTCCTTGCTGCCTTTGGAGCAGTGGTACCGGCTGCACCTGGGTTTATGTGAGCCACTGCTGGGGCAACTGACCACTGCCTCAGAGTAGGGAAAACAGGTTCTTGAAGCAACCCTGGGCAGGGACCCTGTGGAGGCACCAAAGCCTGTTTTCCAAAACTATTTTGCCCTGAGCCTGTGATGAGAGAGGTAGGTGTCTGGCTGATTTCTGAGATACCCTGTAGGTTTTCCCCGAATGATCCTTATGTATGTAGCACAGGGCTTCCTTCTATCCATCCTAATCTCTTTAAAAACCAGCCGCTCCGCTGTACTTTCAATTTGTTCTTTCAAATGCACTTTTCTTTCACTCTTTACATGGTCAAGCTGCAAATTTTCCAAACCTTCTTCACTATTTCTCTGCCTCTAGACATCACTATAAATCTCACTGAAAACAGCCAAATCTATGCATGCAGCTCCTTCTGTCTTTTGCTCAGAGAATTCTTTTACTAAAAACCCTAGGTCATCACTTAAACTCAGCCCTCCATAAAGCCCTGGGGCAGAGACATAATGTAGCCAAGTTCTTTGTAATGGTGTGACAAGAGTGGCCTTTCCTCCAATTCCTAATGAGACATTCATCCCAGACCTATCAGTCTGGCCTTTACTGTTCACATTTCTATCAGCATTATAGTCACAACCACTTTCCCAATCCCTAGAACATTCTATATCTTCCCTGGTCTTTTCATCTTTTTCTGCATTGCTGGAAACTGAACCCAGGTCCTTGCACACACTAGGCAAAGCTCTACCACTAAGCTCCACTCCAAGCCTTCTTTTTTCTTTTTTTCTTTTTTTTTTTTTTTGGTGGTACTGGGGTTCCACCAAAACCCTTTTACCTCTGAGCTACACTCCCAGACCGATTTTATATTTTTATTTGGAAACGGTCTCTTAAACCAGCGAGGCTGGCTTTGAACCAGCGTAATCCTCCTCTTTCTGCCTCCCGAGCTCAGGGATTACAAACTTGCGCCACCACGCCCGACTCCAGCCTTCTTTTAATCAGCTAAGCCATCACTAGAATCCCCCATAATGCTCTGTTTTATAGCAATACAGGCCTTTTCTATATTATGTCTCCAATCTTTTCGAACTTCTTCCCATTGCCCAGTTCTAAAAATGCTTCCACATTTTCAGATGTCATTATGGCAACAATTTCCATTCCTTGGTACCAATTTTTTGTCTAAATCTATTCTGTGTTGCGATAACAAAATATCCAATGCTGAATAATGTGTAAAGAGCAGAGGTTTACGTAGCTCGTGATTCTATTGACTTGAAAATCTTAAAAGCATGGTGCTGGTGCAGGTATTTGGCTAGGGCCCTTTGGCTATATAACAATAGAAGTGAGCATATGCATAAGAGAAAACAAGACACCTGGGAGGGCCCAGCTCAGTCTTTCATAACACACTCTCTTGGGAACAGATCCACTCCAGTATACCATAATTAATCCTTCACAAGGACAGTCATAACCCAACTAACTTCCGTTATACCCTACCTCTTCAGTATCACATCACTTTAATTTTATTACACTGGCAAAATGATCCTTAACATGATTTTTTACAAGAACAAATCACATCCAAAGCATAGCACAATTCCACAGAGACTGAGTCAAGAGGAGCTCAAAAGCTCAGTCACAGCCAAACCACATTCCGCCCTAATCCCCTCGCTTTCACCCACTGAATTTATTCACACAAAACAACTAGGCTTAAAGTTGGGCCTGGACTTATTCTAATTATACAAGATAAGTTTCTATTTTATGGGCACGGGGCTTCTTCATTAATATATGAGCATAATATCCATCTTCATTAAGAAAGTTGACTGACTCCCAGTGTGCTTTTGGACAGAGTAATGAGTAGTGATGTTTTTTTGTTTTTTTTTCAATAGACTTTACTTTTTAGGGCAGTTGTAGGTTCATAGCAAAATGGAAGAGAAGATATGGAAATTCTCATAAAACCCTCATTTCCTGTATGCAAAGCTGTCCCATTAGGAACACCCCATTAGAATGGTGCATTTGTCACAACTAATTAACCTGCATTGGCACATAATTATTGCCCATAATCCATTATATAACAGTTCATTCTTGGTATTGTGTATTCTATAGGTTGTACAGATGTAAAGTTACTTGTATATGTCATGATAATATATAATACAATATACTATGCAGTAGTATATTAGCAGCCTCATTCCCCTGAAATCTTCTGTCCCTCAGCCACTAAACCATGCCCTTGCATCCTTAATTATACTGCCTTATGCTATGGGGTGAAGCAAGGAGAAGGCACTTGTCACATGTGGGCCTCTTGTCCTTGGACTTTGCAACCACCAGAACTTTAAAAAATAATTTTGTTTTCTTTATAAGGTACCCGGTTAGTGGATTTCTGCTATAGCAGCACAAAACAAACTTCACGTTATACTTTTAGATTGCTCATATTTTATTTCTTTTTCCCCTTATGGTTTTGTATGTTGTATATTCTATTCATCTTTATGGAGAGCAGTGAATTTTGAACTGGCATATTTGACATAAGAATTTAAGATTAAATAGTATAAAAAGCTTATAAAGCTTTTAAGTAAAATTAATACCTCATGTTTTCTTGTTGTTTTTAAATTACTTTCATTTGACTGTGTTTCACACCTTAAAATAAGTCCCTGTTTTCATTTTTCTTATGGTTATTTTAGGTTTATTAATTTATTTGCCTACATGTTCCTGTTGGAAACTCACTTATTCCTTTAGAATTCATTTTCCTTCTTCCAAAATAATTGTTTTCAAAGATTTCTTGTGAGTAGTACCCTCACTCAGTCTTTATTTAATGGAAATCTGTTTATTTCACCCTCGATCTTGCATGACAATTTAACTGATTACAGAGTCCTCTGCTGACAGTTATTTTATCTTTACAATTTTAGCATTTTGAAGTTGCTCTTCCTTTGTCTCCTAGACTCTACTTTTGTTGCTTGACAGCAAATATATTTATTTGCTGTCAGGTTAATTTGTAAGCAGTATATCTTTTCTCATTTTGTCTTTTGTAAGACTTTTTTATTTAGTGTTCTGCAATTTCACTATAATTTTATAGGACTGCACTATGTAGACAATTTTCTGCTAGGGAGTGTGAGTGTGTGTGTGTGTGTGTGTGTGTGTGTGTGTGTGTGTGTGTGTTTTATACTAGGTCCATGCTTATCTTTTTGGTAATTCCAGAAAATTCTCAGCTTCCATTGAACCATGCATTGCCTTTTGCTAATTCTGTTACCTTCTGTATCTCCTAACTTTTTATGTTTCTTCTCTACACTTCTCCCAACTATATTCTCATTCATTATCTGAGATCAGCGTTCAGTTAACATGTTCTCAGCTGTATCTAATCTGTCATTTAACTGTTTATTATTTATTTATTTATTTATTTATTTATTTATTATTTTTGCGGTACGGGGGATGGAACCCAGGGACATTCTACCTCCAAGCTATACACCCCTAATCCTATTTTTTATTCTTTATTTTGAAACAGGGTCTCACTAAGTTGCGGAGGGCCTGACTAAGTAGCTGAGCGTGGCTTTGAACCTGAGATCCTCCTGTTTTAGCCTCCTAAGTACTAGGATTACAAGGTACAAGCTTGCACCATCATGCCTGACAAACTGAGTGTTTTTTTAAAAAGCTTTTTTTTCCCCAGAAATTTTATTTAGCTCTTTTTCAACTCTGAATTTTTACCTGTTTTCTTTTTTAATAGTTTTATATTACAGATCACTTAAAATATTTATTGTTTCTCTGCTTTTCTTGTTACCATATTTACTTTTACTCATGGTAGAGTATTATATTTACTCTGGTAGAGTACTATGTTTTGGTATATGTGTAATTAAGTGGGAATAAATCTTCCATAAAACATCATATGTAGGAGTTTTAGCTGAGGACCTTGGCACACACTTGTAATCCCAGCACTTCAGAGACTGAGGCAGGAAGATCAGAGGTTTGTGTCTAGCCCTAACAATATAGGGAGATACTCAGTAACTTAGCAAGACCCAGTTGCAAAATTAAAAAATAATAGAAAGAATTAGGGTGTAGCTTGGAAACAGAACATCCCTCGGTTCAAACAAACAATTAGGGCGATAGCCATATGTAGTTACAGAAAAAAATATTTTAGGGAGAAGTAGTCAAATGCCAATAAAAAAGCTAAAAAATTTTTGAATTAACCTCTTAGGAATTTGAGGTAATATATAGACTGAGAGTTTCAACCCTAACCCATTTGCAATGTAGGTTATGAGTAAGATTTCTCACAAAAATGTTTGTGCAGTCGAAATCTTTTGTAGTTGAAGGATTGGGGTGCGGGGAGAAAGCTTGTATCCTTTTACTAAAAGTGTAAACCTTGCTGGATCCTCGCTTTTTGTGCCCTTAGGAGGGAATGCTATTTTTAACTCCTCATTTTCTCACCTCACCCTGGCCTGAGAACCCTCTCCTAGCTCATATTTTTTTAAATAGTTTAATTCTCAGTTCAGTGATGGAAAATACCTCCACCAAGGAAGCCATATTATCAAGACTTTGGGATTTTCTGTATCTGTTTATAACAACTTCACATTCTTACAAAAGCCCATACATTTAAAACACTGCATATTTTTTTTCTAGCCTTTGAGTCTGTATGTTACAGTAGGATATTCAGACATTTATTTATTTATTTATTTATTTATTTATTTATTTTTGCAGTCCTAGAGATTACACTGATGGCCACCTGATACTAGGCAAGGACTCTACCTCTGAGCTAAAACACCAGCCCTAGATTTTCAGATATTTTAATTCACAATCAAGGACCAGTCTGTCTTAGTTTACTTAACTTGCTACTACAAAATAATTCAACTAGATAATTTATAAACAACAATCGATTTCTCATCATGCTGGCTGCTGGGAGGTGCTGGATCAAGGCCCCAGCAGATTCAGATTCTGTATCTGCCAAGGGCCTGCCCCTCAGAGGTGGCCATGTGCACTCCCATGGGGAAAGGGAAGCAGCTCTCTGGGGCCTCTTTGTTCAAGGCCCTTTTGCTATTCATGAGGCTCAAGCCCTTGTGATCTGGTTACTCCCAAAGCTGTCTTTACTCCAGCACACTGAGGATTCAATTTCTATGTATTAAAGCTAAAGGACACAAATATTCAGACCATAGCAAGCCCTCAGTTTATTTCTTTCCTGTTCCCTTTCTCCAACTACTAATTTCCATCTTTAGAGTGTTTCTTATAACACTGAGAAAATCTGATTAAACACATCCATAGGAAGTTGCAGGGTTACTTGCATTTTGAAAGAAGATACTTAAAAGCATTTACATCATGTCATCTCCAATTATAAAGCAAACATCTGGAAAGTACTAATCAAATATACCTAGTCTTAAACTTCACTTAGTCATTTTACAAGAGCATAACTTTTCATTGTCAGCACCTCTTTCCTAAAAGAAGTAGAGAAAGTTTATGGTTGAATTAGCAGAAAACATATTTTATTGCCATATGTCTCATGAATTGCAATCCTCATAAATAGCTACCAGTTTAAAATCTTAAACTAAAATAAAAACAACAAAAACTCTGTTCATTTAACATCATATATTCAATTTGGCTCCTATGCCATTTAAAGTAACTAAACAAATACTATAACTATTTATTGTAATAAAAATGCAAGTGAAGTTTTGTGAGAGTTTTATCAGTTTTTACATTGAAGAGTCTTGAGTCAGCTGTCCATCAGCTCTCACATTTTTCGTTTCCTCTTAGTAAATACTTAGAATCTTTTTTAGTGTTTTATGGGAAAAGAGTGTTAGGATAATATATTAACAGAGTACAAAAAAACCCTCAAAATATAAGCAGAATTTTGTTAATTTTTGAATTCAAATATTCATAAAATAAAAACTGTACAGCTATTATACTACATAAACAGTCATTTTCTAACTAGCCCTTCTAAAAAGTAGTTTAAAGTTTTTCATTTGGTTTAGTAAAGAGTTTTTGTGTAAAAACATTTTCATATGTTCATGAGGCCACTATTTTAAAATACTTGTTCTGTTGAAAGTAAAATTCTGTCTTCAACCCAGGTTTATAGCATAATTTTATTTCAAAAGCAATATTCAGTAATACTTCATTTAACAAGGGCTCTGGGAATAAAATTCACTTCAGACAAAGTGACTTTTTCTCTTTCCATTAGCTTGAAGTTATTGGAAGCAAAAGCTTTTTGTATGGTGGGAAAAGGAATGTTTTATTCCTTTGAATTGTAGGCACAGAGTATACAGGGTAACCTGCTTTTGAAAGAATCATATTTTTCAATAAGGAATACAAAATAATGTTAATAATGAAATGTTAATAGTGTGATAATGATAATTATAGCATTTCATGCCCCTCTACAACCTTTGCTAGAAAGATCATTCAGAACAATATTTTTAAAATGTCAGATTATGACACATCCCTCATCTAGGCATCTGATATCCCTCACTGTTTATAATAAAACTGCAACCCTTTCTATGAGTTATAAAGCCCAGCGTGATTGGGTCCCTGCCTCCTTGTCTGGTTTCACCTCCTAAAGCCCCTCTCCCCTTGCTCCAGCTAAGCACACTCTCCTTCTGAGGCATTTGCATGTGACAAGTGCTCTCCTGGAATGTTCCCTCAAGTATCCTCCACATGCTCAAATCTTTGATATTTCAAAATTTCAAAGGGTGAAGTCAAGGCCAGGGTGGTAGTACACTCTTGTAATCCCAGCATTCCGGAGGCTGAGACCAGGAGAATTGCAGTTCAGTTCACAGACAGAGTCAGCTACTTAGTGAGGCCCTTCACAACTCAGAGCCCCCAAAAATAAAAAGTCTAAAAAATAGGGCTGGGGTTGTAGCTCGAAGGTATAATGCCCTTGGGTTCCATCCCCGGTACTGTAAATAAATAAATAGATAAAGAAAGAAAGAAAGAAAGAAAGAAAGAAAGAAAGAAAGAAAGAAAGAAAGAAAGAAAGAAAGCCAGCCAGTCAATCACCATGGCTCATGCCCACCTGCTACTTTCTATCTGCTTACCATGTAATATTTATTGTCATAACATTTATCATTGTTCATTTATTAAGTCCCAACTATGTACCATATGCTTTCTTATTTGCTGAGAAAAGCAGATAAATATCCCTTCTCTCCTAAAACTTACATTTGAGTTATTATCTGATAATTGGCTTATTTTTTATTGCCTGTCTCCTGCCACAACCCCCTTCAACTTGGAAAGTAAGTTCCAGGCTAGCAGTGATATTATTTTGTCACCTTTGTATCCTTAGAACCTAGAGCGGTGCCTGCAAACAGTAGTTGTTCAACACACATTTGCTAAATAAACAAATAATAAAATTAATTAAAACAATAATGGTCATGCCTACATAACATTTTCAACACAAAAGCAATTATATGTATTGTCTCTTTCAGATGTTACAGATGTATGCAATGTTGATAATGTCATTTTGCAAATTAACATGAGATTTTAGGGAACTTTTATGACTTATGCAAAGTCACATGCCTAGTATGTTATAGAGCTAGGTCTTCATGTAAAATTTAAGTAGCTTTGAAAATTTTTTGGTATCTGTAGATCAAATCCAAGGCCTAACCCATATGGGCAAGCATTTTCCCACTGAGCTAGAGCCTCAGCCCCAAATCTTTAGGATTTTTGTTTTGTTTTGTTTGACTACCAATTATATTGTGAATATAGACAAATACCCCATGCCAGCACAGCCTCCTCTGAAGACTGAGAAATAGCGGATGTTTATTTCCCTACTACATTTATAATTGGAGAAGATAACCCAAGTCACCTTAAGGCTCTTTTAGAAAAATATTTCTTCTATTTAATATATATATGTCCCTTCTCCGAGCTACACTCCCAGACCTATTTTATACTTTTTTTATTTGGAAACAGGGTCTCTTAAGCCAGTGCGGCTGGCTTCGAACCTGCGCGATCCTCCCGCCTCCACCTCCCAAGTGCAGGGATTACAAGCGTGCACCACCACGCCCGGTTTAAAAGATATATTTATATAAGCAAGATTCTCTTTGTTGTCTACCGCTTAACATCTTCTTCCTACAGTTTTGTTTTTTTTGTTTTTTTGTTTGTTTGTTTTTGCGGTACTGGAGATGGAACCCAGGGCTATTCTACCTCCGAACTATACCCCCAGCCCTATTTTTTATTCTTTATTTTGAAACAGGATCTCATTTCTTCCTGCTTTTAAATGTGCTTAGAATGTGACATTTGGAGCTGTTGCAGCCACAATATGACCAACAGGAAAGACTGCTGTGATACTGAGGACGACATATCAGAAGGATTTACAATACTTCATGCTAGAGATGAAACTACACACTTCTGGAATTCTTGTTATATAAAAGTATAACCTTCATTATCTATGTCACTATGTTAAGTTAATCAATTTATAGTAGTACAGACTCTTATTTCAAATTGTTAAATAACTAGTCTTTTTATTTTAGTCCCTCCCCCTCTTTCTCTTTCTGTGTTTTCTCCCTAAAATAGTGTATGGGGCTTTAGCAAATATCATAGTACTTTCATTGTCTCAGAAAAAGATGATTCCCGTCTCCAGGGTCTTCTGCCTTCCCTCTGGCCACTGTGACAGGTGGCTGGGGGGCCAGTTTCTCTTCAGAGAAAAAACTGGCTTCGCCAGTTTCTTTCTTCAGAGTCTCTTCACCTCTTCCTTTCTTTGTGTGGTTGACTTCCCCTTAGATCTGCTGACTCAGCCTCATTTCCACTGGTGCTGGTGCTTCTTCTCTCCTGGAATGTGGCTGTGACTTCAGTTCTCCCCCTACATTGAGCGTTCCCCTGTCATGTTGATCACAGAATCACGTCTTGCCACTTAGCACACAGGGAAGCACTTGGTACATTTGTGTCTCACTGGAACCAATGCAGTTGAAAGGAGACTGAAAGAAGGCAAATGAGCCCTCAGGCTGGCTAAATCCTTTCCAGTTCAGATTATAGTCAGATACACTTATTCAAATTTGTCCTAGCACGGTCAATTGACAAAGTCCAAAATAGATGGGAAATAAAAAGGCCTTCTTTCTTTGACTTTTCCTTCTAATTCTTTTATATACTCTTCCCATCTGTGTGTGTGTGTGTGTGTGTGTGTGTGTGTGTGTGTGTGTGTGTGTGTTTGTACTATCTGAAAGCCACATCTCCAGCTTTTTATAAAAATTTGAAACAAGGTTTTGCTAAGTTGTTGAGGTTCTCACTAAATTGCTGAGACTGGTCTCAAACCTGTGATGATTCCAAGTACTAGGATTACAGGCATGCCACACCATGGCCAGCACATATCAATCTTAATAAGTGAGAAGAGTTTATCTCCACACATGCAAGCCTCTCTCCCTGCCTGTCCACTTAAAAATTATTAGGGACTAAAAGAGCAAATTTTCTATTAGTCTTTTTTTCACACAGATTTCTTAACACCCATCTTCCATATTCCTACCCTTTCACTTATAGAATAACACTGAGAAATATCATTTATGGAGGGAAAAGCAAAGTGTAGCATGGCACTGTGACATTTTAAGACATTATTCCCTTTACCTGATCAACTAAAACTGATGAAAGCTAACCTGATCAAAAGAGATTTATTGGAAAGATAGCTATGAATAGCTAAAAAAAAAAAACTAAAGGGAATGCTTTATGACTGGTTGAAAAGAAGCCAATTCAGCAGACTAGGAAGTAGAAAATGATATGTCTTCGCAGGGTACCATCAATTAATGCCAGTGGGTAAGTTTCAACCTATTGCAATCTTTTTCACGTTTATTTTGCTTGTAAGTTTAGGTTCTCAGGGAGAAAACTCTTCTTGTCCCACCTCCAGTTGCAAGCCTATTCCTTAGCTGACACAGAGTTTGTACAAATTCTCTCCCTCATTCTAAAAGGAAGAAAGATAATTTTTCACACAAAAAGCCAGAGCATTGTTTTCAGGATGCTAAACAGATGTCAGGCAGCAAAAACAACAGATGTCTATTATATAAGAAAATATTTGAAAAGGAAGCTTTTTCACTGTATTTCTTCCTCTTCTTTTGTAAAACTTCCATCCTCAATTCTCAACATAATGCTTTTGTCATTACCTACCTCTAGGGCAGAAGACGTAGAAATGATTGTTTTATCATTAAGACACTTTATTTATCTTAACCATTTTAGTTGATACTAAGGGAACTCAGAAATATTAGGGTGCAACAAAACAGCACAGTTTGCAAGCCTATACATATATAGATTGTGCTTTGGGAGCATCTCTCCATCGAAATTTTGAAGTAAATGTGTATTACTTATTTACTCCACAGGTAAAGAAGAAAAAGGTCTCTGGTGCACTTATACAACTTATACATACATCATTATGGCAATAGAGTTGAAGAGAGTGGGGCCAGTCTCCCAATTTGAAATTTTTCAACAGTGATAGTGCTTCTCTAAACTTTTTGTTGGAATAAGGGAAGAACAAATCAGATAATAGAATAAAAGGTTATAGTGTTCAGGTATGTTTTTTATCATTAACTTAAAGGTACATTAAATTATTGTGAAGTATATGAAGATTTTTATTAAGAAATATTGCAGTGAATGTGGTTTATATTAAATACTTCATAGAATGTTTATTTCCTAGAGAAACCATTTTTGTACTATTATTTTATTCAGAACTCTTTCCAGGCTAACATATTCGATTGAATTGCTAAACTTTACTTCTTCCCTAAAGAAGGCAACATTTACTGAACTTCAACAAAATAAATTATTTTCTTTCTGTCTTTCTGATAAAAAAATAATCAACTGCCAAAATTACAAAAAATAAAGATATGCATCACCATATTAAAACAAGGAGAGTAAACATATTCCTGTTTTGCAATCAAGCTTTAGTCAAATCTCATAATCAGGAATAGAATAAGCTTTGATGTTTTGCCTTCAATCAATTTTTGAAAAAATATGTTTTACATGTTTTATTTATTCAAAAGTTAACTGCATTAGTTGTATGGGAAATGCAACTTTAATTTCCCATCTGAATTTCATAAAGAATCTAAAGGGATTTCGTCTTTTCTCATATCAGTGTTTGTCAGAAGAAATTCCTGCAGTTAGATGAACAGAGTCCTTAAATTACATTCCGAGGCAAAGCAGATCTCTCTAGGGTATGCGATGTTCTAGGACCTCAGAAATTTACACTTTCGAGAAGTTCCACCTTATAGAATCCATTTTTCAGTCTGTCCCTAATGCCAATAAACAACACACAGGCAATTTATAATGCAGTAAACAGACACTCAGAGTGGGCTTTTTTGCTGAGCAGTTTAAACAAGGCCACTAAAAACAATGAGACCCTGAAAATAACCTCTTTCATCTTGTGTGTAAGCAATCAATATTAAGACACTAGAACTCCTAAAACACCAAGATAAGTCGTGTGAATACTTTTGCTCTAGAAATAACAGCACAGGCTAAAATTTATGAAAAATAATATAGAGAATGGCAAAAGTATTATTATAAAAATAGATAAAGTACCAAAGCATATACTTTATTATGTACGACAAAATGCAAATTAATGCAAGACATGATGGTTTTAATTATATTGTGTAACAAAAAATGCACTCAAACAAGTAATTAAATAAATCATCTAATTAATTTGGCCAAAATCAGACAAACTTAGTCATTCTTTTGATTCATGATTTTAAAATATTATTTTAAAAATAAATCTACCATTTTAATTTGTGTGTCTTACAGGAACTATAAATCTAACAAAAAAAACTCCATATTCATTTTCCAAAAATAAATATGAGACCTACTTTTCTAAAATTAGGACAAAATCTCACTTCAATTCAGAAGGATGAAATATACTATTGCCTATTTAGATACCTTCTAATAGTAGCACAAACATTATTTGGAACTACAATATAACAAACTTAGTAAATAAAAATAGTTTTAAACATAGTAATTTTAAGATAACAATATTCAGGATCATATTTTTCTAGATTTATATTACAATAATTTCTATATCAACAAATTGATTTATCAATATAGTTAGATATAAGTATGATCTGAAAGGGCAAACAGACACATACAGTCATGTTTCTAAGGAATATATAAAAAAATGGAATCTTTTTTTGTGATATTGAGAATTAAATCTAGGAGTACTCTACCACTGATCTACATCCCCAGCTTGTGTGTGTGTGTGTGTGTGTGTGTGTGTGTGTGTGTGTGTTTACTTTGAGACAGGGTTTCCCTAAATTGTCTATGCTGGTCTCAAACTTGGGATTCTTCTGTCTCAGCCTCCCAAGTAGTGAGATTTCAGTGAACGTGATATCTTAAATGAAGTCTTTATTTGGAATTTGCAGAAACTGATAAAAATATACTTTTTTCTCAAAGAATAAAATAACTGACATGTAAGAAAGAAAAAGGCCATTTTTGAAATATTTGGAAGCATTTAAAAATAGGTGCTTTCTGCTTTCATTGAACCAAAAGTGGTAATGTAGTAGGAATTTTAAATGCATTAGGAACAAATATAATGAAAAATGTAAGAAGGTCTCATTAATAGATTATTTCCCAAGTCTTGTACTAGCAACTAGTAATGTGAACACATTATCTCATTCAAAATTTCTAGTAAGCCAGGTGTGGTGGCACACGCTTGTAATCCCCGCGCTTGGGGAGGCGGAGACAGGAGGATCACGCAGGTTCGAAGCCAGCAGTGCTGGCTTAAGAGATCCTGTTTCCAAATAAAAATATAAAAATGGGTCTGGGAGTGTAGCCCGGAGGTAGAAGGGCTTCCAGAAACCCCAATACCACCAAAAAAAAATTATAGTAATATAATAACTTTGGCATTTCCCATATTTCTGAAAGGAACTTGAGTTTTGAAGAAACTAACATAATTTTTCCCTAAAATAACTTATATTTTCTTAATATACAACTAGAATAAGTAATAGATTCTTATTCTTTTTTTTTTTTTGGTGGTACTGGGGTTCCTGGAAGCCCTTCTTCCTCTGGGCTACACTCCCAGACCTATTTTATATTTTTGAAACAGGGTCTCTTACGCCAGCATGGCTGGCTTCGAACCTGCACGATCCTCCTGTCTCCGCCTCCCAAGCGCGGGGATTACAAGCGTGCGCCACCACGCCCGGCTAGATTCTTATTCTTTTAACAACAGAATTACCTAATACTTCTTGCTTAATTTTATTTATCTAAGTCAACCTCTATCAGTCAATGTGCTTAACATTTTCCAAGACAAGCAAAGAAAAACTAAAAATTAAAGAAAAATTTGCAGCCAGAAATTATTTTTTATAACCTTTGTCTCTACAAAACAGATAAGAGCAAGAACATTTAAGAGTCATAACATAGCTGGACATGGTGGCCCAAGTTTATAATCCCAGTTCTTGGGAGGCTGAGACAGGAGGATCACAGATTTGAAGCTAGCCTCAACAATTCAAGGAGGCCCTCTGCAACCTAGTGAGTCACTGTTTCCAAATAAGAAATAAAACTGAGCTGGGGGTTTAGCTCAAAAGTAAAATGCCTCTGGGTTCAATTCCCAATGGCACAAAAAGAGAGAGAGAGAGAGAGAGAGAGAGAGAGAGAGAGAGAGAGAGAGAGTCATAACTTGACAAAGGAGAATAGAACCAATTTTATTTTTTATCTGTGGTGATTTCTTCAAATTCAGCATTAGCCATTTTTGTTTAATTTACTGTTGTTTTGGTATGACTAGAAATTTCTCCCACTAGTAGATTTTAGAGCAATTGAAAGTAGATATTACATACTTATTTCAAACAAATTATAAACTCAGGTAGACAACATGCTTTTAAAGTTCTTGAAAATGTTTTAATGTATTTTCACAAACTATTTTTAAATTCTTCTTTGAAGATGAAAACCAGATAAAATTCGGTTTTATAAAGAAAAGCTAATGATAATTGTTTTAAATTAATTGAATAATGTAATAAAAATTCGTGTCTTGGTCTTGATCCAGTTTTTGTTGTTGGTCTTGTTGTTGTTTTAGTTATATACAATATTCAAAGTATAGATTTTATTTTGTTTTGTTTCTGGGGTAGTACTAGGGATTGAACCCAGGGGCATTCTACCTCTTAACCTCTGAGTCACAGCCTCAGCTTTTTTTATTTTGAAACAAAATTTTTACTTGTTATTTGATTAGGTTTAGCAAGAGTCCATTTTCATACTCATTCAATATTGTTGAATAAATGTTCCATAAAATTTGACAACATAGTTTTGTTGTGTGATTGATATAATTTATAATCAAGCTTATTTCGTTAAGTGTCTCCAAATAAACCATATGTGTAAGCACAGTCTCAATGATTCCACGACAGAAAGTTCTAAAATCTTCATGAGTTTGTCTTTACCCTTCAATTGCTTGAACATATTCTCCCACTGAAACTCCAACCCCTTCAATTCCTCACGCCGTTTAGACTGTTGTCTCTTAGACATCATCTTTTTTCCATAGCCAGGTGTTCTTGTTTATTCCATTCTTCTTGTATGTAATTTCAAAAGTTCATTCAGTGCATGTTTTATAATAATAATCTATGTTTATCTATAATAATAATAATAATAATAATAATAATAATAATATGTTTTATATAATAATCTGGAAGAATTCACAAATTCTTCCAGATTATTCTACCACCTTCATGCAGATGACTCTAGTAGACACAACCTCTCAAGGTTCTGTGACAGCTGAACCCTCCTTCTGTTCCATGTACTGAACTCCCTTCCCCATCAAGTCTTTGATCAAACACCAGTTTTCCAATGAACCCTTAACTGAACACATGAGTTGCAATCTGCCCTTTTAATTCTCAGGACTCTTTCCTTGTTTTATTTTTTCACAGTAGTTATTATCTTTTAACACAGCATATATCTATCTTATGTGTTATGCTTATTGTCTGTCTTCTAAAACTCTGAGAACTCTACAAGAGATAATATTGTGTCTGTCTTTTACACTGATGAATCTCAAGAGCCGTCTTGCTTCTAAAAAATATTTGTCAAATGAATGAAAACAAAACCCAGATCTATAAAACAAAGGAATAAAGGATTTAGTTACATTAAACTAAAGATATCTCTAAAGTGAGATATGCTATAAAATAAGCTATTCTATAGTTATATGTAGCATATAAAAGTCAGTCTGTATTTGTAGCACAGGTAAAATTCTTTAGGACAGAGCTCAGTTTAAATTAAAGCAAAAAAGCCAGAAGTTAATGATAGACTATTATTGATGGTTCTTTTTATCACAAATTATATTATTTTGTAATAATATAAATGCACCTCTTTCTTTAATATTTCCCTGAAATAACTTTTTGCTATTTGTATTTTTATATGTAGCTGTGTCTTGATACTACCAATAGTTAGCTTGAATTTTTGTAGCTGAAACATTTAATCCCTACACATTTCTTATTACAATTGGAAATATTTCTATCATTTTATGTCTCATGTTTCTCCTAAATTTTCAATTATTTTTTCTATTCTCTCTTGTTTTGAAATAAATATTGTTACTCTTCTACTTCTGCAGTATTCATTTGGAAACAATGCGCTTGTTTTATATTTAGGTATTTATATTCTAAAACTAACAATAATTAAATTTTTAAAATCCAGAGTTAAGCAGAGCGTGGTGGCGCACACGTGTAATCCCCGCACTTGGGAAGCTGAGACAAGAGGATTGCACAGGTTTGAAGCCAGCCTCAGCTACTTAGTGAGGCTCTCAGTAACTTAGTGAGACCCTGTTTCCAAATTTAAAAATATATAAAATAGATCTGGGAGTATAGCCTGGAGGTAGAAAGCCTCTGGATTCTACCCCTAGTACCACAAAGAAAAAAGAAAAAAGAAAAAAGAAAAAAGAAAGAAAGGAAGGAAGGAAGGAAGGAAGGAAGGAAGAAAGAAAGAAAGAAAGAAAGAAAGAAAGAAAGAAAGAAAGAAAGAAAGAAAGAAAGAAAATCCAGAGTTAAATGAGGGTTTACCTCCACAGTGACCATGTGGCGCTCTCAGAATACTTTTTTACTCCTTCAGATTTTACTCACTGCCCAACTGTTGTGCTATTATCACTGTGCAGTCTTCAATTATTTATTTCTCCTGCTTTATGTTATAGCACAAGCTATTATTGCTAAAATCATATTAAAATAGTTTTATATTTTACCAATGTCTTGCATTATGTTTCACATTTTAGATTTTTCTATTCACTCAATTTTCCTCTGCCTATAATGCAGCCCTTGAAATTTTCTTTAAGAAACTTCTGTTAGGTTACAAACACATTTTATTTCACTTCATCATTTCATTCTCTTATCCTTTTCTTCCTTTTCTTTAATTACGACATATCTTATATATAGAACCACAATTTTCTTTATATACATTGACGTCAAAACTTTTAAAGAGAAACTAATACTCAGTCTTGTAACAACTATCAGTTTCATATTTGTGGAATTATGTACTAAGGACTTTTTTGTTTTAGTCCAGAATCTTGTGCTATTCATTATGTTAATGAGGGTTATTTCTAGTGTTGGATATATAACTTGTATCACTTATACATAAATGAGTATTTATTTTAGAATAAATAATTCATTAAATCAATATTGTATAGTTCAGCCAGGGGCTATGTAATCTCCAGAAAATCACTTCCAAACACAGAAGCTATCATTGAGGCCACTACCTGGTTCTGAATCATTACCATCCTCTTCCCTTTGGTTTTGCTGAAAACAGAGAGGAAAATAGAATGGAAAAATGATAGGTTCCATGATCTGGTATTTTTAAGTCTTTGGTGGAAATACCTGGAATTTTTCCAGAAATTAACTATGTTGCTGGCTTATATCCTGTTGGGAGGGAATGACCACAGTTTTAAGGTCTTTCTTGTTTTGTTTTGATGACATGCTTTATATGGATAATCTATATGTGATTTCAGTGATTAAGAGACCACCACAAGGCTTCTTTCAAATGCTCAGTGTAATGGTCTCATTCAAAAAATTAGAGATGGGAATATGTAAGACAACTTTGTGCCAGAACTCCACTGTGTCTTGGTCTCTGTATGGCATCTTCAATGATTTGTATTTAACATCAGACTCTATATATAATAAACATAAGCTGGGCGTGGTAGTGCACGCTTGTAATCCCCGCGCTTGGGAGGCTGAGACAGGAAGATCGCACGGGTTCTAAGCCAGCCTCAGCTACTTAGTGAGGCTCTCAGCAACTTAGTGAGACCCTGTTTCCAAATAAAATTTTAAAAATAGGTCTGTGAGTATATCCTGGAGGTAGAAAGCCTCTGGGTTCCACCCCTAGTACCACCAAAATAAATAAACAAATAAATAAATAAATATGAAAAACTAAGTTTTTCTCTTTGCTTCAGTGAAAACTTTCATGAATGTTCTCCAATAAAGGTTTGGAGAATCATTTTCTGTATGTGTAATTTAGGAAGTTGTGATGTGCCTCAATATTTGACCTCTCCTTTTATGAGCAGTGGGTCTGTAAATTAGCATAGCTGTGAAAACTATTGTGGATATATTTCTTTTTGTGGTAGCTAATGTCAGATTTATGGTTTCCAGCTCTGATTTTTTTTATGATTCAAAAAATTTATATAAACCCAGTTGATTAGCTATCCACCTTGCCAAAAGACCATCATGCTTTATTGGTTATTTCACACATCTCTGCAGACCTAGCTTTCTAATTACTGACACTGCTGACAGTTGACTAAGTTTACCTTGCCTCTAACAGTGTTAGTGCCATCTAGATTTTACATTCCAAAAATCTCCTTATGAACAATATTATTAGTGATATTTGGATTATTAGTGATCCTATTCAATATTATTAGTGATCCTATATCAAGGCAACCTCCCCTACCCATTACTATTTGGGGAAGAAAGCCAAGTTTAAGTGTCCTAAAATCCTAATGTTCTCTGAACTACAGCATCCTACAGCACCTTAGTAAAGAGTTCATTAGGAGCATCGAGTAGATTCTCAAGCAAAAAACAATAAACCAATTCTAACATTCTCATCTCCTTGAATTTTCTGATCACTTCTTTAATATGGTATCAAGACAATTCCAGAATCTTTGAGAAACTCCAGGTACATGGCCAATTTGCTTGGCTGCCATCAGCAGTCTTTTAAGAGAGCCAGATATCCCAGAGCAAGATCACTCTGTTCCAGAGTGAATCAGCATTGGGAATGAATTTGATGAGACACTCATGTATTCTATACAGAGAGTGAAATTTACCCTTGCACAAATATATTTACCTATCTTCAACACAAATGTGGTTGTCCAGGCCATTCATGTTAGTAAGAGCATTTTAATTTTACTCATTCTTTCAGCATCTTCCCTTTCATTTTTCACATTAGAAAAAGATGATTTTGAAGCCTAAATCTGATGTGGCTTAATACTTTTTAATGGAATCCCACTATTCATAGTAAAATACTAGATCAATAACTTTGGCTTATGAAACCCTATATAAGCTATCTTACCCTTCCCATTTCTTCAGGTGTATCTCTTGCTACACTGCCTATACTTCCTCCTTTTCTCCTGCCATTTTGGCTGTGTGTGTGTGTGTGTGTGTGTGTGTGTGTGTGTGTGTGTGTTTTGTGGTGGGAAATGAATTGAACCCAGGGATATTTCATCTCTGAACTCCTAGGCCTATTACTTGCAGACAGGGCCACTAAAATGCTGAGGCTGGCCTTGAACCTAAGATGCTCCTGTCTCTGCCCCCTAAGTACAAGAATTACAGATATGTACCACCAGCCTCTGTTTGGCTACCTTTAAGTTACTTCTTTGTACAAAATGTCTACCACTGTAACTACATTGAACCTTATCTAGTTACTTTCCACTTGTTTGGTTCAAGTCCATTTTTTCTAACACATTTTCATGAAGTAGAAGTTGATAGTACAATTTCTTAATCATTTCATCGGTATATCTCATTTAATGATTTTTATGTGTCTAAAATTCCTAGAGCTCTATAATTACATTGAAATCTGTAGTCTTCACTTCTCTAAATTTATTTGTAGAATTTAAGAGTTGCAGAAAAATTTGTTGTTAATTCAGTTTTTGAAATGCAATTTATATTCTGTTTTTGGTCTAGGTATATTATATGTCTGTATATATATATATATACATATATACATACACATACTTCTCATTACTCATAAATATTTCACTATACTGTTCAGGGTGATACATGGAGAAGAATTTTATGCTGAAGATGAACTTCTTTATTCAGCTCAGATATATTTTTTGTCACTAATTTCCCTCATCTTATTTTTTTTCCTGGTACAGTATTTATTATATCAGGAAATGATACTACTGTAAAAATGCTAACTATAATTAGAATATTAATTAAGAAGGTGGCTCTGTATTCAGACTAAATATATTTAAAACTTAGCCCCCACCATATTCTATTCATGGTGACTTTAGGCAAACGTCTCAAACTCTTTTTGTCTGACTTTATTTATAAATGATTAATATTTTTAAAAATAAGCACTTTGGAGCTGGGCATGGTGGCACACACTTGTAATCCCAGCATTTGAGAAGCTATGAGAGGAGGATCACAGTTCACAGCCAGCCTCAACTACTTAATGAGTACTTTTGAAACTCACTGAGACCTTGTTTCAAAATAAAAAATAAAAAAATAGGGCTGGGTGTGTAGCTCAGAGGTACAATGCACCTGGGTTCCATCCCCGGTACCTCAAAAATAAATAAGTACTTCTTAGAGGATTATTATAAAGGTTGTTTTTATATATGTGATGCTTAAAATATTACCTCACATATTAAATAAATACTTTTACTATTATAGTATTTGGCAGAGTAAATACAAGAAGAGTATAGTATTTAAGTGTTCAAGAAATTAAAAAGAAATTAATTTGTTGTAAAAATATATAGCAGACAATCTAAAATTTAATGCAAATTTTGGAAAGCAATTGTTTTAAATTTATTCTTAATCAAAGTTTTCCAGGGGGTCAATATGTCCAGGAACATAAAGCCTATAGTCAAAAATAAAAAGTGCCAAAATTCTGCAAGCAAGCTGTGGGGAAACATTGTAACCTAAAATATTCTATTGTTATAAACACTCAACTCATGAATGAGCTGACAATATTTTTTCTTTTTGGCGTGATACTGGGGATTGAACACAGGAGCATTCTAACTCTGATATACATCTTCAACCCTTTTTATTATTTTGTTTTATAAATAGGGTCTCTCTAGGTTGCTGAAAGTCTCATTAAGTTCCTGAGGCTGTCCTCAAACCTGCAATCCTCCTGTTTTGGCCTCACGAGTACTGGGATTACAGGCATGCTCTACCATGCCTGGCTCTGAGTTGACAATTGTTAAGAAATACAGGTCTCTGGCCACAGGAGGCATGGCTGCTGGTTCTTTATTTGGGGCCTGACTGAAGGTCTGCAAATATCTGTCCTAAGTCAACTTAACCCAGTGAATAATAAAACTAAATAAAACTGAACATTCAACCATCAGCAGAATTCTTTCTTTGAATGTCTCACCTTCTCTCTTTACATGGTTCTCACTGGGTTCCATAGAGGGTATTTGCTCTGACAAATTCCTTTCCACATCACTGCCTTTTCTACCTATTACTCATATTTCAGATCTCATTTTAAATATGCTCCCTCTGAGCAGACTTTCCGACCCTATTAAGAGTACTTTCATCTAACCATTATTCACTCTCTTAGCAACATGTACTTCCTAATCCAAAAAGTCATCATGCTTTTCTAAAATTACTTAATTTTCTGACTCATTTGCTTGACTCACATTCTCTTTCAGGAAAAGGGCAGTGCCTGATTTTCTGAGTGTTATGTTCCAACCAATTAGGACATTGGCTTATATGAAATAATAATAGGCGTTCACTAAATATATGAAAAGATTAATTGAGATCATATCTGAGATCTACTGTGTTCATATTTTGCTTTTATGATTATTCAACTTTAGAAATTTGTCCTTTATTTCAAGAATTGATTTTTCTAATACCCTATCTTATATTTACTCCCTCTGTTATGCTTTTCAAACAAAAAGTCAATCATATTTTCTCTCCAATAATCATTTTATATATCTTTATCACTACACTTTTAGCCTATTCAATCCCATTGAATTTCCTTTTATTAAAGATCTGAGTTGAAGATTAATAGTTTTCATGTTTCTTGTAGGAACAGTGTTTGAAAGGATCGTGGTTTTACCCAGTGCAGAGATTGTTCCCTTTTCTTTCTGCCTCATGCTAATTTTTTAAATAAATTCTGTGAATTATTCATATGGTATTCATAAGATCTTCAGCCTTTACCAGAAATCTACATTAACCTGGGTCCTGACTTGGCTGTCACATTATTTCCCAAGAGGAATCAAACAGAGAAATACACACCAAGAAGAAAAGGATTCAAAATAGTATGTTAATTATAACTTGACTTTTGGTCCCAAACTATTATGCAATGCACTAATGATGTGAATGATCTGACATGGAACATATGGAACTCGCTTTTGCCTCATTTGCTCTAGACTAGGACTCAAAGCCAAAGTGAATATAATGATCTATTTCCCCTAAGCCATGAAAATATTAAAATTTACAATTCTGTTGAGATGAAATGAACCAGCACTTGAGAAAATGTATCTGGGGAGACAATGTAGGAAACAGTGTTCATTTCCAGTGTCTAGAATATCCTGGTCAGCCATTTCTAAATGATATCAACTAATTTTGGTAATGCTTTTAAATAAGAATACAATGGAAAAGGAGGTAATAAAGGTGGATACAGAGAGAAAAGATAAGAAAGAGACCAAGACATTTTTATTGTGTATATATGTCACATTTTTTTTTATCTATTCGTCTGTTTATGGACACCTAGGTTGGTTCCATAATTTTTCTATTGTAAATTGTGCTGCTATAAACATGGATATCCATGTATCACTTTAATTCTTTTGGAAAGATACCAAGGAGTGCTATCATTCCATCTCATGATTACATTACTAGTTATTTACGGAACCTTCATACTGGTCTCCACATTAGTTGTACTAATTTGCAGTCACACCAAAGTGTAAAAAAGTGCTTATATCCTCACATCCTTGCCATCAAGGATGTGAGGATACAAGTCCTTGTTTGTATTCTTGATGATTGCTCTTCTAACTGGAGTTAGCTATAATCTCAGTAGAGTTCTGATTTGCATTTCCCTGATTGCTGTAAGAAGAACAAAATTATGTCATTTGCAGAAAAATGGGTGCAACTAGAGAATATTATGCTAAATGAGATCAGCCAGTCTCAGAAAGTCAAGGGTCAAATGTTTTCTCTTGTGTGTGAAAGTTAGAGAAAAAATAGAAAACAAAAAATTTACATAATTGAAGAGATGGGAGGGCAGTAGAATAGTGGAAGGGGATGTAGGAGGGGACTGGGGAAGGGAAAATGAAGAAATGATGAAGGAAACAGCTCAAATTATTCTGTACCCATGTATGAAGGCATCACTACCAATCGCACGGTTATGTATGGGGAGGAGAGGGTAGCCTATGGGAGCTGAAGGGAAGCATACCAATACCTGTGTGCATGTTAGTCTGTGTGAACTTGAAGTTCATTATGACGTAGTATTATAGCACATTAAAATGAAAGCAAGAAAGCATCACTTTAACATTCAGTGCTGACCAGTTTAACCTATGTGACAAACATATTTTCCAAATAGCTGCAACAAAATCTCTCTGTGTGTTCTTCTCCAGTACGACCCTGTCACTCTACAAACAACATAGGAAGTTTATTTCTCCACCACATGGAATTTAAGCAGTCTTTTTGACTGATTTGACTAACAAAACATGGTACAAATTATTTTACACCTATTCTAGGCATAATCTTAAATAGACCTGAAGGTTCTTCCTTCCAAATACTTCCTGCACACAATTGGGATATTCTCTTAGAACCCAGTTTCAGTCTTCTGAGAAGGCGAAGTCACAACGAAAGCCTATGCTTCAGCCAACAGACCTGAGCTCCCTCTCAGACAACATCAACTGCCAGCCCAGTGAGTGGATCACTCTGGATGTGCAGCCTCAGGGAGACTTCAGATCACTTCAATCTCAGTCAAAATATGTGCAAGACTCTGAAGGGAGGACCACCCAGCTAAGTCCAGTCAAACCATAATGTTTCAAGAGATGATTATAGGACTGTTTGAAAGCACTAATTGTGGTTATTTATTAATTTATAGCAAGAAAATATTTGATATCTAGAAGTAGGTTACTACCACAAAAAGGTTTAAATATAAGGCATTGGATCTAATATTGGTCAGAGAGCAGATTCTTGAAGTGGCACAAGGGGACCATGCTAAAATTATAGTAAAAAAAAATTGCTATGGGGATGGTAAAGAAAACATTATGTATGTTACACAGCGCTGAGAAGTTAAGTGAAATTCTTATTTATGGTTACAAAGAAAAAATAAATTTTACCTAATAAATTGATGGCTCTAGTGAAGAATAGTTCCAGGCATCTGATTTCTTTTAGTTTCATATGATAATATAGGGAGGGAGGAAGGAAAGGGAGAGAAAGAAAGGACAGAAAAATTAAAAAAAAAACTATTTTGATTTTGAGAAAAATTTAGTAGAACTATAAAATAGAAGTTTTTTATTCCCAGCTTTTCCAAGTAGCAAAAAGTTTTCAAAGTTTAAAATTAACTTAGAATATCAAATTGAGGGTCTGGCAGCAAAATGTTGCCTAGGGTAAAATTAATATTAAGAGTATAGATTTTAGACCCTTTGTTAAGACTTCAAAAATTTAAAGAGATGCCTCATAGACTTTTAACTAAATAAAAATTTCCCAATACTCTTAAGGGCATTGTCCCATATAGCTTCATAGATAGATCAAGAAAGAAAAAATATAGGTTGTTTTCTCATCCAGACTTAGAAAATAAAGGTTAAAATAAAGTATATTGTTTTCTCTTGTATGTAGAAGCTAAAAGAAAAAAAAAAGAAAGGAAGAAAAGGGATCTCATAAAAATTAGAAGATAGACCAGTACAGAAGTGGAAAGGAGCCAGGGAAGAGGGAGAGGTTTGGCAGAAGAATTTGACCAAAGAATATTTTATGTGTATAGAATATTTTATGCATATATGAATATATCCCAAGAATCTCACTATCATGTACAATCTATCACTGCCTATCACTATCATGTAAAATATACCAAAAAAATTTAAAAATGAGAAGAACTTCTTCTGATAAAAATGTAGGTGTGCATTCTAATGGAATTAATTGAAATATAAGAATTCCATGCAATTTTTAAAGTAATTAAATCAACTTAGACTGAAAGGACAGAAACAGTTCATGATGAAAAGAGGTCTTAGCCCTCACTTTTTCACTTAAGACATGTCAGTTCATATGAACACTGAAGATTGACTCAAAAGGCAGTGCCAGACACCCTGAGTACTATTCCTAGGGAGTAGAATGTTGCTCTTGTGCAGTGCTGGGTTCTTAAAATTCCCATGGTATAATGATTGTTATAAGTCCAGTTTTATGTCCAATTTTGAAAGGAAAGTTGTTAGGATAAACAGCCCAGTCATGCCAAAGATGGCGCCTCTCCGGCTTCTCTTCCGGATTGTGCTGATTACCTCATAGCTTGCCAAAGGGGCCACGGGATGCCCAACAATCAGTCCCCTGATAACACACCCACCGGGGTATGAGCCACCCAATCAGTAAATTCCCCGTACTTTGTGCGATCTTCCGCTGTGAGCGGAAGCTCCCTCCTCCCAGCTGCCTGATATAAAAGGGAGCTGGGCTGTCTTAATAAAGCTTTTGCTTGCTTGCTTGCTTATATCCGATGGCTGGCCTTGGGTCTTTCCTGCGCCCACCCCCCTTCATTGGTTCCAAAGATCCCCGTCCCCCTTCAAAAGTATACTGTGGATATTGTGTGTATAAATATTACATGTTGAGCCTAAAGAGGGTAATAAATAATACTCTGTTTGTTTTTGTTTGTTTGTGGTGCTGGGAATTGGACCCAGAAGCATTCTACCTCTAGCTACACTTCCTAGCCCAATTTTATTTCTTATCTGGAGAAAGGGTCTTACTAGGTTGACAAGAGACTTGCTGAGGTAGTCCTTGAATCTGTGATGATCTTACTCTTTCAACCTCCAAGTACTGGAATTACGGGTGTGTACTACCATGCCTGGTTATATGTTTACTTTCCTTTTTTTAAATAGGACCTTGATGAAGAGGATCTACTTGAGGAGCACTTTCCAACTGTGCAGGTAGTTCTGGTTTACATGGTGAGGATTTGTTGCCATAGTGATGAGACCTTAGGGAGATAGAAGAAGGTGGTATGCATATTTGGCTTATTAGAGGGTTGTAAATTGTTTTAGCAAGGGAGCAAATTGTAACTTATTGCATTTACCAAAAATAGTCACAATATTTCCCATTTCACATGCTCTTCTGCAGTGTGATCTTCCCATTCACAAAAAAGAGGTGATGTCTATTTTTCCTCACCTTTAAATATGGGAAATACTTTTAATCACCTTGGACAAGGCAGACATGGCGTTGCACACCTGTATTCCTAGTACTTGTGAGGCTGTGACGGGAGTATTGTAGGTCCAATGCTAGCTTCAGCAACTTAGTGAGACTATCAGCAATTTAGCAAGACCCTACTTTTTTCTTGTCTTCATTACTGGTCCATTGTAATCATACATCTTGATGCAGTTCTGGGTGATAGAGGCATACATGCACACAGCACTCATTGAGCCTTGCCTTAGTTTTTTTTTTTTTTTAAAGAATAATAGCTCTTAGTATACAAGTTTGAAATAAATCTTTGAGACTTTGCTCACTTTAGATTTTAATCAGTTACTCATACTGCCAAGTAAAATTTTCTCGTTACCTGGTCAACTGTATTTGCCACTGTATTGCATCTATGCCGGAAATGCTTGCAAAATAATACTTTGAAATTCTAAAGCCATGCCTTCAGAAACTGGCCATATGAAAGCTTACTTTGCATATCTTAATAATCACATATCTTTTACCTAGCCAAAGCAATATATTATTTATTATCGGGAATATTTTTCACATTCTCATCCCTTGTGTTAATGGTCATAGCCTCCAAGTGCTTTCTTTTTCCCTGAAGCCAGGACTCAATTGCTACTTCTTCATATAGATCATTAACAATAAGTTCACATAGACATGAATAGGCATGTGACATACTGTACCTATTCATACCTTTATTACACCCTTCTAATCTCCACCTTTAATTAAAGTGATATGAATAAAAACATCTAGTGAGTATAGAATAGCATAAATAACACTGGGTCACTGTTTCCAAAAATTCTTATATGTAGTATGCATACAAATTTATTGAATTTAAGATCATTTTCCCTCCATAATTTTTATCCATATCATACATTTTTCTTTTAAGACACTCTTTACCTGTCCTCTCTAATCTTCTTATTCTGGAAAGATTCACTTTCAGGACTGCAAACATGAATGCTAGGATTCATCAAGCAATTTCCAGTGAAGCCCAGGAAACAAATTAAGATGTGACTTTGAGAAATAACACCAGTCAAACATAATTCTAGAACTGGGCAAACAAGATAGTTTTGTTTCTTTGGGGAGTCTCTCATTGCCAAGTCTGAAAATGATGAAATGTGGTCTTTGTGAGAAGAGGTTCATGCATCTTGAATTTTTAGGTGGAAAGTGGCCATATGAATGCATGAACTTAGTCATAATTTTCTAGTCACTACAGCACATAAAACTTATTGTGCTGTTTTTTTCCTTTGTTGGGTTTATCTTTTATCTTTGTGAACAATAATTTCCTAAGTATACCTACAACCCAAGTCATAAATTAAGGTATATATGCCTCTCTAAAAAAATTCAGTGGCATTACTAAAATCTGAGTCAATTCAAGAAATTGTAATTTTTCTGCCAAAGTAATAAATGGCTAGAGGCTTCATATTTGGTTGATTTGCTATTGAATTGATTTAATACTTTTATTCTTTTAGGTCATTAGGTTCCCACCAGGATTTTTTTCTTAAGCTTATTGAACTTGATATAATTTTATGAACAAATTGGCAATTTAGACTAAGGAAACCTAGCCATTTGTGGTTCTGAATTGCACTGGAAACATGTCATAAACAGAGCATAATGCACTGCCATAAGCAAATTGGATTTTAAAATAGGATCATTTTAAAAATTATATCTGAATTACCAATTCTCTAAATTCATAGGAAAATGAAATTGAAACGTAGACAAGGTAATATATAAGAGCAGGACAAATATCACTTTTAACTACAATTATTCCACATACCTTTAAGGTAAGCTTTTCTAAAAATATGTATGTGTGCATGTGTATGGAGTGTGCATGTGGTATGTGTGCATGTGTGTGTGTGTGTGTGTGTGTGTGTGTGTGTGTATGTATCAGGTTATTTATACTACCTATATAGATAAGCTCTCAAATCATTTCTATAGTTTAAAACGTATTTGCTAGAGTATTTCAAACTCAGCATATGGGGATACTGCTGCAACACTCCTCTGTTTTGTGTCTGATTTTAGTACTATTTTTGGCTCCCAATTACTTGTGAAATCTACAAGATCAGCACCTCTCATTCATTCCAGGAGGCCTCCAACTAGTGCAGGAGCAGCATGAATAGAATTTGCTGCAGATTCAGTTATGGTGTCACAATGATTTATTTTCCTTTTTAACATGAAATGTACATACTTAATGTGAGCAAAACCTTTAAAAAGAAAGGAAAATAAGCTGTCTCTTGTGGTCAGTGACTAGAGTATTAGCTGGACACCTAGATGTTCTCTTTGAACTGGCAGAGCCAGCAAACCTCCAAATGCCTCTGATGCCTGAGACTCCTGGCATTTTAAATCAAATTCACTCAGCCCTTATTTAGAAAAGAGGTAATAACTCTTCAGCAAAGTCAGCAATATTCCTTAAAATTTAATAAATTTCTATTCATAAGTAAAAGCTGTTTTAGCACACAACAAAATGTGTGCTTAATGAACTCACACAAATGTTTTGCATACATAATTATTACATTTGTGAAATATCTAAAAACATTTAATAGATAACCTTGTACATTTTAGTATGGAGTCCTATAATGCAGAAACTTGATTACTTGCAACATACATGATATTGCTTAAAAAATGGCCCTCACCAGAAACCATACTGGCTAGTACTTGGACTCATCAATCTCCAAAGCTGTGAGAAAAAATAAAATTTCTATTGAGTAAGCCACTCGATCTGTGGCATTTTGTTAGGCTAGCCTGAGCTGACTAATAAACAATAGTGCAACAATTATAATAATTGGAAGTTTTCTGAGTATCTGTACTATTTTGCAAGTGGTATAGTGTTATTTGAAGGTAGACTTAGATTAATTAAAAATATATTTTGTAAAATATAAGAAAATCACCAAAAATGTTTCAAAATGATATGTTAATATATAAGATAAAATGTAATGATGGAAATGTACAATTAAAACTAGGGGAGGCAGAAAAAATGGGTAGAGAATCAAAGAGTGAGTAGAGTGAATATAAAGTTATCGAGATAGTATATAATACTCTATTCACACTGTAAGTGTGAATGTTCTGATGAGTTGAAAAGCAGAGATTGTCAGAATGGATTAAAAATAGTGAAGTACAGTACTTGGGAGGCTGAGATAGGAAGATCATAGGGCGGAGGCTAGCCTGAAAAATTTAGCAAGACACTATTTCAAAATAAAAACTAAAAAAAAAAAAAAAAAAAGGAGGGCTCAGGTTGTAGTTTAGCTTGGAGGTAGAATGCCCCTGGGTTTAATACTCAGTACAAAAAAAAAAAAACCCAAATAAACAAACAACAACAACAAAAAAAAAAAAACTAGCCAGTTATTTGTGGTGGCACAGTCTTATAATTCCAGTACTTAGGAGGCTGAGACAGGAAGATCACAGGTTTGAACAGGTAGTAACTTAATGGTAACCTGTTTCAAAATAAAAAAAAATGAAATAGATCAGGGAGATATTCCTCAGAGGTAGAACCCACTGAGTTTTATCCCCAGTACCACACATATACATGAAAAAAATGAAATAAAATTTAAAAAGAAAGAAAAAAAAGACTCAATGATAGGTTATTTACAAAAAAAATTTAAATATACACATTCAGATAGGTAAAAATTTCAGAGAAAAATATATTTTAATCCTGGTCCAAAGAAGATAAGTGAATTCATAAGAAGGATTGGAAGGGAGGAATATTATCAAGGATTAATAAGAGAATTGCTTAATAATGAAAGAATCAATTCTCTTAAAGACATAATATATAATTTTGGTGGACAGAAATCATTTATTTTTTTCACCTTAGAAAATATGTTTAGCTCTTTTCAAGCCATAGTTTGGAGTTTTTAAGTTAATATAATTTTGCTACTTTTTATTAGTGCACTGTAGGCATACATCTTAATGGAGTACAAAATGTTAGAGGCATAAATGCACACATCAGCCAATTAGCCCTGACCCAATTCCCATTCCATTCCTTCCCTCTCCCTTTTTCTCATGTTTGGCTTATTGATTGACTTTGAAAAGTTTGTGAATGTACATAGGGTCTTTCCCTCTTCCCCCCTCCCATGAACACCTAATATTAAATGAGCAAACTAACAACAGATAGGAAAGAGAGAATATGAGGAAAAAACAGAAATAAAAAGAAAAATAACAAAATCCACTATTAGTGTCAGAGACATCAACACTCCCCTTTTCTAATATTTAATAGATAAATAGATCATAAAGTTGGTATGGATATATATAACCTGAAAAGCAGTACACTTGATCTAATTGGTATCTGTAGAGTACTCAACAGCAGCAGAATACTTACTCTCCTCAAACTACACTCAATGTTCACCAAGCTAGACAAGGAAATAAAATATACCTTAACAGTTTTAGAGAATAGTATCTGTACATATTATCTGCCTACGATGGAATCAACTTAGAAATTAATAATAAATAAAATCCTCAATGATTTAGAAATTAACTAGAATACTCAAAAGAAATTCAAAAATATTATAAATAACTAAAAATAAATATTTAACATTCAAATTTAAGGCTGAAGAAGCATTTAAAAGGATAAATACAGAGCTTTCTTGGCAGCAGATATACTGAAAGGAAATATATAGCTTTGAAAGCTTAAATTAGAAAAAGAGAAGGATTTAAAATCATTAACCAAAGGTTCAGATATAAGTTAACTAAAGAAAGAGTAAAGCCTTCCCCAGACTATGAGCCAAGAAGGTAGAAACATATAATAAGGTATTACTTTACATGTGTTTGTTTTAAAGATGCAATTATAAAATTCTTGATATTTTATAAGCTAAACTGGTTGTCTTAAATATCACACAAAAGCTCTTAGATCTAGATCTTATAAAATAAGTTTTTATTTTTATTACTAAGAAGTTCAGCAAGTGAGGCAGAATCTCAGTGAGGATTAAGATATAAAATAATAAACAATCTTATTTTTTGGCAGTGATTGACAAGTATCCTAATATTTCAAAAATTTCTTTATATAAAAATTAAAATGAAAGTACAAAACAAAGCAAGACATAATAAAATTTTAAATTTAGGACGGAGAAAGCAATTTTTTTTAGTACAGTATAGTATTTTAGGTTTTTACATATGAAAGATTTAATGTTTTATGTGTTTAGAGAGTCAGAAGAATATTGCATATTTCTGTCATCTAGACTAACAATTTAAAACAACCACCCAGGGAGGGTTTCCCCACAAATCCTTTCTATATTTTAAAGAGAATTTTTTGGGGGTGGTACTGGGGTTCCTGGAAACCCTTCTACCTTCAGGCTATACTCCTAGACACCTATTTTTTATATTTTTATCTGGAAACAGGGTCTCTTAAGCTAGCGAGGCTGGCTTCAAACCTGAACCATCCTCCTGTATCTGCCTCCCAAGCACGGGGACTACAAGTGTGCGCCACCACACCAGGCAAAAGAAAAAAAATTTTTTTTTACTGAACATTGACGGCATTATTATTCAAGTTGCAATTTAGAAAGCAAAGAAATAAATATTCATCTATGTCTGAAGCTGTACTTTGACCTACATAATGGACAACTAAGTAAAAAGAAATATTTCATAGAAGCAAAATCTATAATTAAAACTTTCACTACAGACCAATTTTGGCATATTAAAATAGACATCATAAGGAAATGAACCCTCATGTAGCCATTATATAATTTCAATAATTATGAATTCATGGTAGTCATGAACTCACGCATTTATCAAATCTGCATCATCATGAAGTAAATCTCAAACTACAATGCCATTTTATCCATAAATATTTCACTATATCTTCCAATGATAGAGTATTTATTTATTTATTTATTTATTGACAGTACTGGGGATGGAACCCTTCTACCTCCAGGCTACACTCCCAGACCTATTTTGTATTTTTTTTAATTTGGAGACAGGTCTCTTAAGCCAAGTGAGGCTGGCTTCGAACCTGTGTGATCCTCCTGTCTCCACCTCCCAAGCGCAGGGATTACAAGAGTGCGCCACCACACCCGGCATAATAGAGGTTTTAGAAACATCACCATAATGCTATTTTACAAGAAACATTTAATTCCCTAATATCTTTAAATACTTAATAGTCAAAAATCTGATTGTCTCATAAATGTTATGTTATTTTTCCTGTTTGTTTGAATCAGTATCTATATATTGTCAACATTTTATGATTGATGCATTTTGTTTCTTCAGTATATATTTTTCTCATCAACTATTTGTTGAAGAAAAAAGGTCATTCATCTATCTTGTGGAATATTCTTCTATCTGAATTTTGCTCATTGCGTTTTCATGGTATCATTAAATATATTCCCCTATTTTCTACATTTCCTTTAAAACTTAAATTTGGATCAGTAGGAATGGACTTTCTTTTATCTTCATTTTTATTTTTTAATATTTATTGGTGCATTGTAATCACACATCTTAATGAGGCATACATGCACACATCACTCATTTAGTCCTTGCCCAATTCCCACCTCATTCCCTCCCCCACCTTCCTTCTCATGTTTGGCTTAGTGATTGACTCTGATATGTTTGTGAATGTACATCTCATGCATTAGGGAGTTTCCCTCTTCTCTCCTCCCATCACCCTTAGGTCATCTCCTTACTCATCTAAGGTTTCTTCTCCATTTTCTCTGTAGCTTCCGCATGTTAGGGAGAACATACTATTTTTTTCTTTTCGTGAATGACTAATAGCATAATATGCTTCAATTCCATCCATTTCCCTGCAAATAACATAATTTTGTTCTTTATGACTGAATAAAATTACACGGTGTACATATCCATTCATCAGCATCCATATAAAGTCCACATTTTATGATTGGTTGATGTATCGTTTGTTTTTAAACTATTGATTTTTCTGCTCTGTAATTCATTCATCTGTTGAATGGCGATTGTGAACTGTATGGCTATAAACATGGATATGCATGCATTAGTTTGGTAGTTTGTTTTTCATTTTTTTGGGAAGATACCCAGAAGTGGTATTGCTGGATCATATGGTAGATTCATTCCCATTCTTCTCAGGATCCTCCATACTCTTTTCCAAAGTGGTTGCACTAATTTGCAGTCCCACTAACAATTTATTAGTATCCTTGCCAGCATTTGTTGTTGTTGTTTGTGTTTTTAATGATTGCCATTCAAATTGGAGTTAGATAAAATTTCAGGGTAGTTTTGATTTGCATCTCTCTGATCACTAGTGATGTTGAACATTTTTATACATTTATTAGCCATTTACATTTCACAATAATGGCATAAAAACAGACACATAGACCAATGAAGCAGAATAGAAAACTCAAGGGGGAAAAAATCCCCACAATTATAGCCAATTGATTTTTTTACAAAGGGACCAAAAACATACACAGAAAGACAGCCTCTTCAACAAATGGTGCTGGCAAAACTATATGCAGAAAAATTAAAATAAATCTCACTTTCTCACCCTGAACAAGAGTCAATTCAAGATGTTTCAAAGACTTAGAAATCAAATCAGTTTTAGTAGTTCCTTGAAAACAACATAGTTTCAACATTTCAACAATGTTGGACCTACCATTTCAAAAGTTACATCACTTTTGAAAGAATTGCCATTTTAATATTTGTGCTGCCTATCCAATAGCATGGGATTTTTCTTCAATTTCTTTTTTAAGTGTTTTATAATTTTCCTTGTAAAGGTATTTTACCTCCTTGGTTAGGTTAATTCTTAAGTATTTTATTGTTTTGCAGATATTGTGAGTAGAAATGTTTTCTGGGTTTTTCTTTAGTGGATTTATAGTTGGCATACAGAAAATCTTCTGAGTTTTTAAGATTGCTTTTGTATTTATACACTGCTGAAATTGTTGACCAGTTCTATAAGCCTATTGTTTGAGTGTGTTGAATCTTCTAAGTATAATATCATGTCTTCTGCAAATAAAGATATTTTCAGTTCTTCATTTCCTATTTTTATTCTTTTGATTTCCTTCTCTTGCCTTATTATTCTGGCTAGAGTTTCAATATGGTGGATATCCTTGTCTTGTTCCTATTTTTAAGGGGAACTCTCATAGTTTTTCCTCATTCAGTATGATGTTGGCTGTGAACCTACTATATATTACCTTTATGATGTTGAGATGTGTTCCTTTTTTTCCCCTGGTTCTCTGTAGTGTTTTTAGCATGAATGGGTGTTGAATTTCATCAAATGCTTTTTCAGCATGTACTAAAATGACCATGTGATTTTTGTCTTTAGTTCTGTTTATGTGGTGAATTATATGGATTGTTTTTCATATGTTGAATCAGCTTTGCATTGCTAGGAAAAACCTGATTTGGTCATGGTGTATAATTTTCTTGATGTGGTTTGAATGCACATTGCTAGTATTTTGTTTAGCAGTTTTGCATCTAAATTCATCAATGAGAGATATAGGCCTATAGTTTATTTTCTTGAGCTGTCCTTATTTGGTTTTGGTAGTAATATGATATTAGTTTCATTGAATATATTTGGAATATTCTTTCTTTTTTCAATACTAGGAATGGAACCCAGGGGCATTCTACCTCCAAGCTACACCCCAAGCCTTATTTTTCTTTTTAGTTTTTTTATTATTTTTGAAGCAGGGTCTCACCTGAGTTGTGAATGGCCTCGCTAAGTAGCCAAGGCTGTCTGCAAACCCCAGTCCTCCAGTCTCAGCCGCCCAAATGCTGGAATTACAAGCGTGCGCCACCGATACCCAGCTCTTTTTTTATTTTATATATTTTTTTCTATTTCATGAAATAGATTGAGGGGTATTGGGATTAGCTCTTCTATAAAAGTTTTGTGAAATTCACCTGGGAAACCATCTGGAGCTGAGCTTTTCTTTGATGGTAGGTTCTTTATTGCTTCTCCAATCTCTTTGATTGCTATTGGTTGGTTTGAATTTTCTTTATCTTCTTGATTCAACTTTAAAAGATGTATGTGTATAGAAATTTGTCAATTTCTTTTAGACTTTCAATTTTGTTGGAGTATAGTTTTAAAGTAGTTTCTGGTAATCCTTTGGATTTCCATGCTGTTGGAGATAATATCTTTTTCATCTCTTATAGTAATTTGGTAGATTATTTCTTTCTTTTGTTTAGGTTGGCAAATGGTTTACCTATCTTGTTTATATTTTTTTGAGAAACCAGCCTTTAGTTTGGGATTTTGTTTGTATTTTTTATTCTCTACTTCATTGATTTCTGCTCTGATTTAGTAACTTCCTATCTTCTACTTGCTTTGCAGTTAGACTGTTCCTGTTTTTCAAGGGCTTTGAGTTGTGTCATTAGCTTATTTACTTAGTAATTTTAATTATCATTATGTGAGCACTCAATGCTATGAATTTTCTTCTTAATACTATCTGTAAAGTGTCCCAGAGATTTTGATATGTTGTGTTTCTATTTTCATTTGTTTAGAAATTTCTTTATTTCGCCTCTAATTATTTCTAAATTCCATTCCTTATTGAATAGTGTGATGTTTAGTCTCCATGAATGCATGAAATTTCTCTGAGTCTTCTTATAGTTGATTTCCAATATCATTTTCATTATGGTTGAAAAGATGCAGGGGATTATGTCATATTTAGTCTATTTTGGAAAAGGTTCCATGAGCATCTGAAAAAAATGTAAATTCAGCTGTAGTTGGATGGAGTATTTGTATGAGTCTAGTAGGTGCATTTGGTTTTTGATGTTCTTTGAATTGAAACTAGAAATCAACCATAAGAAGACCCAGAGAAACCACATAAACACATGGAGACTGAATACTACACTGAAATTTCCTGACCTTTTGAACTTTAGTGAGTTTTATTAATTTACAAAAAAATTTCTGGTAAAAGAAAATAAATTTATTGAAGTAACTTTTTAGATATTGATTGATGATCAATATTTAGGTTCAATACATTAAATCAGGCTGGTAAAATATTGATGTTCTAATTCTATTATTTGTTCTTCAAATATTACCTGACACCTTTACAAAAGGAAAGTCTCCTTATCCATTATTCTTACATAATTTTTCACTTTGTTTACATGGTTTCAAATTAATAAATTAATTTACTAGTATCTTGCAACATTGAATTATTAGGTATCATTAAAATTATTTTTTTATAAATCCTAGGTTTTAAAATATGTTTCAATGGAGGTCACTTATTTTTATCATCGTTACTCAAAATGTTCTATTGTTTTTAATTGGTTCACTGTAGTCATACATCTTAATAGAATAAAATTGTTCTATATTTTTAAAGTGGGATCCTATTTACATTTATCTCTTGAATTCTTTTTGACCCAATCATAATTTTTTTAGTATTTTTTAGATTTTTTATATGATACAATGATCTAAGATTGTCTGATCTAAGATTGTCTCATGTTATTTTTTTTTTTGTTCCAGATCAAAACTCAGCCCTTTCCTCAAGGATTCTCTTATTTCTTCATTTTCTTTTTTAAATATTTTATTTATTGCTGTGTGGATGTGTGGATTTTTAGGATAAAATATTATCAAAGATTAAAGGATTTTAATTTAATTTTATCTAAAGCACATCTTTAAACATTAATATTTTTCATTTTATCATAGAAGAAACAGAAATTTTGACTGTGGATAAGATGCAGGTAAGTTAACATTACACTTTTTCCTGGTGGCTCAGTGGTTTGAACTTTTATGTTAATATCTGTTATTGATTAGCTATGGACACTTAGGTGGGAAACTGAACCTCAAAAACAATTGGGAGTAAAATAACTCCCTGTTCTAGGAATTGTGTTCGTATTGGTGTATTGAAACCATACATTATCATGGGGTACAGATGGCAGAGGCATAAATGCACACATTCCACATTTAGCCCTTCCCCAGTTACCACTCCATTCTTCTTCTCTTTCCTTCTCAAGTTCAGCTTAGTGACTGACTTTGTTAGATTTGTGAATGTTCTTTTGTTTTTAAAACAGCATATAGTGTTCACAATCTGGGTGCAAGTAGTGCTTGCTGTATTGAGTTAGTCATTTTTTTGTCTTAGCTTTTCAGTGGTAAAACTATGGACTATGTTTTAAGATTAAAGTACCAAATCTGTTAATACACACTGTCATATAGTTACAATGTAAAATCAAATTTGTATTGTACAAATGTGTCAATTATATCATTCAAATTTCCACAGCTTTTGAACTTTAGTGATTTTTTAAATTTACAACAAAATTTCTGGCAAAAGAAAATAAGTTTATTGGAATTCATTGGTTCAAAATCAAAACCATTTTCATATTAAAAGAGATTATACGTTTTCATCTCAGGATTTTTATAGATAAAGGAATCTATGCACGGATTCAACAATTGATTTTCTCAATGCTTGTGGAAGTTCATAGTTATAAGAAGATAATTCCATAGCTCCTATTGGGATAATACATTCCATGCCTCCTATTCCAGTGCTCCTTCTGGTTCACTCAAGAACAGAAACTTCTTATTTATGTTTCTTTACTTTTAAATCTTGAATCCCATGAACTTTTACATGTTACATAAATGTAAAAACATGATAAGGAAACATATTATTTTTACAAGGGCTATATATTAATAATGGAGGACACTTTCATAATTGATAAATATTATTTTTCCAGGGGATAGATATCAATGATGGATGAAAATTTCATAATTATGGGTTTGTTCTGTTTTAAATATGTGAAATATGTTTCTATTATCCTACTATTTCAAAATGTTAAGCCTTAAGCTCAGTGTGGTAGAACACATTTGTAATTTCAGCCTTTGGGAGGCTGAGACAGGAGGATCACGGTTCCTGGACAACCTCAGATACTACTTAGTGAAGCCCTTTGCAACTCAGTGAGACCCTGTTTCAAAAGAACAAAAAGACTAAAAAATAGGGCTGGGGGTGTAGCTCAGAGGTAGAAGGCCCCTGGATTCCATCCCCGGTACCGCAAAAAAAAAAAAAAAAAAAAAAAAAAAAAAAAAAAAAGAAAGAAAGAAAGAAAAGAAAAAGAAAAAAAAAGTTTAGCCTTGAAGTTTGTTCAAAAATATATTTTTAAACTGTGAAGACAACTCTGAAAGTCATTTTTCTAAAGATTAACTTTTAGAGCATTATCTGGATGGAATTTTCTTCTCTCATCATGCTAAAGCTAAAACTTTTCAATATTATAAAAACCCTCAAATGGAGAGATTGAACAGTTTTGTTCTTTTTTTTTCTAAAACTTCTGTAGTAAGCCTCCTATAAGGACAGAAAGAATATATTTTGTCAATTAGTTTCAATTTTTTTCAATGGCAAAAAATTGCTTCCAGGCATATCATTACATATCTGTGTGCCTACTCATTTTTTTCCTGCCACCAAAAGATACCACTTGATCCCCTGTCAGTGCTCCAGCCTCCATTCCATTCAACATATGATTAGCTAGGAGATGGGTTAGACAGATGCAGCTGCATGAAATTATATAATACATATGCACTGATTTTTAGAAGAATAGATTTCTGCCACCCAATAAATCAAACCTGTGAAGCAATCTCTGTTCCATAATTATCATAATACTCTAATGCCCCAGGGTATTAGGAAATAAATTGCAAATGCTTTCTGTCAATAATTAAAACTTTTTCAAGTTTACTTCTTAAATCTTTATACCTGTACCCATATAAGGTTGAGATATTTAGCCTCTGAGGGAGAAAAAGAAATCACAGATAATGTCAAACACTGAAAGGAAATACATTAAATTAGATACAGAGATAAACCTATTATACTTGAAATCCAGGACATTTTCTATACACGTAATTTTCTATTTTAAAGAGCTCTTTACATTTTAACATGCATACGTTTCTAATTCCTAACATATAAAGGATATAATTATAGGTTGTCTTGAGAAATGCTATCAATGTGTGAAATGGGTTAAATTAGATGTCATCACTATATATTCAATTAAAATATTTTATATATAGTAATTGAAATTGTGAGTGAATGATTTATTTTGTACTTCGTTTATCTTATTTTTAAAAGTGTGGTTTTTGTATCATTTGGAATCATGTAAATCTTTTCTATTTTAAAACTTTTTTTTTATTTGGCTGTTCTCAGTGAAGATATACATTAACAGCAGCTATTATTAGGATAAAGTAAACCAAAATAGCTTAAATAACAAAACACTTTGTTTCTCTTATCTGTTGATTGCATTATACATTTTATGAATAAATTTTCACTAAAATGATATGCTTTTTTGTTCTTTTAAAAACATCTGCACATACATCTATACAATGTGGAAAATCTATGTGTTGGCATCCTTTTTGCATTTCACTGGTTTTTATTTTGCTGCATGTGTTTGTGGTGTTAGGCATACATCCAGGGCCCTGCACGTGCTAGGCAAGGTGATGACTCACCAAGCAACCCCAGTCATGCATCCTTTTTGAACTTGAGGCTATAAAACATTGAAGTAATTCATTATCCTATAAAAACAAGGTCACAATAAATATGCTGAAAAACATATCTGAAAAAAATAATGTGACTGATAAATTAATCTACAAAAATGACCAGCTCTCACAAGTCAAAACAAAGGTTGAGGTAGATAGGTGTTAACATATAAATATGTAAAAAAAAATCAACAATGATTTTGTTGGTCATTTTCCAAAGTCTATCTTTTCAATCAATAAAGCTAAAACTAATCTAGAGAAAGTATCTTCTTTCAAACCATTATTACATTAGCAATCTTGACAAAGCACTTCCATTGAAGATATTTGCAGGCCCTTCCTTTGAAGAAATAGCATGATTCTTCATTTTATAAAGAGTTCATCAATCTAATAATGTCAAGACCAGTTTTTGCCATATCAAATATTTTGTTAGGATGTTGAAAATAACACTGATCCTTTTATTTCCTTTTCTCATTGTGGAAGATATTCACTCTATTTCTGACTTTTTAGTGCATTGACATTTTGACATGCCTTCTACACTTATCAGGCTTCCAAAATCAACTAATCAAATCTCTGTGCTTACCTTTCTGTCTTTCGTGTGTGTTTACCTGTGTTCGTGCATGTGTGTTTGTGTGTGTGCGTGCATGTGTGTGTGTGTGTGTGTGTGTGTGTTACTGGGGAATGAACTCAGGGGTATTCTAACTCTGAGCTACACCCTCAGCCTCTTTTATTTTTGTTTGGTAACAAGGTATCACTAGGGTTCTGAGGGTCTTGCTATGCTGCTGAGGCTGTCCTTAAACACCCTGCTTCGGCCTCTCAAGTATTGAGATTACAGATATGCACCATCAAGCCCAGTTATGTGCTTACATTTCTAGCAAGCACTTTAGCTTCTTCATCCCATTCCTGACTTATTTGCTATAACCTTTTAATATTTTAGTCTATCCTGTATTAATTCACAAGGAACCATATTATTGATATTTTAAGGTTAATACATATGTAAATTTTTAATGCTGCTTGATGCTTCATTTTTCTTAACATACCTTCATAAGTTTTCCAGTTGGAATTTCTTTTCTTTTGCCTTAATAATATCATTTAAATTTTCTATTAGCCGGGCGTGGTGGCGTACACTTGTCATCCCAGCATTCAGGAAGCTGAAACCAGAGGACCGCGGTTCACGGACAGCCTCAGCTACTTAGTGAGGCCTTCTGCAACTCAGTGAGACCCTGTTTCAAAATAAAGAATAAAAAATATGGCAGGGAGTATAGCTTGGAGGTCGAATGCCCCTGGGTTTCATCCCCAACCCCGCAAATAATTAATAATAATAATAATAATAATAATAATAATAATATAAAAAATTAAGTTTCTATTGATAGAAAATTAGTATTATTTTTGTTATTGATGTTCTTTTGTTTAGATAAATGCATGTGGTTATCCAGCTATATTTATTTTCCTGAGATAACTTTAACTCATTGCTGTCTGATTTTCACAGAATGTGGAGAAATCCGCTATAATTTTATTCTTTGAAAGTTAAATATTCTTTGTTTCTCACTTAGGTGACAACTTCTATAAAACTATGTCAAGCTAACTTGTTAGGTAGAACAATAAAATCTCAAATCCTTCCAAGTCCTTGATGGACCTTTATTCATTCTGTAGAGTTCTTGGTCCTTATGGTTTTGTACATGTCTTTTGCCATATTTTCTTTCATTTCTCTTTTTGGTGCATCAACTTAATATTCTTAGTATTTTTTAATCTTATCTCAATACATGACATTTCTTTCATGTATTTCTTTTTTTCTGTCTTTGGCATATTCCAATTAAAGTCTTCAGATATATCTTCCAATTTAATAAAACTGTAACCTACCATATGATTCTATTAAGTATATCATAACAGAATGGCACATTTTTTGTGTGCATTAGTGGGGATTAGACCCAGGAGCATTCTACCTCTGAGCTACACCCCCAGCTCTTTATTTACTTATTTTGTTTGCTTGTTTTGAAACAGTGTCTTGCTAGGTTGCTGAGAGTATTACTAAGTTGCCCAGGATAGTCTCGAACCTATGATCCTCTTGTCTGTCATATTTCTTGTGTGTGGTTTAAGCAACAGATATTTATTTTCTTACCCTTCTGAAGGCCAGTGGTTCAGTGAAGTGCTGACAGTGTTGATTTCTGATGAGGCAGCACTCAGTGGCAAGCAGAAGTCACTTTCTCGTTGTGTTCCTACATGACTTTCCCTCTGTATGCATTCCTCTCCAGTGCCTCTTCCTTTCATCATAAGGACACCAGTCCTATTGAACAGGCCTACTCTCTGTAACCTCATTTTGCCCTAATCACAACCTGATAAACCCTACCTCTAAATATAATCACATTGGGGTTAGGACTTCAACATCTTAATTAGGGGGAAGGTGGGAATTCAGTATATAATATCTAGTAGTGACCATTTTTGTCTGTGTCTTCATTTTGAGGAATATTGAGCATTTCATTTCCTGGGAAGAAGCCAAAGAAATTCTTACATACAGTGGTTACCATTAGAGAGAATAAGAGATTAGAAGAATGAAACTTTCACTGTGCATTTTATGTTTTGTGCTTCACAGTGTGTACTTCTGTATGGCCTACATTTTGGCCTTATGGTAGACCAACTCAAACGTGGCTCCCCACAATGCCTGCTTGCTGGTTCCTTTGCCTTTAAACAATTTCCTCCCCTTGAGTGTGCTTGAGGGCTGCGACTCGCCTCTAACCCATGGAATATGACAGAGGAGATTGAATGTCATTTCTGTGGCTATGCTATGATTCTGTGGTTGTGTGAGATTTCTTTATTGTTAGTTTGTTAGTTTTTTATTGGTGCATTATGATTATACACAATGATGAGATTTGTTGTTATATGAGTATATATGCAAGTAACATATTTGGTCAATTTTGTCACCTAGTACCCTATGTCTTATTTATTTATTTGTTTATCCATTTATTTGTACATTGTAGCCCTCAAACTTAATGGAGTACAATATGATGGAGGTACACATTCACACATCACTCATTTCACCCTTCCTCACTTCCCACCCCATTTTGTCCAAACTCCGCCTCTCTCATGGGTGGCTTAGTGGTTGACTTTGATATGCTTGTGAATATATATCATGTATATTAGAGAATGTAGGATCTCACCTCGCTAGCTGGTTGTCTCTAGTGTCTCTCTTTGCCCCTACTGGCTCAATAAATTAAGTGATAATATTACACGGCCTTTGTGGCAAAGAATAGCCTCTAGACAGTAGACAAAAAGAAGTCAATGTTAAAATAGCAGGGAATGAATTCTCCAATGATGTGAGTGAACTAGAAGCAAACTCATCCTCATCAAATGTCTAGATGAAAACATTGTCCAGGTGAATGCCTGGATCACAGCCTTGCAGGTGGCCAGACAAGCCATAGCCAAGACTCTGGACCACAAGGATTGAGAGATGAATAGTGTGTGCTGCTTCATACCATCATGTTTATGATAATTTGTTAAATAGCATTACAGGCTAATACATGATTATCTTGAATTTAAGGTATAAAATATATTTTATAAAGTTATATCCTTGCATTTTTTGTTTCTAAAGTTTGTATTTTTTTCCTGCTTCAAATAATCTTGGTCATTTTACAATTTGTCTTTGTTATTTTTTTAATTTTTCTTTTATTTAAGAGGTAGTTGCTTTCAACTCTGAGTCTGCTAAATCCAATACCTCACATTATTATATTTCTGAATATGTTTGTATTGTTTCTTTTTCTTTCTTTCTTTCTTTCTTTCTTTCTTTCTTTCTTTTTTTTTTTTGGGGGGCAGTAATGGTGTTGGAACCCAGGGGCATTCTACCTCTGAACTATGCCCCAGCTCTATTTTTTATTCTTTACTTTGAAACAGGGTCTCACTGAATTGCAAAGGGCTGAGGCTGTTTGTGAACCTGGATTCTCCTGTCTCAGCCTCCCAAGTACTGGGATTATAAACATGCACTATCACGCACAGCTGTGTTGTTTCTGATGAGTCTTCCTTGTCATATTTATTTTTTGAGGAGTTTACTGATTTCCTCCCATAACAATTCAAATTTTCTAGAATGATAAGTGTATACATTTTTTAAGGTCTGTATGGAGGTGGGTTTCTATCTAGTACTCAAAGTGACTAAACACAGTTCACTATTTCTTTTCCCAATCTGCCTGTTTTTACCAATTTTAATAATGATAACAACAATGACTGACACTTAATACAGGACATATGAAGTGCCAGAAATTGTTCTTAGTACTTTATGTATATTAAACTGTTTAAATCTATTAAATAGCCCTATAATATTGGGATTATTATTATCTCTTTATGAATGTTAAAATTGAGGTACAAAATTTAAATTATTTGCCTACAGCCACAGAGCTACATAGTGATTGATTTAGTATCCACTATGAACCCAAAGTCCTGGGCGCTTGTTTTTGACCAACATTATGATTCATAGATAATTAATATAGTAAGTAACACTCCCTTATTTCAACACACACACACACACACACACACACACACACACACACACAAAGATTCTATGTCAAAACTCTCTCCCATTAGCCAAAGTGTCACATATCATCATAATGATCAATGAAGTAAATTAAATTTGGTTATAAATCCTAAATCCTTAATTCTTACCGCTAGACTAATTAATATGGTAACGGTAATTAAATCAGCATAAATATCATTGCTAGCAAAATTTCATGAAAAAATCAGAAAATGTTATGCCCATTAATATCTTCTGTAGCTATTCAAGCAAATATAATGCAGTAAGGATAATTAAATCTTGTGCATTGGGGAGCAAGTGGGTTTGCTTAAGGAACAAAAAGGAAAATATGCTTTTATTCTCTGCCCTAGGGAAAACAGAAGAAAACCTGACTAGGTATATTAATGGTGTTCCAGAAAGGGTAACATCTGCTCTTCTGTGAAGTATTAGATTTCTGGTTGAAGCAGAATTAACTGATTCATATCTGATATTGAATTATAATTACTTTAATTTACAATATGGTGGAAACAAACTCTAATTTTATTTTAGTTTTTAAATTACTAACTATAGTAAAAGAGAAAAAAGCTTATACTACCTCATAAGTGTATTGAAGATTACATTTTAAAGTACCTGGTAGAAAGTGTTTCTAAAGATATTTAAATTTTAGTATTTTAAAATTGATTTAACTTTTACTTCCCTTGGTTCTCTCACTTGCCAGAATTTGAATTATCAATGAATTACTGCATGAAGCAAACATGCAGGTATTATGATATGCCTGCAGTATCAAATTAGTCACAGAGAAATAATTAAAATTTATAGAAAGTAGCATCATTTTTAATCTTTTAAGAGTAAAGATACTATGTTGGTAGCAATTACCTGAGTGGACTATATAGTAATTAAAATTTAATGCCTGAAAAAGATGGTAATTTCTAATTTTAAATGTATTTCTGCCTGCACATTTACCAACCTACCTTAGTGGTCCCATGTACTAATAGCAGTATGTTTAAATAGGCTGAAGAATTCCAAAATTAGTTCTAAATTTCAGGTTGGAAGTATATTTTTATTTTAATACCTTCTTAAAATTTAATTTTATTCATAGCTGTCCTTATTTTTTTCATGTCTGGGTCTCTGAGCTATGCCAATTTACATATTTGAATTGATATAACAAATAATGCTTAAAAGTCTAATCTTATTAAATGCCTTTAAATCTAACACTTCCCCTAACTAGTTAGACCTTATTAATTAACCTATGTTATCAAAATTTATTCTAGCTAGCTACTAGGTCAAATGGGCCAACTGGCTTCCTTTAAAAATCAAAGTGCCAAGGCAGGCAGGGAAATTTATAAGAAATTATATCTCCAAAGTAGTGCACTTTCCCACTAACACTAGACTCCATGCATTACAGACCCTACTGGCTGAATAATGGCCTAAGAGGTGACAGTTTTTGAACTAAGGATTTTCCATTTCATTTTCCCATCCCTAAGTAAAGCTCTGTCATAAGTTTAAAGAGGACTGTGAAATGATTTATATGTACCATATGCCACAATTGTACTAATGGTGACAGAAACAGCTCTTTGGGCAGTGGTGATTCTACAAAAAGAGATAAGGAAATAATTGATAGTTAACTATGATAACATATCAAAGCATAGACAGCAAAAAACAAAAATCCAAATAAGATATCAGTAGCCTGAAGTATAAGAAATGGGAAAATCCTAAAAATGGAGATGTAGCATAAGCTGCATGGTATATTAAGGTGTGGATGTCTGTGGTTTCTTCTATCAGTTATATATAAGACATAATTAGTGATGAGCTGAAGCAATGAGCCACTACTTATTTACATGGCACAAATCTCAGAGGATGTTCTACTTTTCAGCATCAAGTGGGAGGGCTCAGAATAGAAGTTAACTTCTGTAGTTACTTCAAGCTGAGAAGTAGTGATTGGGCCAAGAACTACTGTTAAACTAATGGTTAATGTTTCTTGTTCTAGAGGGAAAAAATTGTAAATAAGGTCTGCTAGATAAAACAGGGAAAACAACACATGATCACTCTCCCCTAGAGTTAGCCTTTATGAATCCTTTTGTATTTACTGACACATAAGCATCTTTATGAAATATTATTAGTCTTAACCACATGATGTAAGTCTCCTTACACATGAAGAAGGAATTTAGAAGAAGTCCAACTGTGTGCCCATTCTCAATGCACAGGAAGTTAAGACCCCCTTTTTCATGATCTGGATAGGAATACTTGAAAGTAGGACTTTTAAAAACAGCATTCCCAAACCCCTGAACATGAGTCTTAGGGACTCTAGTACAAGGTTCTTGGGTTTGTCTTAATTGCTCAGTAATAGTAACCTGTTAAAATCCATTTTTACTTCTTTTAATAACAGATATAACAACAAATTTTACATTTACCTACGTAGGTTAATAATAATAGGTCCTTATATATAATTAGAGTTTATGACACAGACTTGCTGTCCCCTATAACCTTGAATATGTAGCTGTGGCTGAGGCTGTGTGTGATAAAAGTAAGGAGCAAGCCTCTTTAAAAACTTGTGATATGTCTCTGAAAGAAATGCTACAATGTTGGCTAAATGGGGCTGTCATTGTAATAATTACAATAGAGTGATTAATAGGACATTACAATTGCTGCTACAGCATTCGTTGTACAAAAGAATGGTTGAATGGTTATTTCCAAAAATTAAAAATAGAAAACCAAAATGATTACTGTGAAGCTAACTACTGTATCTGCTTAGCAAATGGAAATTCTTCAAAAAATGTATATTTTCCAGAAATACTTTAAAAAGAACTGGCCTAAAAGTCATTTTATTAAACACATTATCTTTAATAATTAATAATATATTTTATATTTAATAATACAAAAGTTTAATATCTAGAATTTACAGTTGGAATTAGCAAATATTGCTAGCACAGCTATATATGAGTACATCATTATGTCATTAAAAATAAGACATTCTAAGAACCTGTATCTTTATAAGTAGTATAATTACATATAAGAAAAATATCATGTTTGGACTATTTCATTAACTTTTAAATTTTGTGCCATCATTGTTATAATATCAATTAAAATTATTTTAATATAAATTAGAACTGAGGTAATTCATTTGAGAATCAAGTGGAATACAATATGCTGAATCACTATAATGCAATCCTGCACTGAAGCTTTGCATACAGTATATTACATATGCATCATAACAAGATTATTACCATATTATTACTATTTTAAATATAAAGTATGATCAAAAGTTAGTGTCTTAAAAGTGTTAAAATTATGGTTTAGCATCTCAGTATACTCTTAGTGACTATGCTATGATTTCAGTCTTAGCTATATATTTAGATTAAGATCATATCTTCACCTGATTCTCCTTTACTCATCATAAGACTTGAAAAAGTTTTACCCGACAATAACATTAAGCACAAAGTACAATATCTCAGTATTTAGAAGAGCTCCTATTAGTTTGCCTTTTTGACCTAGACAAGTATGAACTAAAATATCAAATAATTGATCATAGGATGAAAAAGGGACAGCATAGCCACAATAAATCCTTCTGTTTAAACAGAAAAGAATAAGAGTTATTTAGTAGTCACTGGTCCATAGCAATTCTGAAATAATATTTGACTTTACTCATAGGTGAAAAATACTCCTTGACTTAAGTTCTGGGAGTGCTCCATAGACTACTGTTCACAGGCCTTCCTTAATGGAGTTTCTTCATTTTTTTTTTATCATTTTCCCTGGACAATTATAAAGAGAAGATTGGAGCATACATTCTTCCTCCCTCTCTCTCTCTCTCTCTCTCTCTCTCTCTCTCTCTCTCTCTCTCTCTCTTCTTTTTTTTTTTTTTTGGCAATCTGGTAACCACTTGTAGAAATATGGAGATCAAGTAGACTTTAATGGAACTCTCAATCTCTCCTAGTCTAGGGTAGTCATATAGCCATATGCTTTATTTTTTCAGTACTGTGTATGGGACCCAGGATCATTCTACCTCTGAGCTACAACCCCAGCACTAGATTTTCTTTTTTATTTTGAAACAGGGTCTTGAAACAGGGTCTCACTGAGTTGCAAAGGACCTCACTAAGTAACTGAAGTTGTCCACAATCCACAATCCTCCTGTTCTAGTCTCTAAAATGCTGGGATTACAAGCATTCATCACCCACAACTGGCAAGTCATATGCTTTTTTATTACAAAATTCTACATTATAAAGTTTGAGTTTTCTACACATTTTTCAAGTCAACTCTATTTCCCACAATCAATGTACATAATATTTTCTAGCATCTCTCTCTTTCTCTATATACAAATATAGATGATAAATTAGATAGATAGATATAGACACAGATATATCAGGTTTTGGGAAAAACACTATTTTATTCTAGTACTACTTTCTTCTTTATGAATGTAATAATACTTTATGAAGCATGATTTACAAAGAATATTGAATATTATAGAAGTTTTAACAACATGCTTAATGACAATACCCTTCATTGAGGTGACTCTGAATGGTAACTTTCTGAATGAGGTATTTTCTGAAGCTATGTTTTAATGGCCACACCTTTAATTTGTTTAAAATTTTTATTTACTAACTATGCAAAATGAACTGCCTCTGTCCCTTCTAAGTAATATTTGAAAATGGGCTATTTTTTCAGATGTTATTATTTTCTTGTAGTACATCTAAAAGTTCATCAGAAACAGAATAATCTGATGCCAGAAGTATCTTTACTAAATAACTAAATGTTTAATGCTATATACAATGGGACATGATTTTTCTAACTGCCCATCATACTTTCTCACTGTTTTTCTGGTCATTTATATCTGTTTAATGGCAACCTATAATGTTGATACAAATTATACTTTACATTTCTATTGCAGTCACATTTTATTTCCCAGTAGCAACTTCTGTCATAATCAGCTATTGTTCCAGTAAAGGAATATCAACCCAAGCTCACTGACTGAAAATAACAATCATTTATTTTTCTGCATTCATTTGAAAGAACTTGGATGTATCTGGAAATACTGAAAGGCTTGATTAGTATTAACTCCAAGCTACATGTATGGTTTTATCTGTTCTTCGTGTCTCATTCTTCTGAAATTAGTAGACATCCTGAGGTCAGTTGTTCTCATTGTGGCAAAACCACAAAAACAGAACAGTTCATTTTAATAGTTTGCTTCATTCCCATCATCTAATGCCCTGCTGCCAAGACAAATCACATAACCAAGCCATATATATAGACATGGATAAATCTACCTAATGTTAAGATTTGCAGTCATTCTAACTGGAGTGAGATGGAATCTCAGTGTGGTTTTGATTTGCATTTCCCTGATTGCTAATGATGTTGAACATTTTTATATGGTCCAATCATACCACTCCTGGGAATCTTCCCAAAGAATGAAATTCAGAATATTATAGTGACTAACACATATCCATGATTATAGCAGCATAATTCACAACAGCCAAAGTATAAAAGCAGAGGAGTTGTCTATTGATAGATGAATGAATTATGAAACTATGATGGACACATAGTGGAATTCTATTAAGTAATAAAGAGCAAAATTATATCATCTGCAGAAAAATAGACTAAACTGGGAATATTATGCTAAATGAGCTCAGACTGTCTCAGAAAGTGAGAGGTCATTTGTTTTCTTTCATATATAGAAATTAGAAATTGAGAAAACAGATACCAGATAAGTGAGGAGAGATACAAGTAGAATAGTGGAAGGGAATTGGGAGGTTAGGAGGATATCAAGGAGATTTGATGAAGGAAACAGTTCAAATAGTGGTCCATTTATTTATTATTTATTTGTTATTATTTATTATTTATTTATTTGATGAAGGAAACAGTTCAAACAACATTTCAAACCTTAACAATATGTATGAGAAGAGGAAGGGAGCAGAGTAAATTCAGAGGGAAATATATCAGGTGCTATGTGCTGTATGTTTCTATATTCAGAACCTCATTCTAATGTATAATTACAATATACCAATAAAATTTTTTAATTAAAATATTTCCAGAATCAAATGGCAAAAATAAATGTAGATACAAAGAGGGATGAAGAATTGGGGACTAACATGTGATCTGTCTTATCAGGTCTGCATTTTCACATTTTTCTTTTTTCAGGGGGAGGGTATGGAGATTTATTCCAGGAGAACTGTACTTCCAGACTACACTCAGAGCTCTTTTATAAAATTTCAAAATAAGGTCTTGCTAGGTTGCTGAGATTCTCACTATGTTGTTGAGGCTGTCCTTGAATCCATGATGCTCCTGTGTAAGCTTCCCCAGTACTGGGATTATAGACATGTACCACCATGCCAAACTGCACTTTCTCTTTTCATATTCATAATATTCCTAATTAAAGAGGCTCAGACTAGTATTATTTTTTTGTCAGCAAATCTGCAGTATTTACCAATGATTAAGGTCTTGTTTCTTTTGACATTCTTGGATTATTGCTAAATCTGTTTAGGAAAACATATAGGCTTTTAGGCCTTTCCAGTGACTTCTTAAAAGCATGGAAATTTTGGTATGTTCAGGTCAGAGTGTCAGGCCAGCTGCCTCGTTTGACATGATCTTGCTTGGCATTCTGAGGAAATATCACCATCAGATGCCTGTCAGTCAGCAACAAGGCATGCACTGTATCAAGCATTGTCCCACCACATTTGGAAAGGTTTGGCTTTTTCTCTAATTAGTGGTCTTCTAGATAATTGAGTCATTCATGGAAACCTTTGATTGTAGGGATGCTTAGATTACAGGTGAATATAGCCATCTCATCCATGTCAACTGCCTCATCCACCCTCAAAGCAATATATTTGGGAAGGAACAAAATCTGTGCTACATATAAAAGGTGCATTGGCTAGATTTTTACAACCAAGTATTCTGAATATAGAAAAAAAGATACCATTTCATAAATGGCAGCACATTCAGAATGTGTACTTGTGTCCCCTTGTTCAACTTATCAAAGGGCTGGTACATGGATACAAGTCATTTGTTTCTCCTGAAGTGTTGAGCTTTTGAAATACTTACTGCAAAAGATGGTTCTGGCCAACAAAACGATATAAAATTTCTCTGCATGTTAGAGCCAAGGGGAAAATCACAATAAATTTTCTAACATCGCTCTAATTTAATACATTATTCTTGATCAATAAGAAATGCTTTGAGGAAATCTCTTCATGTAAATGCCTAGAATTGGGGAGTAGAATAAGTTTTTCCTTCTTAATCTGGCTGAGAATTGTCAAAGTTGTAATTACCATTTATCCAATCAGCATCTATTTAACTGCTTGGTTGTTAGGGAGAAACCAAATACAAAAGCTGTCACTATTCTATTACATCTGCTCTTGCAGGTGTAACTAATTGTATAATATAATTATGGAAGCCATTATTGGACTGTCAGTGACCTTAGCTTCCACAGTCTGGGGTCACATGGTCATTTACCAGTGGAAAGGAGAAAGTACCAGTGATAGATAATAGAGGAACATAGATCCTGTGAATACTGTGCTCTATCTTTGGACATAAATCTGTATATTTAGCTAATATAACTGGAGTCTTGAAGTTACAGAATTGAGCAGGTTATCTATATAAAGCAGTATGATTTACACATGGTAAAGAGTAATACTAGGTTATCTTCTTGATGAGCCTAAAATCCATTCTATTACAGAGTTGACACTCTGGAGGAGCATCAGATAGATACTCAATAGGAACGAAATTCTGATTTTGAAACCTGATAACCTTATTTTAGAGACATTTTATCCACAGACTAGCTAAAAGTATCTTAGACTAGTAAAAGACTAGTAAAAGTATCTTATTCACATAAAAGAACTGAATTTTAGAGCTTCTGTGCCCATTTCAAATAAGAAATATCTTGGATTTTTTGCCCTTAATTTCTATGTTCTTTTAGGATTAAAAAAAAATCACTTCAGACAGTGACGCAGGTTCCCAGGCAGCAGTGTACTACTTTCTAGGAAGTCAGCAGCAAAATAAACTGAAGAACTGTGGAAGAGGGAAATCACTGCCATGTATCTCTCACAGTACCATTTACTTCCACCTCTGGGCCTTAGGAAAAGTCTGAGACATCAGCATCTAGGTTTTACTAGGTGCATTGCTTCCTGAGAGAGCCACTTTGAATTAAGCCCTTTTTCTATTACACGCCACCTGTCTGACCTTAGGCAAATCTCTTAAGCTCTTAAACATTTATATGCAATAACATTATTTACCTACATGATAGAAAACAAATACAGAAAAAGTAGTAGTGCTCCATCCATATTTGTCCTCCTCCACTTTTTTCTCCCAGTTATTCCTCTTCCCACTCCACTCATCTTGTTCTTTTTTCTGATACCCCTCTTGCATCCCCAGGAATCTGGGTATTTTATAGATATTAGATAAAATAATTATGAGATGAATATACAAAATTAAAACCTAGAGGAAAAGTACTGAAAATAATGCTCATCTGAGATTCACAGGATCTACATACTTTGTGGAGATTCCTTAGAAAACTGGAAAAGGATCCACCATATCATCCGGCTATACCACTCCTGGATATCTTTCCAAAGGGGTTGAAATCAGAGAACTACAGTAACATATGCATACCCATGTTCATAGCAGCACAATTCATAATAGCCAAAATATGGAAACAACCTAGGTCCTCATCAACAGATGAATGGATTACAAAACTATGAGAAATACACACAATGGAATTCTACTCAGCTATAAAGAAGAACAAAATCATATCATTCAGAAAAAGATGGAAAGACCCAAAGAACATCATGTTAAGTGAGTTCAGCCAAGCACAGAAAGAGAAGAGACATATGCTTTCTCTAATATGCTCAACCTAGGGAGTATTAGGAATACCAGAGGGACTCCAGATAATGGAGGGGAAACCTCAGCAAAGCTAGAATGGAAGAATAGGAGAGGAAGAAGGCTGAGGTTGATTAATGGAAGAGCTACATCTGAATATGTGTAAATTTATAAATATATCATGTTAGCCTGAACACTCATTGTTGGGAGGGGGGAAGGGGGAAGCCGGGGTGGGAGAGGGCACAGTCTGAATGTATGCCATTTTCAATATGCTCACATAAAAATAAAACAATAAATTAAAACAAATAAAAATAAATAAATACAAGATTGCACATGTCTTAAAGGCTATAAAAATGGACTGCTTCCTGTGGGCCATAAATAGCATTGGAGTAAAATATTAGCAAAAAATTAGCCTTGTAGAATGCCATTGTGTTCATGGCTTAGGTTGCTGGGAAGTTAGGTTATACATTCATTTAGAACATGGCTTGCAAAGGAATGTGTAACATTTTAAAACCTTCTTGGTTTGATTTACTCACCACCTTTGTTCTAATTACTCTAATTAAGCAATTGGAGACACATATTAGACAAAATAATGGCCTGTATGTCTAACCCAGATCAGTTGATTCAAGTCATTTTCTTAATATTGAAATACTAATGAAATAAAGATATATTTTGTTAACAATCAATTCCATAAACTGTAGAGTTGATGATGCTATGAAGAAAAGAGACTATTGTGTGGTGATTTATACTTCATAATACATACATCTTGTACTATGGAGTTTATCTATAGAGAAAGATCATTGTACAATGCTTTGAATAAATCATGGTTTCACTTTGCCACATTACAAATATTAGAAGTACGTAGGTGCTGACATTCATACCAACTGCTCATGAATGTTAAGGCCCAGTTCTTACTGACTTACATGTGTAAGTTTATGTTTTTGTATTGGTAAAAAAAAATTAATGGATGACACAGTAATTAAGAAAAAATGTGAAGATAGTTAAGAGAGAAGCTGTAGTTCAAGTTCTCACATCACGATTGGAAGCAGGAAAAAAGATTAAACTAATATTAATAATAAAAAAAATCATGTGAAAGACAGTGTTCTTTGTTCTCTAAGAATTAGAAAACTTGTCTAAGGAGAAGTACCAATTATTCCTTACTTTAGTTTCATTTAGTAAATTTTCTTGGTTAGGCAATTGGCAACTCTTTATTTCGCACAGTAAGAATATCAGCCTTAAGTATCTACGTAGACTATAGGTAAAGAGTGTATTGGGAAGGATGGCCTTTACAAAGGCTGAGCAGTTTTATCAGTTAATGTCTATTGATACTAGTATAGACATTTATTCTGGTTATTAACATTACTGGTTCTTTGGTCTTGGTCTCAATACTTTCAATAAGCATAAATATAAAACAGATGAAATACAACAGTACGTTTCAAAATTTGGGGGACCAAGATCCTTCAGAGAAGGGAAACACACTGAGGAATGACCTATATTTTCTCTAGCTATCTGCAAATTTCTTGTGTGGTGAGGACAAGATAAATGTACAGGTGTCCAAATTCTTGTGGGAGTTTCACTGACCATGAAGAAAAAGACTAGGGCAGGAATTCCCAAAGGGCAAGATTTGAGGGCTTGTTCCTGGAGACAAAAGCCACATGTGTGAATTTGCAATCCTCTATTTGACTTTTTCTCTAAGTTCCTACCAACCCATCAGCCTCCAAAATAACTAGCAAAATGCTTAAAAATTAAAATAAAATAAAACAAGGAGAAATCAGCCCTTGGAGGCTAAAAATCTGAACACAGATTTGATAGTCTCATGGTGGTAAGGTGACCAAAGGCAGTCCATTGCTCAAAAGCAGAGTTTGTTATAAACCCTAAAGTTCTAGCTGAGACCTGGGAAGAAGTCCCACAGTTTCCCAAAGTAATCACTATTTTATTTTATTTTTTTTTGGGGGGGTTCATTAGAACAAAACATAAATACATTAAAGAATGCAGACTTATTACTGCATTTTTTTTTTCTGTTTATTCCATTAAGAAAGGTAGACTTTGGGGGCAAGAGGGCACTGAGTATTTTTTCTTGAAAAAGAGGAAGTAAGCCAAATAAGTTTGGATTATTTGAATGTCATAAATGTAAATTACTAAGATCAAAAAAGTACTAAACCAGCCCCAGAGAAGTCGGAAACCCATTCTCAATTGGACCAAAGTAATATGCATGTAATCTCTCCCTATACCAGAAGAAAATCAAGTCCTTTAAAAGCAATGAAGAAGAAAACTTCATTCAAGACCTCTACAATTTTTATGTACAATGTTAGACTTCTATTAAAAAACAAAAAAGGCCTTGTAACCCCAGTATTTGGGAGGCTGAGACAGAAGGATTGTGGTTTACAAACAGCCTCAGTTACTTAGTGAGGCCCTCTATAACTTAGTGAGACCCTGTTTCAAAATAAAGAACAAAAATTAGTGCTGGGGATATAACTCAGAGGTAGAGTGCCCCTGAGCTCTATCCCCAGTAACTAAAAACAGAAAATTAATGAACCTCAGTCTTCCTTCTCTACCCTTATATCTCCTCCCTAGTTCCACCGAGGTTTCTCCTCTATTATTTGGAGTCTTTTTTGCATTCCAATTACTACCTCTCTTGCGCATATTAAAGAAAACATATGGCCTTTCACTCTCTGTGATTGGCTAATCTCACTTAACATACTGAATACTCTGTATTGGAAGGGAAAGAAATTCAGAGGTGAGGGGGAATACCAAGAGCCTTGTGCATATATGTTATTGTCAATATGATTTACTTATGATGTGAGACTATAATGCACGAGTAAAAAAAATAATAAAAAATCCATACCAATTAAAAATAGTTTTAAGAGATCTCATAAGCTTTATATGAATCATAAAGTAGCTCAGCTATTGAAACCTTATTAAGTTAAATTAAAACTGAATTTTTCAGTTTCAAGTGAGAATTGTGTGGTTCATAGATCCTCCTATTTATGTTTTATTATTTTTATAAATATTCTAACCAATATAATACTGTGCTCCTAATTCTGGGTATTATAGTCCTTTCTACCTCATATCTACATACATCATGTAATCTTTCTGCACTTTATTTTCCCTTTTTTTCTCTATTTTTCAATATTTTTATTCAATAAATTTTATCTTTTTGTAAAAAAATGCCTATGAATTAGGTACTACATTCATATTTTATACAGAAGGAAGCTGAGAATCAAAAATAACTAGAAACCAACCCAACATAGCAAACTGTGACACCAACCAGAGAAAACTGGTTCCAGAATTAATTTGTTCTATACTGCCTCTCACAAAATAAAGTGATAGCTTCCGGGAAGATGGCGACCGAGAAAAGCGGGGCTTAAGAGCCCCGCTAACAACCAATCTCCATTACCACAAAATCAGCACCTTTCATAGCCAGAAAACACCATCACCAGAGAAACAAAAAAATCACCAGGCTCCAGAGAGAAAGCGGACTGAGAACAGAACTCAGAGCCACAGAGGAGATACACTGGCCTCACGCCTGAGGACGCGGCAGCAGCGCCATACTGCTGGCGGCAGCGAAGAATTCACCGGACAGCTACAGCAAGCCGAGGTGAGCCGCTGCGGAACACCCAGGCGGGATTTTTCAGCGCAGGGAACATCTAAAGCTCCCAGTGGCTGAGCTCAGCACATGCTGCAGGGACTGAGTGGAACTCAAAACCAAGAAGAAATAAGCCAGCCTTACGGCCGAGGGTGTAGCAGCGGTGCCATATTGCCACCAGCGGCAGCAGCAGCGAATTCACCAAGTCCAGTACAGCTACATCTACGAATTCAAGAACAGTGAGTCAAACTGCGGGCCACAGAGGAGAAATCCCAGTACTGTAAGCCCTGGGACTTGACCCAGTGGGGGAGTGGCAGTGGCAGAGATATCACACCATAGGAGAACGTCCAACCTGGCACCCCCCATAGTTTAAAGCAGCCTCTATCGACTCCCTGGGTCGGAGACTCTGTGATACAACCCAGTAAAGGAGTAGTGGGGTCTGAGATACTACAGACTTGAGATCCAGAGCACCTTAAGTGAAGTCATAGTGACCCAAGGGAAGAACCCAGAGAAGGCACAAACTTCCGAAATCATGGGAAAGAGGAATAACAATGGAGCAATGAATGCCCACAACCCCACAACATCAGAACCCGATAAAACAGAAAATCAGAGATTTCTAGAAGATCAAATCAGGAAAATAACTGTAGAAATAATAGAGGTGCTTCGAAAAGAACTCAGAGAGAGCCAAAAAGAGATAAAGGATGCAATTAATGAAGTAAAGGCCTCAATCCAAAGCACAAACAACCGATTAGACCACATGGAGAACAGAATCTCACTCTTAGAAGATGATCATTCCAAAAATGAACGCATAGTTTCTAATCTAGAAAAAAATATCCAAGAGCAGGAATCTGACATTGAAGAAATATGGGCCCATTTTAAGAGAGCTAAGCTAAGAATAATTGGAATAGAGGAGGGAAAAGAAAGTGATACCAAAGGGATCAACAATCTCTTCAAGGAAGTAATAGCAGAAAATTTTCCAAACATAGAGCAAGAGGTCAATACACAGATCCAGGAAACTTATACAACTCCCTTTAGACAGGATCGGAGAAGAGGATCCCACGCCACATAATTGTCAAAATGACCAATGTGGAAGCCAAGCAGAGAATCTTAAAGGCAACAAAAACAAAGGGCCAAGTGGCATTCAGAGGAAAACCAATTAGAATCACTCCAGACTTCCCAAACCAAGTCATGAGAGCCAGAAGGGATTGGAGTAACATATTCCAAACTCTGAAAGAAAACAACTTTCAGCCAAAAATTTCCTACCCAGCAAAAATTTCTATCAAATTAGATGGAGAAATAAGAAGCTTCCATGACAAACAGAAACTGAAGGAATTTATGTCTTCAAAACCAGCGCTAGAGAAAATACTCAAAGAGATTAACTACAAAGAAGAAATAGGTAATATACACCAGAACCAGAGAAACAAGAATTTTCATCCAACAGACAACTAAGATTGGTTATCTGTGGAGATTCATTATTTATGTTAGTCTTTTACCTATCTCTAAATTGTATTGTTTGCCTTTATTGTTGTTAATTTTTAGGATTTCTAGTTGGAATATTAATATATCTTCAGATATAGCATTTGGAAATATTTTATCCCATTCTATTAGTAACTGTTAACTCTGTTTACATTGTCTTTGGATATACAATATTTTTTTTATTTTTTAGGGAGTTTGTATACTCCTCTGTTGCCTGTGCCATTGAAATCATATCCAAGAAATCACTGCCAATTTCAATGTTGTGAGGTTTTATGACCCAGATTTTCTCCTAAAAGTTTATAGTCTTAAGATTTATATTTAGGTCTTTTATCTATTTTGAGTTAATACTTGTATGTGGGATAAGTTAAGGGTCCAATTTTATTCTTTTCCATGTAATTATTATTTTTCAACAATATTTAGTCAAAAGATTATTATTTCTACCACCAAATGTTCGTGGAAACCCTGTCAAAACTTGATAATATAGGGAAGAATTTAGCTCTAGGCTTGTATTTAACTCCAATGGTTTATATATCTGCCTTTAGAAGAGTACTACACTGTTTCAATTATTGTAGCTTTATATGGTTTGAAATCAGAAAATATATATCTTCTAGCTTTGTTCTTTTTCGAGATTGTTTTGGGTATCTAGAGTCCATATTCCATATTAGGATAGATTTTTTTCTGAAAAATAAATATATAAATATATGATAGTTTCACCAAAAAAAAAAATAGAAAAAAATATTCTCTGGTAAGAAAGAAAGCAAAAAGAAATATTGAAATGTTATCTTTTAGTCATCAAAAGCTTGGTATCAGACAAATGAAACTGTTATGTGAGATTATCATTTTTAATTTTGGATAAATTGCTATAATACTAGATGTCAACCACTAATCCAAGCATGGGAAGGAGGGATGGGGAGGAAATGGGGTGGGGATTGGGTAGGGGCTAACTGGGCAATGTGTGCATGTATGTCTACAAAAGTTTGTATTCCACTATGATGTATGAATACAGTGCACCAATAAAATAAATAAATAAATAAATAAATAAATAAATAATAAATAAAAAATAAAATAAAAAAATAAAGTGATAGGACTTTTATTTTATGAAATAAAGCCAAGATAAAAATATTTTGAAATATTAACATATCCAGGTATAGTAGCACATGCTTGTAATTTTAATACTTGGGAAGCTAAAACAGGAGGATTATAAGTATATGGCCAGCCTCACCTACCTAGTGTGGCCCTCCACAACTTACTGAGAACCTGTTTGAAAATAAAGAATAAAGTAGGGGTAGGATTGTAGCTACGAGGTAGATGTCCTGGATCCAATCCCCAGTTCTGCACAATAAATAAATAAGTAAATAAGTAAATAAATAAATAAATAAATAAATATTAAAATATATTACCTTCTCTCTAATCTACATTTTTATATTTTCTAAATTTTAATGAATATTACTTTAATAATATGCTTAGAAGATAAAAATTGAAAATCAACAGTGACATAAAAGCATTCTAACCTATTAGCTATACATGTCAACAACTATTTTTTCTAATCGCAACACCTATAAGTGACAGTAGTTACTTTAGGACCAAACAAGTACCTCTAGAGTATTTGATTCCATCGTATGTATTAGAATAGTAAATATAAAAAAATCCTAAGGTTTTGGTCTAATGTGAGTTGACTTGAGGAATTTATAAATAGATGCTATAGTTGTCCACCCAGCAGGAAATAGTTTTTTTTTAAGGTTTATCAACCATTTCAAGACACTATGTTGTCATAAATTTTACTACAGGTGGCAATTTTCTCATGATAGCTTAATAACCTGGGTGAATAGTTCTATGGCATAAACAATGCACTCCCATCATGCTGTTACAATTGAATTAATACCAGAGGGGTGTAATACTTTCCCCCAAATGCTATTCTAACCCGCTATAACTGCAACATGCTTAAGCAAATCATTTTGATTTATAACTGCAATAGTGCTGAGCATTTGGCAAAACAAATGATGCTTGGTGACTTAAACCATGGCAAAATGGAAAAGAGGTTTTGAAAATTCACTTTATTAAACAAAAATAAAAAATCTATCTGCTTGCATAGTAGAAAAGGAAATAAATTGCCTGAGCATGAAATCACACAATGGTACGAACAGTAATGGGTGTCACAGGAGAGAAGTTGCTGGCGATATCACACATAGATCACTTAAGCGGTTCTCACATCTGTGGCAGCACCGCTTTGTAAATGGTTCCTGCCATAACTCAACCACACTGAGTCGGCACATACTTTCTCGCTGAGCCGACAGTGTGCAGAAATTCACAAGTCATTCTGCCGCTGACAGAAAAAGAAAAGCTTTGGTCCAAGAACTTCTGATTAATGACCCAAGCAGCCATGAGTTTCCCAGATAGAGTGTTCATAACTATTGTAATTACTCATTCAACAAATCTGCATGGATATTGCCATTTTTAATTATAAACCAAACCGAACGAAGTACTAAAGCTGTTGTGAGAAGTGTGTAGCCAAAGTATTTAGCTTATTTATTTGTTTATTTATTTTTAGTCTAATTTATTTCAATTTTTACAAATCTAACTACAGGAGAAAGATAGAGACTCTGAGGTACCAGTTAGATACTAGGATTCATTATTCCCTTCTTTGAAAATACAACACTTGCTACTTTTCCATAGGCTTTTTAAATGATTTTTGGATACCATTTTAGGACCCTTTCTAAGACAACATACCTGAATACTTTATTTTTAAAGTGATCAAACTATTCTATATTATAATTAAAGATTTGTCATAATATTTTCAAGGGGATATTTCTAATATCTCTCACACAGATAGAAGAAAAGTCCATAGACATAGAACATGCATTATTTTCTTTGCCTCACTCTATTTGTGGGTTTTATTTTTTATTTTATTTTATTTTTTTATTTATTTTGTGGTACTGGGGTTCCTGGAAGCTCTTCTATCTCCGGGCTACACTCCCAGACCTATTTTATATTTTATTGGAAAACAGGGTCTCTTAAGTCAGCAAGGCTGGCTTCGAATCTGTGCGATCCTCCTGTCTCCAACTCCCAAGTGTGGGGATTACAAGCGTGCGCCACCATGCCCAGCTATTTATGGGTTTTAAGTATTAAAAGAATATGTATCATTATATTTGTAGTTAGCTGTCATTATTTCTAGAAGATTTGCAGATGATTTTTTCTTTATTGAAATTATTACATTTAATCACTTTATATAATGAATATGTTATTGGAAGATATTTGAAATATTACTGTAATAAAATTATTCACTTCCATGGCAGAAATTTAGATCTTTAAGTTTAGATTTAGACTTGTATGTAACTGCTCCTTAAATATGAACTACATTCCATCTTTATATAAAGCCAATTGACTTAAAACTTTGTAAAATAATATTGTTACAAAAACATCAAGAAAAAACATATAGTATTCATAGCAGTCTTGATACGGAATAGCATCATGAAAGGAGATGCATTAGAGAAGTGGAAGGAACATGTGAAACCAGAGGAAAGAGAATTTTGAGAATAAATAGACCACATTTTCTAAATTTAATTCTGCCTAATGGCATTAAATTACTCTTGGCTTTTCCCTTACAATATAAGGTACTAAGCTAAAATAGACTAAATATCCAGAAAAGTTTATGTATATATGTATATAAACTTTATATGTATGCATTTTGTATATATACAGGTAAAACCATCTGGTCTATTAATTTGCCTTGAAATTTCTGTGAGACATGGAGGGCAAAGAAGCAGATGCCATCAGTGAACTGTGCAGAGACAATAATCAGATCACCTAGTCCTTGCTTCACACATGAAACACACAGAAAGTCATAAACACGGGAAGAAGAATGTAAATTTCTTCACAATTTTAATACAAAAGTGAATAAAAATCATTTGATTTGGCCTCAGATTTTGTATATATCTCCCAAATTGTCTAAAATTGGGATATGTCTAATAAATGGAAGCAAACAAGCTGCCTTGAATTCTATTGTGAAAGAATCTTAAATGTACTGTGGACCAAATGGACCCTGTTACTAATAATGTCACATATTAATAATGACAAATAATGAGATATATTTTATGGCTATTTTATTTTAAAGCAGTGGCTATTGAGTGGGGCATGACTTTGCCCTCCAGGGAACATGTGTAGAGGTCTAGAGACCATTGTGGTTGTCACCACTGAGGGAAAATACTGGCATCTAGTGGGTAGCTGCCAGGGATGCAGCTGAACATCCTTCAACATACGAGACACCTTCCTATGGCTAAAGAAATAAATTCTATCTTCAAATGTCAATGTTACTAATATTTAAAAGGCCTATTTTAATGGGAAAAATAATGCCTTTCATTTCAAATCTAATGTGACTATATAGCACAATCCAGAACTGTTAAGTTACAAAAATTAGAAAGATTGACAATGTTATGGAAAGTAAACAAAAAAATTATTTTGCAGAATATTTGTATAGAAATCAATGTGGACATATCCAAGGATACTGATATTTTAGACAGATTTTTATGTTCATACTCCAAGTACATTTTAAATACTCTTTTTATAAATTCATATATATGTGTATGAGTATATGATTTTTACAGTGAAGAAAAATCTTTGCTTCTTTGAGGAACTGGACTCTAAAAGAGCCTAAAGGAAAGAATTTTTTTAGTGCTCATAAAAACCACAGCTACATAGACATAACTGTACAAGGAGTGAAGATGAGCAATCTGTACTCCTTGGGGAAAGTTAAAGGACAGTTAACATTTTACAGTTGACAACATGAGGAATTCTGCACATAGATTTTGATCTGACAAATCATATACTATAACCTATCACCCATTCTTCTGTATCAGAAAAATATTCAGTGAAAAATTTAAAACAATGTCAAATATATTGTATTCTTCTTGGTGATTATTTTCTGCAAATAATATGTAGGATCATAGGATCTAAAAGGAATGATTTTAGACATGGCTGTTTTTATTATTCTCCTACTATTGAATTGTTGACTGCTTTACTTGTCTGATTGCTTTTAGACTTCTTAATTATTTTCTATGAATCAAGGAATATTCTCAAGAATTGCCTATTTTTAATTTTTTTGCAGAAATTACTTTCTTGCACCAGAGAAACTGAAAGTGCAGTAAGTACATCAGCTAGGGAAACACATTACAGAGGATGGCATGTCAGGCATTGGAAACACTGCTAACGAATATTTTTCCAATCGATAAATTTGCAGTAGAGATTTTTAAAAACATCTCTTATAAGCTGGCTTGAATTAATTATATAGATATCAATAAATATCATAAATATCTACCACATGAACCATTTGTCTTTACATTTATTATACTTGAATGCTGAGATGGAAACACTTAATGCTATTAAATCATTGATTGCAACAATTTTAATTATACATATATTATTTTCAAACAAAAAAAAGTGTGTGCTATTAAAAGAATTCTATAGTTAAGAACTTTCTCATAGGAGAATGGATTCTGAACACAGTCTGGGTGAAGCCAAAGCAGATGCCACGACTTTGCTTTCAGTAATTGGGGAACAAGAAAGCAGCAGAAACTCTACACAGTCATCTCCTATGTCCCTTCTAAACTTTTTACTTTCTTTATGTCTGTATTTTTGCCGTCAAGTGACCTAGATATTCTCAGGAAGAACTATTTTTACTTTCCAAGAGTGAAGTTGGTTAAAATCTGAAGATTTCAGCAACTTGTCATATTGGAAAAGAGAATTTTTATTTTAATGTAGACTATTATAGTGGAAATGTTCCCACTTTATATTTGTGTGCATCTTAGTTTTTGTGATGTAATAAGTAACTCAAAAATTGCTAATGTTTGTGTTCCCTTGGTGTCAAACAAGGCAAGAAGTTTTCTTAAACACTGGAGCATTAGAAGCATATTTGACCTCGTGAGTGGTGTATAATAAATGTATACATTTGGGACCCTGCTGGGATGAAGAGGAAGCGTCCCTATGCCCAAGCCTCCCTATGGCACCTGGCTTCCTTGCCAACTACAAGGACTGAGAAATGCTCAGCCCCCCCTGTTAGTCCCTGCATGTCCTGAGGGCTCCCTGTATCAGAAGGATACCAGCCCTCATGCTTACAGGACATCCGAGAGATCAAGGAAATCAATGCAGGTGACAGAGGGAGTGTGGATTACAGATACCAAGAGAAAGAGGACTGTGAACGACAGAATGGATAGAATCAGGAGTTAAGTAAGGGTGAGTATTTAATAGAGAATTCAGAATGAGTGTGATGGAGGGCAACAATCTGAAGAGTTGAAGGCTGCAGGACACTTGGAGATTAGAGTCAAGAGAAAATAATAAACATGTGGGCAACAAAGCAGCCTTACTTAAACGGACTTGGGGAGATGAAAGCACAGATTATATTTCTTGATCATATGTCATGTTCTTTTTTTTAATTTAAAAAAAATGTGTGCAGTAAGACAGAAACACATGGCCACCAGAATTAGTTCAAATATATTTACATCTACTTAATTATTTAAATTCTCAAAAGTAGATAGCCAAGTCTTGCCAGCAAATGACCTTTATAGCTAAAACTCTATTGCCTATATATTTCTAAAGTGACATAGGTAGGCTATATTAGCCAAACTCATTAGAAAACAAACGAGTTTCTAAATCATCTAAATAGCTGTCTGAATATCCCATTTTATCATGTGGTTTGAAACAGCCTCTTTTTTATGCTGATAAAGCACATGGCCCTTGTTTACTGTGAGGATACAAATAAATCTAATGTCATTATGTAAATTTCCAAAAAGATGGATAAATGTGGTAAAATATGTGTTATGATTTCACTTTTTTCCTTTCTGAATTTAGAATGTATCTTTTCTTTGTTCTGTTGGTTCAAATTGCATTGACTCAAAATTGGAGAAATTCCTAATTTAGGCTAGTATTGAGCTTCATGAAGGAGAACTGTCCCCAAGAATATGTGACATGATGTACCAAAATCATGGCTCACAACAAATATGCTCTCAAAGGCACCCACACTCCTATGCTGAATCAAAATGCTAATGTCCCCTGAGTCACATCCAGAATCTCTAAGCATGTGGTTTCAGCATACATTTTTGGCAAGCTAAGGGCTGCTATTTTAAACAGGCAAATATGTATTGTTTACAAAGATCAAATAAGATTTGCTGCGGACTGAAAAAATGACCTCTAAAATCCCTTTGTTAAAGCCCTAACAATCAAAGGAACTGTACTTGCCGATGAGATCTCAAGAGGCAATTGATATTGAATGAAGACATCAATTTGAAAGAAAAAAAGTTATCAATTTGGAGCCCTAATCTAATAGGATTAGGACCCTTATAAGAAGAGAAAGGGACAGGAGAGTTCACGTTCCATGTAAAGACACAGGATTAAGATGGCCATCTACAAGCCAGGAAGAGAGCCAGCCCTTCACCACAACCCAAATCCTCCCAAACTCCAGACTGGGAGAAAATAAATTTCTGTTGTTTAGGATACCCAGACTATGGTATTTTATTATGAGAACCTGAACTGAGATGCAAATTAATACAATAACTGTAGCCACTTTTCAAACTGAAATTAAAGGAAATTTTTAGATACCTATATAAAGGAAAATAACACATCACACACAAACACATGCAAGTAAGGTCTGTCAAAATGGTCAAAATGTTGCTAGTTTGCACTTCTGAGTTTTTTCTGTCATGGAACATGGCTTTGGTATTTTATGTAAAAACTCATAACAATACACTAGATTGCCTAGGTTTTTTTTTTCCTATGCTTTCTTCTACAATTTGTGGTTTTAAGTTTTACACTGGGTCAATAATCTATTTCGAGTTAATTTTATATTAAATGTATCATATTTGTGTTTAGAAACTATTCATACAAATGTCTAATTGTTCTAGTTCTATTTGTTGAAAAGACTATCCTTTCTCCATTGAATTGCCTTTGTTTCCTATCTTTGTGCATGTCTATTTCTGAGATCTCTGTTCTTTCCTGTTTGCCAAATTAATTATATAGCTATGATTATGAAATATAATTTTTTTCTTCTTTTAACTTTTACCATTCGAATTTCTTTGTATTATTACCTACCTATTGGCCTACTTGAAATTCATTTTCTATATATCACCAAATTTGAAATGATGAATAAATACGTAATTATAGGTTTAGTAATATTATATTAAGTATACAACAAAACAATATATGTTTTCAGACTTTTATGGGAACCCTCTAAAGTTTCACAGTATGAACACACCATCATCTCATAGCATATAGCCACTGTTCTCCGTAAGTTTATGCAAATTTTTACTATTGCCAACAATGCCACAGTGAACATTCTTTACATAACCTTATGCATTGTCTTAGGATATATTCTGAAAGTGAAATTGCCTTCAAGTAACTGCACTTTTTAAAAATATTTTGACAGATATTTTTGTTCAACTTTGTTTCAAAAAAGCTTAAAAAATTCATACCTTCCACCACAGTGTTCCTTTCTATTCATCATTGAAACCCCAGATATCATCAGCCTTTTACATTTCACCATATGGAATTTTTTTTTAATGGTACCTCACATTTTTTTAAATTTTTACTGCTGATTCCTAGTGAATTCGAGCATCACTGTGCTTGTTCCTTGGGCATATTAATGGTAAGTTTCTATTTTTACATGTATCTACTTAATTCCTTTGTTTTCTTAATATTTGGTGGTTGACTATTTTTCTTTATTTATATATCAATTATTTCAATACCATTTTGATGTAGCACTTATTTCTCCACATATTTGACATGCAACTTTTTTCATAAAGTGAATCCCATCTATTCATTTGTAAGTTTCTGGGTTCAGTTTATTGCTCCATTGCTTTCTTTGTATGATTTTAAATTAGTACATCAATTTTTTCTTTTTTGTGGTACTAGGGATTGAACCCAGGGGTATTTTACCTCTGAATTATACTCCCAGCCATATTTTTTATTCTTTATTTTGAACTAGTCTTACTAAGTTGAGGAGGGCCTCATTAAGTAACTGAGGCTGACCACAAACCAGTGATCATCCTGTCTCAGCCTCCCAAGTACTAGGATTACAAGCATGTGTCACTATGCTTTTGGATAAAATTTCACATCAGCTCATGTACATCTACCTGTTTTTCCTGTTAATTACACAATTTCATTGGCTTACCATAAGTTATTTGAACAGATAACATTTAGTTTATTTCTAGTCCATTGCTCTTCTATAAATACCTTAATTAATATCTGCCAAAAATGGGAATATGTACAAATAGTAATATACCAATGGGATAAATTCCAGGAAATTAAATTTTATTAAATGACATTTTTTATATTTTGATAAATATTTTTAGATTTTCCTTAAAAAGGATAGAAGTATAAACTTGGAACATTATTAAATCTAAGATCCTTTTCAAGTAGAAATTAATAATTAGTAGTTTGTAATTGTTTTGATTTGAATTGTCTTATTTATCTCATGTTATTGAACAACTTAGCATATGTTTGTTCACTATTTGTTTTTTATATAAGTACAAGATACTTCTGTTTTAGTTGTGTTTTGTTCAATAGAAATTATCCATGCCTCTGATTATGTCCCAGCCTGCACAGAACTCCATCTCAGAAATCCTTTCCCATTCAGTGGGCAATAGGCCAATTATCCTTCCTTTGCCCTGCTTGATTAGCCAGGATTGGAGAGTTGACTTACGCAGAGCCAACAAATTCTCCTCTGCCCCAGATTTGCAATGCAACTCAAAGACACTAGCTTGGTGTTTGCTTTGTCCTTAAACTTGAAAGTATTATCACATTTGTTTCATGATTTCTGCCTTTTGCACAGAGATTCAAAAAAAGCCATCTGTGGAGGAAAAAGAAATGCAACTGTATACCACGAACCAAAGGAAAAATTGTATGTATGTTCATAAAAAATAAACAAAAGGAGAAAAAAAATAAAGGAAAGAAAGAAAGATTAAAGAAGGAAAGAAAAAGAAAGACAGGAAGGAAGAGATAAAGGGGATATAGCAAGAAAGCAAGAGATATTCTGGTATAACCTGCTATCCAAGTTTAACTACCCTTTAAACAGAGCAAAAAGAGTCTCATTATTTTTCTCACTTCCAGTTCTTAAAATAATTTATTCTTAAGTAAATCATTAAACCAATTGTGTGGCTGCCAATTTGTTAAAACTAATAAACCTAGAAGCAATCATTGTAATAAATTAAAAGTTTGTTTCCTGACTATTACGAAAAAACACCTTAATATATGATTAGAATATGTTCAAATAATATTTTTTTTTTTGCCCTGGCATGGTGGTGTTTGCTGCAATCCCAGCATTTGGGAGGCTGAGATGGGAGGATCATGGTTCAAAGACAATCTTAGCTACTACTTAGTGAGGCCATTTGCAACTGGAGAGCCTGTTTCAAAATAAAGAATAAAAATTAGGGCTGGGGGTGTAGCTCGGGGGTAAAATGCCCCTGGCTTCTATCCCCAGTACCAAAAACAAAACAAACAAACAAAAAAAAAGAATTTTTTTTCTGTTACCATATCCTTAAACACTGATATGGCTGTATTAAAAAAATAAGTCTAAACCAAGATAATTGGAAAGTAACTGGTAGATACATAAAATAAAAGAAAATAAACATTAAGCTTTTTTACAATGCAAATATTACAATGCAAGCAGGTTTTATAACTTTAATCATTCAAACTATCATACTAATTTTTTTTTCTTCTGGAATATTTTCGTGTTTCTATGTAGGATATTCCATAATCAAGATTTGCCAAGGTAATTTTTTCAGGATTAGATGCCAGGTTTCACCAAAGCTATGCCAATATCTAATTTATGTATAAAAGGAAAATGTTGTTTGTGGAAAACACATCTGTGGGGTCAATTAGAATTCTAAAGGATGGTTATATATAGTAGCAACTTAGTGGAGAGCAAGTACTTAGTGCAGCTAAATGGAGGGGCATTAACTGAGAGGGTGCAGGTTAATAGATGGCAGGACTAGAATGGGAAGAAACAAGGACTATTGTTTAGAATATGTAAACTTGAAGATAACTCAATCAGCCCTGGGGCACACTGAGGAAGACAATAATGAGGTATATGTGTTCAGAGTTCTGGGAGAAATTTATAACAGACATTAGGGCTTGAATTTGTGTGCCCCATTAGCTTCCATGTTAAAGACTTGACCCCCAGAGACCAAGGTGTCACTGAGTTGCAAAGGGCTTCACTAAGTAGTAGCTTGGTACCATGCCTGGCACCTGGTGCTACTGGAACCTTTCAGGGTGGGGCCTGATGGAGGAGTTAGGTCACTGGGGTTTGTCTTGAAGAAGACATTGGAACTCTGGTCCCTCCTCTTTCTTCTCTTTCCTCCCCAGCCACTATGGGGAAAGCTGTTTACTCTGACAGGCACTTCCCACCATAATGTTCTTACTCATCTCAGGCCCAAAATCAATGGGGACAACCAACCATGAATTAAAACCTCCAAAGCAAAATAAACTTTTCTTATCTCAGGTATTGATCATGGGAATAAAAAACTGGCTACCAACAACACCTATGTCTTTTAGAAACATGCTACAAAAAAGGACGCAGTGAGAATGCTTCAAACCATGCCATTAATGATCATGACAAATCAAAATTCAGACAAAAGAAAGAATCTAAAGACAGAGCCTTGGGGATTTCTATAGTTAGAGATTGAGCATTAGGAAAGAGACATCAGAAGAAATTGAGAGAGGACACTGAATAGGAGGAAATCTAGGAGAAATAGGTATCATGAAATCCAAAAAAAGAAAATGCTTTAAAGGGGAATTATTAACCATAATCAATGTTTCTCAGAAGTCAAAGAAGAAATACATATAACTATGATAATGATATATCCTCTTAGCTATTGACCTGAGTAGTTTCAAGAGGTTTGCCAGACAAAACGGTAATTGGAGTTAGAGATTTGAAGTGAGGTGGTATAAATGTTATAGACTATATTTCATAATGTTGTTGTTGTTGTTGTTGTTTTAAGAAAATGGCCTACAAAGATGTAACTTAACTAGCTACTATAAAATATAGGTTGGGTTATTTTTGTGGTTTGTTATGTTTAAAAATAGAAAGCATTTGGCAATGTTCTTATTGTGATAAGAAAGAGGAGTCAGGAGAAAGAAATTTAATTATTAAAAAATAAAAATACCCTAATATATATATATATATATATATATATATATATATATATATTCCCTTAATAGATATTTTATTTTATTGTTTTTTTGCATTATTGTTTTTTGGTACTAAGAATTAAACCGGGGGTATTATCTCTCTAAGGTACAACCCCATCCCCTTTTATTTTGAAATGGGGTCTCACTAAGTTGTTAAGGGTCTTGCTAAGTTGCTGAGGCTGGCTTTGAACCTCAATCCTCCTGTTTCAGCCTCCCAAGTACTGGGATTACAAGCATGAAGCACCATGCCTGGCAATTTTTTTATACCTTTCTTGGTGCATTCTACTCTTACATCATTGTGTCATTCATAATGTTAGTGACATACCTGCACACAGCACTTGGTGGGCTTTCCCTTGCTCCCTTCCCATTTCCCTTCTTTCCCATATAGGATATTGGGATTGACATTGATATTCTCACATATCTGCATAATGTCAGTGGAAGCCATTCTTTCATTGATCCTCCCTCTTTCCTTCCACAAGACCACCTCTCAGGCTATACTGAAGATTCTTCTCCTTTATCTAAAGTCCCTCTGATATCCCAAGAAAACATTTGACCCCTCAGTTTCTGTGACTCGTTAATCTCACTTAGCATAATGTTCTCTGGGTCCATCTGTTTTCCTGCAAATGACATAATTTTGTTTTTCTTTATTGCTCAGTAGAATTTCATTGTGTGTATATTCCACAATTTTATAAGCAATTAATTTGCTAATGGACACCAAGATTGGTTCCATAATTTAGTTATTGTGAATTGTGTTGCTATAAACATGGATATGCAAATATTACTATAATATTCTGATTGCAGTCCCTTTGGAAAGACACGCAGGTGTGATATAACAGGTTCATATGGTGGATCCATTCCTGATTTTCTAGGGAATCTCTACACTAATCTCCATAGTGATTGAACTAATTTGCAATTCTACCAACAGCCTAGAAGAGTTCCTATTTCCCTACATCTTTGTTAGCATTTATTATTGTTTTACTTTTTGATGATTGCCATTCTGATTGGAATTAGATGGAATCTCAATGTAATTTTGATTCACATTTCCCTGATTGCTAGCTAGTAACGTTGAACTTTTTTTATGTTCACATTGGGCATTTGTATCTCTTTTTTGGGGAAGCATCTATTTAGTCAGGTGCCCATTTCTTGATTGGGTTATTTGTGAGTGTTGAATATTTTTAAGTACTTTGTATATTCTAGATATTAGTTCTCTTTCAGAGGGATAGCTGACAAAGATCTTCACTCATTCTGCAGGCTTCTTTGAAAAATCTTTACAGTTCCTTTGATGAGAAGAAGCTCTTAAATTTAATGCCATCCATTTATTAATTCTTCTTTTAATCTCCTGAACTTTGTGGCTATATATTTTAAAATAATACAGTAGCAAATAGATGCTACAATGAGCAAATCAACCATCTTTAAATTGAAAACCAAATAAAAGAGTTCTTTAAGAGAAATATTTAATATTTGTTAGCATATGGAAAAACTAAAATATAAAAATACAAAGAAAAAATTGAAAATAAGTAATAGATTTTTTTTTATTCTAATCAATTCACAAAGCAAAAAAAAAAAAAGAAAGAAAATGTTTGCCAGGTGCGGTGGCACACGCTTGTAATCCCAATACTTGGGGGGCTGAGACAGGTGGATCGCAAAGGTTCAAAGCCAGCTTCAGATACTTAGTGAGGCTCTAAGCAACTTAGTGAGACTCTATTTCCAAATCAAGCATAAAATAGGTCTGGGAGTATAGCCCAGGGGTAGAAAGCCTCTGGGTTCCACCCCCAGTACCACCAAAAAAAAAAAAAAAAAGAAAGAAAGAAAGAAAAAATGAAAATGCGCTACCACGCCCGGTAAAGTGCATAATTTTTACCCATCTTAATTTTTTCATTTTCTTCCATACCTAAATCATTTGTAAGTGAAAAGTTACTAGGCAAAGAAATTACTATTGCTGTAAAATAAAAATTACTTTGTGGAAACATTGCCAATTATTCCTTATAAAACTTTAAAAATAAAAACATCTTTCAAACAAAATAAATATGTTAATTTGCAAACTTGAATAGATCATTTCTCTTTTGAACAGGAATCATAGATTTTAATGAATACAACAAATTAGAGACTTTAAGATTGGAAAGTAACTTCTGAAATTTGCTGTAATTATCTCCAAAAAGCAGCTATATTCAAATTTATTAAAATAATTTGAAAATTTAATGTAATAGGTTTTTCCTTCCATTTACTCACTTAAGAGATGTTCATTTCATTAAAACACATTTTAAAAATGTCATTTTCCTCAATAATTTATTCCACCATAACCTTTATAAATTTAATTTTAACCATGACTACTTATTTTATAATTGCTATTTTCCCTTAAATCTACATATTCTACTTTGTAAATTATGAAAAATTACAATTCTATATAATCCCTTAGCAAAATAAATATGATAATTTTAAAGAAAAAGAAGAGAAAATTTAAATATAATCAGGTTTTGCAGACAATTGGTAAGGCATATTTTGGACTAGTAGGTTTTCTGGTATGTAATATAATGTTCCATACAATAAATATTAGATGTCATTAACTGGTAGCAACCTGAAATTATTGTGACCAGCATTTATTTTTAGTTATTTCCTCTAATGAACTATTGTACTGTGTACTTTTGTGCCAAGGTAGGATTATGTTAAATTTAGAAATGAATATATGTTTTTGTAGTGCTACCTGAAAATTTGGTAGCAATATATTAACATGTAGATGGATGCTTATCAATATTATGGACTGTTGTGGCCCGCTTGGCTAGACCGGGATGGGGCAGTGGCTCAAGATGGCACCTAGGCATGTTGCCAAGTCACGAGGCTCACGAGGCTGGCGATGCCCTGAGCCTGCGCAGTGAGCCCTATCAGGCGCCCTACAGATGATCAGTGACGCAGCGCCTCGTGCTACCACCAGCCCACCTATGAGAGGGTTAGAAATGTGCATGCCCTAGCTGTGGGAAGCTTGGGATTGGTGGAGTGATGAGGGAGGGGTTTTGAGACTGATATATATTTGCCTGCTGTGCGCATCGAGGGGAAAGCATTAAAGAGGGAAGCATTAAAGAGGAAGCATCATCAACAGACTTGGCGTTTGTGTGTTCTTTCCCAGGGCTCTGCAGGACGGAGCCTTAGGGATGTGAAAATGGACCTTCTTTTAAAGATCCCAGGATCCTCCCAAATGGAGAGTAATCAATGAAAACATGAAGATAAAGGTGATCAGGGCACCCCAAATTGGGATCACAGTTATGACACCACTAAGCCCTTGTCATGGAAGAGGGGTTTGACGTTCATATCTTCCAGAGCACTAAATCTTGGAGATTTAGGGAGGGCAAAGATGGGTCATAAAAAAAAGGTACATTCTACCAAGCATCACAGAACTTTCCTAATTTTATCATGCCATTAACTATAGATCCAAGACAAGAGTTGCCACTTTTTGTCTCCTATAAAAGGACACTATAATCAAGTTGTAGAAATCAGGCAATGTTTTCAGGCATTTTCATGCAATTAAGCTATAATATGAACAGTTAATTTCTTCTTTGACTTTTTTTATTGTTTCTAAAAATTTAGAAGTTTATTAACATACACAAAGAAAGATTTCTGAATTTTGCTTGGCAAAATATAGAGCCATGCCCGGCATAGTGGTGCACGCTTGTAATCCTTGCGCTTGGGAGGCGGAGACAGGAGCATTGTGCTGGTTTGAAGCCAGCCCTGTTGGCTTAAGAGACCCTGTTTCAAAAAATAAAAAGTATAAAATGGGTCTGGGATTGTAGCCCAGAGGTAGAAGGGCTTCCAGGAACCCCAGTACCATAGATAGATAGATAGATAGATAGATAGATAGATAGATTTTTTAAATACTCTATAGATGTGGAGATACATTTAACTTACAATTACAGTGATCATTACAATTTCTAATAGAGTCATTCTTAGCCACTGGTAACCCCCACCCTTGCCTATTGACTCATTTTAACAACAAACTGGTATCTGATAAAAGTGACAGAATGCCTTGATGCCTAAAAGTGACAGAATGCCTTGATGCCTAATAAAAAGAGTTTTCCTTCTTATGGCTACCAAAATATCTTTGCCACTGCCCATATGCTAGAGCTCAGAACCATATTAAATTTCTTAATGTTGCTATTTGAAATAATGGTTTTATTCTGTGGTCTTATTTTTTTTAGCTACTTCTCTTTCTTAATTTCTGTTCTGTTTGGTCTTAGGTATTCCTAATTCAGTCCTATTTCAGGCCTGAGTCCTATAATTGACCTTGACAATTGCATTCTAATTTTTTTTAATGATAACCTATGCCACGTATTCCTTCTCCTAGCCTGGATTTTTAATGTGTAAATATAAAGGAAAATGTGATGAATTGAAATAAGGGAGTATTATATGAGCATTAGGAAAATAAAACTTTGAGCTCTTAAATAAAAGTTCTAATCACATAATTATTTATGGCCAGTGAGGTGATTTTTGTTGTTTTGGTGTAATATTTCTAGTTCAAAATCAAATGCATTCTCAAACACTGAACTTTATAGATTTAAATGTTAAAAGAATATGATCAAATATATTCTATAGACCTCCTGTCGACTGGGGGAAAAGCCAAAGTTACTCTACACTTAGACAAAATGTAGAATGACTGAGATTGTGTTCTTATTAATTAGAAAAATTACATCAAGTGGAAAAAAGTGTCCAAAGCACAGCTGCTTAAAATTCTCAAGAGCTAATGAATACAAATATGACTTCAAAAAACAGCCTAGGACAGGGAGAATAAGCAGAGGAACAGTGGCACTATAAGATTGGAACTAGGTAGACAACTCCATCAAACTAAAAAAAAAAAAAACATTTGCAAAGCAAAGGGAACAATCAACAGAAAAGACAACCTGAAGAATGAGAGAAAATACTTGCACACTACCTATTTAATGAGAGATTAGTATCTACAACAGAGAAGTAACTCCGAAAACTCAATAGAAAATATAATGATAATAATAATAATAATAATAATAATAATCTGATTTTAAAATGGGCAGTAAAACTAAATAGACATTTTTCAAAAGAAGACATACAAATAGTAGCAGATGTATGAAAAAATGTTAAACATCACTAATCATCAGTGAAATTAAAATCAAAACCACAAGGAGATCTCACCTCATCTCAGATAGATGCTAATTATTAGAAAAAATTATAACAAGTTCTGATTTGATAGGAGGAAAGAAGAATCCCTACCTACTTTTAATGGGAATGCAAATTAATGCAGACATTATAAAAAATATAAGGACTTCTTGAAAAATTCAAAGTAGATCTACCATATGATTTAGCAATTCTACTACTGCATATATATTCTGAACATGTGAAATCAGTATGTTGAACAAACATCTACACTCCCATATTTACTGTAGCACTATTCCCAATATCCAAGAAATGGGAGAAAAAAAACTGATGCATGGATAAAGAAAAATATGATCCATATACAACAATGGAATAGTACTCAGCCAGAAAATTGAGAGATCTTGTCATTTGCAAACTTGCTAGAACTGTTTCATTATGTTAAGTGAAATAAACTGAGCACAGAAGGATAAATATCATATGATCTCACTTCTAGGTAGGATCTAAAAAACATTAGTTGATATTATGGAAGTTGCAAATAGAACAATATTTACCAGAGGCTAGGGAAAATAGTTGAGAGGGATTGGCTGAACATGAAAAAAGGTTGCTCAGTGCTTACTAAGTTATTGTTATACAGGGTAAATTCTGGCATTTTATTGCATGGTATAAAAATTTGGTATTCTATTGCATTATACATATCATTGTATCAATAACAATAGTATACTATATATTCATAAAAGCTAAGAAAAAGATTTTGAATGTTTTAGCTACAATAAAATGATAAATGTTTGGTAGGATAGATATGCTTAGTTTAAGTTGAACATTACATACACAGGTATTGTAGCATCACTTGGCACCCCATAAAAATATACAGTTTTGTGAATCCATTGAAACACTAAATTTTAAAAAAGAACTATACAATTTAAAGAGAGAGAACAATAAAAATAAAATGGAAAAAGTCAGGATTTACTATTCAAGACATCTGAGAGCTACTTATCTCTTCTATTTCCTCAAATCTCATTGGAATGCCAAGGAGATATAAAAATACATTCACATATATATGATATGAAAAAACCTTTAAAAGCACGGAAAAGGGTTTTTCATATCATATATATGTGAAATCATGTTCAATTTCAGTGTATTGTAAGAGTGTCACATTTGTTTAGAATTAGGATTACAGTTAGCGTTAGAACGAATATAACATTTCGTTTAATTTCTTATATGCGTTAGTTTCAGCTATGTTTAAAAGCTAGAAAAAGTGTTTTCATATCATATATATATATGCAATTATGTTCAATTTCATTGTATTGTAAAATTTTCTCATACGTTTAGAACTAGGATTACAGTTAGCATTAGGGCGAATATAACATTTAGTTTAGTTTCTTATATGCGTTAGTTTCAGCTATGTTCAAAAGCTCGGGAAAGTGTTTTATATATCATATATATGTGCAAAAAAATAAATAAATTATCTGAAAAAATACATTCACAATCATAGCTGTAATAAGAGTCATTAGCAAATACAACACAAAAATTTCTTGAAGGATAAGGTAGATATAATTGTTTTTAATTAAAAGAAACTCATGAGAAGCTGGGAAGCTAATGCCACTTGGTGATCCAAAAGACTTTCTAAAAGTGAAGTATCAAGCAAAAACCTGGAATCACCCAGGAACAGTGATCAGTCTACAGTAGCACAAGTTGAGTTTGGATCTTATTTTTAGGGTAACAATGTAAGAACAGAAAACCATTTGTCTCAGCTCTCAGTATTGCTGTGGAGAGCTTTTCCCCTTGGGCAGTCAAGTGGCAACTTTACACAGAAGTCTACTAAGCAAGGTATCGGGGCTGGAGATAGAATGAAGTAGTGGTCCAATAAATTCTGGGCACAAGAGGGTAGGCACAAACCCACACCCTTTGATCAACTTGCTTCAACCTTCTAAAGGAAACTGACAGAAAAATCGCATGCAACTCTCTTTCCTGCTTAATCATCAGAACAAAGATTTCTGTGATCATAATCTGAATTTATTACTGTAGGAAGGAGCATTAATTATTCTGATGATATCTACTCCAGCTGTCAATGCTATTTATTCCAGGTCCTCATTAATAAATATGAACACAAAATCAAAATTCTACAATATGTAAGGAAACCAACAGAGGCAATATGGATATACAGTTGAACAAGCTGAAGAATTAATTAATATAGAAAGAAAAAACAATTTTATAATCATATAGTAACTTGCCTTAAATATTCCAAAACAGTATTTAATGTATCCGTAAAATAAGAAATATTTAATGATATATTGAGGCTGGTGATGTTGCATAAGTGAGTATGATATAAAAATGTATTATTTAGACAACTGGACTTCCTTAGGAAAGTATGAATGTAGCAATAATTTACATCACTATTCTACCATGTATTTCTATCCTGTATAGATATGGCAGCCTCTGAATGCCTGGCAGGAGCACAGATGTGTTTCCATTTCTCTTCCTTGTCAGCCACAGATTCAAGGTTAACCATAGTACTCTCAACATGTTTATTCAGTTTCCTCTTTTTTGGCTAAAGAACAGTTTCTTCAAAAAGGTTCTATGGAAATTAGATTCCTACAGTTCTTACACATGTGAAAACTATACACTTATATACTCTATAGCTACATGTGGCTAGACTATCATTATTTTTAGATCACATTTTTATTATGTATGATTGTATGTATGTATGTATGTATGTATGTATTTATGGTACTGGGGGTGGAACCCAGAGGCTTTCTACCTCTGGGCTATACTCCCAGACCTATTTTATATTTTATTTGGAAACGGGGTCTCACTAAGTTGCTGAGAGCCTCACTCAGTAGCTGAGGCTGGCTTCCTGTCTCAGCCTCCCAAGTGCAGGGATTACAAGCATGTGCCACCTGCCCGGCTGAATGTGGGTTTTTAAAGATCAATTTGTATTGTGGGTTTATTGTTCCACTGGTATCATGATTACTTTACCTGGATACTAAATTTCTTTGTATTTGATAAAATCATTACCAGAATTAGTCTCACTGTTAATTTTCTGTATAAAAGTGTTTCTAAGACACAGTATATTTTTTGAACCTGTAAATTCAAGTCTTCGTTTATTTGTGGAAATTTCTTATGAAACACTAGTAAATTTATTTTCCAATTGTTTATTTGCTTCCTAAGGGACTATAGCTAGTGTAGAGTCCTTTAATGATTACTACATACAAAATATTGGGCTTTCTATACATATTTTATGATCACATTCTTGCTTATGACATATAATTACCACATAAAGTAACTACTGTATTATTATTTCATAAGAGTAGAAAGTCAAAGTCAAGTCTAGTAATATTCCTCAGGTCACATAGGAATTGGCTTATCCAGAATTAGAATTCTTCTATACTCCAAAGCCTGTAATCCCAACCACATAAACTAAAACCATTTTCAAAGTTGCTTCTATTACTCTAGTCATGAAGAATCACAATATATAGATTCTAAAGAATCACAATATATAGATTCTACATTCTGGGGAACTTAATTCTATAGGGCAATATTAACACCACCAAATATATTTTATAAAATTTATGGCCTAAAATGATAAATTCAAATCTTCTAAAGTGGCCCATTTAAAAAGCTTGCATGTGTCAGGTGTGGTGGCGCACGCTTGTAATCCCCGCGCTTGGGAGGCAGAGACAGGAGGATCGCGCTGGTTAGAAGCCAGCGTGGCTGGCTTAAGAGACCCTGTTTCCAAATAAAAATATAAAATGGGTCTGGGAGTGTAGCCCAGAGGTAGAAGGGCTTCCAGGAACCCCAGTACCACTAAAAATAAATAATAAATAAATAAATAAATAAATAAAATTTAAAAAATTTAAAAAATAAAATGCGTGCATGTTTTATTTCCATAGGGTAAGCTAGAAAACAGTGTCTTTGTTTCACACATAATATTTTAGTTCTATTCATTGGGTCTATGATAGGAAAAGAAAAGAGAACAAACATCACATGAGTGTCTGTGTATATATACATGCATATCTGTTGTATGTGTGTATATATACATAATATTAATATGTATATGAACACAAAAATAAGTTTTATGTAAATAAGAAATTTTCTTTTTCTCTAGACTGAAACCTCGAATTCTATACTGTTTACAAAAGGAAACTTTTAAAAATGAAAGAAGCTAGGCACTCTCCAGAAAAATACTGAGAAGAGAGAGACAAAGGGAGACAGTCCCAAAGTCATGTAGACTATTTCTATACTTAATTTTTTTTGTTTTTTATTTTCCACAAACTCAGTTGAACAAAAATATATATTGTCTTAGTTGCAGTTAAAAGCCCTTAACTATAATATATAAGGGGCTATTAACAAGAAACATATGACAATAGAAAATATTACAAGAGAAATATGACAATAAAAAAAGAAAAAATGCTGTGAGTTGGTAATTCACAGAAGAAAAAAATGTTAAAACTTCTTAGTAGTCAGGAAAATATGCAATAAAATAGTTATGAATAATCAAAAAGTTTAAAAAAAGATTGACAATACTTATTGTTAGCCGGGAAGAAAGGCAATCTATTTAATGTGTGAAATGTAAACTGTCAAAGCTTTTTTGAAAATAAACCTAATAAAATATATTATAGTGGCTTTACACATAATAAACAATCGTACTCCTAGAATTCTATCCCATAGGAAAAAAATGCCAGTATCTAAAAACACATGCACACAAATGTTTCTCACAGAATTGTCTGTGCTTATAAATGCATGGAAAACAAAATGATTGCATGGCAATTAAGAAAAGGCTAAAATGAGTTATGGTAGTTCCAATCTACATAATGTGAGGCCACTGAAAGCAAATTATTGCTATAACAGTTTCTCTGGAAGGCATTCCACAGGTATTGAATGAGATGACACTGTACGATTCAGAGATGGTTTTAAGTTCTGAGTGATTAAATAGAGATAAAAATGAAATATAAAAGTTGCAATACTTGTACTTACCGTGAGGGTATATGTTTATAAAAGGCTTACCTGCATGAAGGATACAAATTGAAACCTGTCACCCAGTTAGTTGTCAATATGGGTCAGGAGGGCGTGCAGATGGAAGCTTACATGGGTACACTGTAGGAGGTCAGAAAGGAGAAGAAACTTCAGTGTTTGTACTTAATAAAAAGCTATACATTATTTACAGCTAACTCTGAATTGTGTAGCCTTCTATCATGTGATGTTGCAAGGGAAAAAATATAACATGTGTATCCCTCAGATTCTTGAAGCCATAATGTAAAGATCTCACCACATAACTGAAAGGAAAGATGGCTTATTTTCTTACAGTTTTGGAGTCAGTCCATGTGAGGCCATGGACAGAGATGGTCAGCAGGAAGCAGAGAAAGAGCACATGTTCTGTGCTCACTTCAAGGAGGCCAGAAGCAAAACAGCCAGCAGGAGGGAGAGGAATCTTTTATATAATCCCCAAGGCCGCACCCACAGGGCCCACCTCCTCCAGCCACACCCTACCTACTACAGGGTACCACCCAGGTAAATTCATACAATGAATTTGTCCATTTCTGGGATTACAGCCCTCATGACTCAATTAAAATTAGCTCCAAATTACCTCATTAATAAATGAACCCTTTATGGGGTATTTTATATCTAACTATAACGATATGTTTCTCCTTTGGTTCAAAAATAATTGAAACCTCCCTCTCTATATAATACTTTATATAAAATACTAGTTATGTACATGTAAACAGGTATAAATGTGCCAAGATAGGTACAAAGTTGTTAACATTTAATACCTCAGGGGATGGGGGAATATATAAAACTCTGAATATCTTTGAGTTAGTTTATACTGTTACTATAAATACATATTATAGTGATTATTCTTATTCTTATTCTTATTATTAATTTTTTTTTTTTTTGGTGGTACTGGGGTTCCTGGAAAGCCTTCTACCTTGGGGCTACACTCCCAGACCTATTTTATACTTTTTTTTTTTTTTTTTTTGAAACAGGGTCTCTTAAGCCAGCACTGCTGGCTTCAAACCTGTGCGATCCTCCGGTCTCCGCCTCCCCAGCAGGGGTGGGGGGATTACAAGAGTGCACCACTATGCCCCGCATAGTGATGATTTTTTAAATAGTTTGAATAATTTGAATAATTTGAATACTTACTTTGTTCAGTCTCATAAATGTGTTATAGAAATACTCCGTAGATGATCCGTACTGGAATCCACATCAGTGACTTCTATACCACACGGCAGAGGCCATCAGTCACTGAGCTTTATATTTCTTTTTTTTTTTAAACTATGAAACTTTCTTTACTTTCATTTGGATTTCATTTGGATTTTCCATTGCTCCTTTTTAATACAAAAATTATATATGTTCATTAAAAAAATTAAAATATAAAAATATATAAACTAAAATAGTGATTTTAAATAATCCTTTTTAAAGGGAGACACAATTGCCAACTGGGTGACCCAGGCCCAGGGTCATGGGGTCCAGCTTCTTTGGAGGCTTTCGAAATTTGCTCTGAAGGAAAATCCTTGGCACACGGAGACCTTTATATTTCATCTTTAGTTTTATATTTCATCTCTAAAATATTGGCAGACTTTCATATATCTACTAATCCTTTAGAAACCATCCTTATTATTCCTTGTTTCCTCAACTGAACAACAATGTCGTGTCTCTAAATTATAAGCATCAACTACTTTTTTATTTCCCAAGGTCCAGAGCTAATTTTTCTTTTCTTCCCATATAGATTCACACCATGCTCATAAACAGCTTTTATTTCTATCTGCGTTAGCATCATTTGTGAGTGAATGCAAACTCACACGGCTATCTTAGAACAGCTAGATTCTTGCTCAGTGAAAAATACTCCATAAATCATGCATGGCCCTAGCAATGTAAATATACTGTGTATGTCTACTTTGAAAGTATAACTGGGTTTATAATTTCTACTTTAAAAATGTAACTGGGTCTGTTTACCTTTCCTTCTGAGGGTCTGAAACCTCTCCAGAAGATAGAGCTGAGAGATCATCATAAAAACCAAATATATACTACATAATTCCATTTCTAATTTCAGTACATATGAAAGAAGTACTTTACTTCTGTGATAACACCAGAAAATAAAATGAAAACCTACTGGTCTAGTTATCTAAGAATTACAGATACAAGGTCTTGATGAAGTTATTTTCACAAAAGTCTTTATAGGCAATCAGTGCCCTTCGGCTGCTCTGGGCAACACTAGGTCTTGATCTAAATCCATAAATTACTAAAGTTGGAGATACCAACACTCTGGAATGGAGTACGAGAACTATTGTGGTGGTGGTAGTAGCATCCTCAGGTGTAATTGGTTGGGGGCATAGATAAAAATAATGGGTGAGAATACCCAGGGGATACTAAATAACTTTCTTCTGAATAAGTGATAACTAACAAATAAATTTGAGAATCTATGGAATACAATCTCTGCTCAATTGTGTATAACTTGTATATACAAAATTAAGCAGAGATCAGATATTAGCAACTATGAAGCAGGTAGGAATAAGTGTAGTCTAACAGGACCCAAATACAGAAATATATTTCTGTGGCATATTAGTTTTTCTCATCTCACTCCTCAGTTTTGCTGAGATGAAAAGAAACTGAGACTGAAAAACAGAAACAAATTACACATTGGAGAAAATATAACCTCCATCTTTACAATTTCAGAAACTAGTAAATATAAAAGAGATACCTCTAACACTCTCCTGACTCTATATGCAAATTCTGGAAAAAAAAAAAAAACAAGAATAGTTACCCCCAGAGAGCCATGGTAGTTGGTAACAGCAAGCTCCAACCACAAAACTGATGTCTTGGGTTGTAGTATCCAGAAATAAGCTTAATTTTGTAATTTTTGTAATAAGTATAATTGAGTTAATTTTTATTTTCAACAATTTGTAAAATTCATATCATTGCTCTTTTACCTTAGCCATTAGATTTCTTAAAAAGTATATATACTTTGGGAAAACAAAACTGAACGACACTATAATCTTTGTGGTTCTCCAGTATCTAGGATGCAGTCAAAGAATAGTGAAAAATGTAAAGTAGGAAAAAAATTTGGATCCTACAATCTAGGAAAAAAATCAATATGATCTAACTCATAGATAACCTACATACTGCAACTGGCAGACATGAATGTTAAAAATTACTATTCTAAATAAGTACGATTTAGAGGAAAAGACAGGAAACAGATAAACAGATGGAAAATCTCAGCAAGAAAAAACTACATGAATATAGAGCTTCTGTGATTTTCAATACAAAGAAGGTTTAACACAAGAAGTAAATTGAAGGAGTTCTCAGTGAATTTAGAGGCAGATGAATAGAGATTATCCTAAAAGAATTAGAAAAAAATAAGAAAAAAATGTAAGAGCAGTTATAAGAATATCAGCTACCTATGGGAAAATTTCAGACAATCTAACACATGTAATTAGAAAACATATCATGGTAAATTGGAGCATGTGTCAAGAATTCAAGGTTATATTCTCAACATTCAGAAATCAATGAATGTAATCCATCACATTTAAAAAATTAAAAAGATAAGTCATGACTACTTAGCAGATGCCAAAAAATTTAGACAAAAACTAAGTAACATTAATGATAAAAATTCCTCAGTATCTAGAAAAAAAATAAAGACTTATTTCATTATGAAAATAGTATTTATGCAAAACTTTCAACTGGCATTAAACATATTAATGAAATATTGAACATGCTCCACCATTAAATCTGAAAGCATCAAAAACTTATGCAGTTTTAAATATTTTTATTCAACGCCATATTGTGCCAAGGTGCTAGTCAGTGCACTTACGGGGAAATAAAAGAAGGAAAAGTTGGAGCGAGGAAGACAGAGGAGAAAAAGAAGAAAGGAAGAAAGGGATGGAGGGATAAAGAGAAAAAAGGAAAAGAAAACCTATGTACAGTTTTTTTTTTTTTCTGCAGACTAAAAAATAATGACAAAAACATATAGGAAATACATTTTTAAAACATTAAATATGGCCGGGTGTGGTGGCGCACGCTTGTAATCCCCGCGTTTGGGAGGCAGAGACAGGAGGATCACGCAGGTTCGAAGCCAGCCATGCGCGCTGGTTTAGGAGACCCTGTTTCCAAATAAAAATGTAAAAATAGGTCTGGGAGTGTAGCCCGGAGGTAGAAGGGCTTACAGGAACCCCAGTACCACCAAAAAACAAAAACAAACAAACAAAAAAAACATTACATATAAATTAGTAGTGGCAGCTCACATTTGTAATACCAGTATTTGGAAGGCTGAGACAGAAGTATCGCAGGCTTACAGTCAGCCTCAGCAACTTAATATGCTTCTTTGCAACTTAGTGAGCCCCTATTTCAAACTAAAAAATAAAATAGAACTGAATTATATAGGTCAGAGGTAGAATGATCCTGGTCTCAATCCCCAGTACCCCATCCCACTCCAAAACACAAATATACTTAGATATAATAGGTCAATCACAAGGTCTTGGGATTCATGATCAATAAAAAAATCAATTATAGTTTTACAGAGTAGTAACAAATAATTAGAAAATGAAACTTAGAGATCAATTGTATATATAATATTATAAAAATAAAACAACTAGGAATATATCTAATGAAAGCTAAGCAAGACCTCTACTATGGAAACTATGAAACTTTGTTGAAAGAAGTTAGATATAAACTGAATAAATATTATAAATGTAATAGTTCTCCACAAATTAATCAGAAAGAGAATGTAACATCAATATATCTGAATTACATTTTCTGTCATTAGTAGAACACTCTTACTAAAAAGATATGAATTTGGGATAGTCAAACATTATTGAAAAGACAAAATTTGAGATGTATATAGTTTGATTTCCAGATTTATTATAAAACCCCATAATCAATGTAGTGATATAGGAGTAAAATAAACAAATAGATCAACAAAACAAAAAAGAGTACAGAAATGGTTTTGTATAAATACAGATTATATTTTGACAGACAATAATGCTATTCAATGGAAAAAGACAAATCTCTTCAGCAAGGGTATATTGAAATCACTGAATAAAGAATATATGAAGAAATAAATCTCATTCTCTGGATACATCAGACCCCAAAATTAATTTGAGATGAATCATGAACCTAAACATAGATGTTCAAATTAAAGAACATCTAGAGGAGAGCATAGGAGTGTTATAGTTAAGCAAGAACATGAATAATGAGTAAGAGTTTTTAAGCCTCAGAAAGGAAAGAGATTCAAACTTGAGAAAATCATGTAAAGACACACACCACAAAAATGGATATTTCCAGCCGGGCGTGGTGGCGCACACTTGTAATCCCCGCGCTTGGGAGGCGGAGATAGGAGGATCCAACAGGTTCGAAGCCAGCCGTGCTGGCTTAAGAGAACCTGTTTAAAAAAAAAAAATAATATATATATATATATATATATATATATATATATATATATATATATATATATATATATATATATATATATATATATAATAGGTCTGGGAGTGTAGCCCGGAGGTAGAAGAGCTTCCAGGAACCCCAGGAACCCCAGTACCACCAAAAAAGAAAAAAATGGATATTCACTGAGTGTATGATGAATGATGAGTGATATAGTGTTATTTATTGTTAGGGACTGTTCTCCTACAAGTCATTATGCTAAGTGCAAGGAATATAATATGTAATTTTTTTTTTAAAAGTGCCGGGGATGGTGGCGCACGCTTGTAATACCCGTACTTTGGAGGCAGAAACAGGAGGATCACGCAGGTTTGAAGCCAGCCACACGCCGCTGGCTTAGGAGACCCTGTTTCCAAATAAAAATGTAAAAATAGGTCTGGGAGTGTAGCCCGGAGGTAGAAGGGCTTCCAGGAACCCCAGTACCACCCAAAATAAATAAATAAATAAATAAATAAATAAATAAATAAATAAATAAATAAAATGAAATGTCCTTTTCTATCAGGAATGCTCATTACAAAAGGAGAAAAGAGATATGGAAAATGCAATTAAATAAGTTCTATCAAAGTAAACTATAACTTATATGAGAACAGTGATAGCATAACAATATTTATCAATTTATTGCAAGTTTGCAAAGATTTTGTAAGGTGAATAAGTTGAGTTTAGTGATAGATAACAGTCAATTTTGCAATTACATGTGCAAAAAGGCTAAATGCGCAAAAGCATGAACTACAGTCAAGCCATTGGCAACTTGCATGGCTGCAGGAAGAATATTTGGGAAAGAGTGGTAGCAATTCAGAGTACAAGTAAAACTACAAACCCTTAATGGTATTCTTATCATTTCTGTGTGTCTTCAGATTATACATTTATGTGTTTGCTTAGGGTTTTAGTTTGCTTACGATTGGTTTTAAGTATGTCTTGTAATTTTCTGTTAGAGAATGGTCATGGCATATATGGTAATTTTAATTAAGGAAAATGGACATTTTAGGTGAGAAGTTGGGCTCTGTTGAATGTTTGCTCTATCTGTAGTTAACCAATATTCCTCTCGTTCCCATCATTTTTGTCTCTTCTGTTGCTTTGGGGATCTTCTACGGACTTTCTCAAGTAGAATATGTGCCCTGCAGCTCTTTTAGCTTAAATCCAGTGTTATATTAGAGGCATGTTGATGGAATGGTAAGGTGTGAGAGAAAAGAAAATTTCTATAGATTTACAACTAAAATGAGTCATTTAGTGAAACTGTGTCCCTAGATTATGACCTTCACAAGCCTCGCCTAACTTCTCCCCCTCTTAAGTAAGACAAAAAGCCAGAAAAGAATGAAGTCAGAAAAACAGCTTTTCCTCTAATAGAACAAGGCACTGGTAAAGTCATTTTCCATGGACAGTAGGCCCTTGCTATTGAGAATCCCCTAGTTCAATTCTCACAGATTACTTTTTCCACACTACTGCCATAACCATGAGGATATCTTTCTCAAATCTTCTCTCTGAAGAGAGTACCTAATTACTGACATAAAAACCCAGAACATTGTGTGACCCCTAATACTATGGTCCACGAGAGATTCTTATGCTTATGCCTATCTACCTCTACCCTGCTGCAATTTATCAAAATTACTATTGAAGTGCCAGTACCAGTTTATTGCTCCAGGGACATTTGTTCCATTCAGGAAAGCAGATCTCAGGTATAACTCTCTGGATTTGTCCATCTCTGTAGACTTCAGGATAGGAATTTGCCTTATGACCTCAGTTCTCTTTTGAGTCCAAGAAAAGTAAAGTTTTAGTTGAGATTTTTCTTGTTGAACAAGCCCTTTATATGTTAAAGTTGAAACTAAAATTTTCCATCTTATAAGTTTTTTAATATGCTTTTATTAGTGCATTGTACTCTCACATCATAATGTAAATCATATTGCCAGTGACATACATGTACACAGCACTTGGCAGTCCACTCCCCACCTCCCTATTTCCCCCTCAATACAGAGCTCTGAGATTAAAGTTGGTATATTTACACATATACACATAGTCAATGATAGTATTTCCATTCATGAACCTCAGTCTTCCTTCTCCCCTTTATTTATTTATTTATTTATTTTTGGTGGTACTGGGGTTCCTGGAAGTCATTCTACCTCCGGGCTACACTCCCAGACCTATTTTGACATTTTTATTTTGGAAACAGGGTCTCCTAAGCCAGCGCGCATGGCTGGCTTTGAACCTGCACGATCCTCCTGTCTCTGCCTCCCAAGCATGGGGATTACAAGCATGCACCACCATGCCCAGCGTTCCCCTTTATTTTAAATCACCTCCCTGGCTTCACTGAGGTTTCTCCTCCATTATCTGGAATCCTTCTTGGATCCCAATTACTCCCTAGTTTGTGCATATTAGAGATAACATTTGATTCTTCACTTTCTGTGATTGGCTAATCTCACATCTTACTTAACATAATGTTCTCCAGGTTCATCCATTTTTTTGCAAATGACATAATTTTGTTCTTCTTTGTTTCTGAGTAGGAGTTTAAATATCCACAATATCATCATTAAATTTATTGTTTTTCTCCAATGTCATAATTTTGGTGCATTCCTATAGAACTCTGAAGGTTTTTTGTTTTGTTTTGTTTTTGTGGTACTGGGGATTGAACTCAGTGGCATTCTACATCAGAGCTATAGCCCCAGCCCTATTTTTTTTATTATTTATTTTGAAACAGGGTCTCACTAAGTTACAGAGAGCCTCTCAGTAAGTAGCTGAGGATGGCCATAAACCTGCTATCCTCCTGTCTCACCAAAGGGTGGTGTGTGTGGGGGGGGTACTGGGTTCCTGGAAACCCTTCTACCTCCGGGCTACACTCCCAGACTTGTTTTATATTTTTATTTGGAAACAGGGTCTTTTAAGCCAGCACGGCTGGCTTCGAACCTACGAGATCCTCCTGTCTTCGCCTCCCAAGAATGGGGATTACAAGTGTGCGCCACCACACCCGGGTTCACTAAAGGGTTTTAACTATGATAGTTCTGTGTTATTTTCAGTCAGCGTGGTAACAAATGATGGGATGGACTGACGTGTGAAAAGGGGAAATGGTTGGAACTTACTGGGAAACTCATCTTTTCAAGATTATGAGATGGGGTTGAACTAGATAGAAATGCAATACTAAGAACAAAAAACTTAAATATAAAAAATTAAGTAAAATGATAATAAATAAAAATTACTCAGCTACAACTGATTAGGGAGGAGAAATCATAGCTACATATGAGTATTATCATTTGGACCTGATGTTTATTTAAAGATTATCCAAGATAAATAAACACATATATTCTTATAAATGTTCCATATGTATCCTCAATGAACAAATAGCTGGTACTGCTTAACAAAGGGACTGGCTGGGCATGGTGGCACACGCATGTAATCCCAGTATTCTGGAGGAGGAGACTAGAGGTTCACGGGCAGCATCAGCTATTTAGCAAGGCAATTCACAAGTCAATGAGACCCTGTTTCAAAACCAAAAAGACTAAATATTAGGGCTGGGAGTGTAGCTTGGAGGTAGAATGCCCCTGTGTTCCATCCCCAGTACCACAAAAATAGCTACTAAATTTATTATATAATTTCTGTTAATTATATAATTGTTAATTTTCTCTACTAATCACCCCATTTTGAATTACCTTATACATGTCTTAAGTAGCAATTCCAAAGTTAATTCTGCAAGCTCAGTAGCTTTGAAAGCTTATTATTATTAATGTTTTGACAAATACAGTTCTCAATGCAGGTGGGGATATTTATTACTTGAATCAGACAACAGCCTTTATATGTGAATATATTTTGTGCTTACAATCCCTGATCAATGCCATAATCCCTAATTACTATTAAAATTGTCATTAGACTCTAAGAATTAATCTTTGCCTACAAGTATTCTGAAGAAAAAAGTAAGTAAGTTTTGAAATCTTATTCTTGTTTGTTCATTTTGTGGTACTGGGAATGGAATCCAGGGTCCTTCTACCTCCAGGCTATACAGCCAGATCTATTTTATTTTTTATTTGGAAACAGGGTCTCACTAAGTTGCTGAGAGCCTCACTAAGTAGCTAAGGCTGGCCACAAGCCCAGATCCTCCTGTCTCAGCTTCCCAAGTATTGGAATTACAATCATACCCTGCTTAAAACCTCATTCTTATCACTAAAAAAAATAAATGATTTTAGGCAGTGTAATGAAGCCTATAGAACCTCAGTAGGAAACAAAGAAAAGTCTTTCTAGATATTACTTTAAAACTCACCATATTGTTATTTTAAGATCTGGCACAGTAAAAAAGCATGATCATTATGTTTTGCATATACAACATTTTTTTTCCTTTAGCTCTAGTCGGAAAGCTTTAAAAAATATCCCAGCTCTTTTTGAAACCTTAAGAAATAAAAAAGACATCATCAAAAAATCTTTTCTCTTTACAAAAAATATATGTCAAAACTGTTTTGTTTGGTTATTGATATTTTGGTTTTGTCAAAAAATTGATGAATTTTTCCCACTACACTCATTGGTTTTAAACAAATGTTGCATCTTACTAGTCCCATTTCTGGACTGATTAAATACATATCAATCACAAGTTTTACAAGTAAATGTTTGCATGATTTTTTAAAGCTCTGTAACTATCATCTCCTAAGAAAAGCATACATATCAACATTTAGAAAATTTGAATTTGAAAAGTACTTTTGTTCTTAAAATAAATAGAATAAGAAAGAACTACCTGCAAACTAAGAACAATTATGTCTACCATTTACAAATGATACTGTGCCTATGACCTTTTAAAATCAGCATTATTACCTATTAGACAACAGTTAAAGAAAGACCAAAGTAAGCAATTTATTGTCTTTCACCGTTGTTCATAAACCATAAAGTATAATGAAAGTTTGCTTTTTTAAATGAAGCTGAAGAATATGGTTTATTAGAAGTTCATTTATTCCATGCTCAGAGAGTTTCTAAGTATAGTCTCACTGAATGTAGAAAGCAACAACAACAAAAAAATCAAAGATGTCAATGGACCTTTCCTCATGGGAAATTGATTGCCCATTTGGTTTCTTTTATCTTCTGAAATATAAGAGAAATGGACATTGCTGACAGGTACTGTATAATCTAGAAAATCATTTTTCCAGTGGTTACTTTGGAAATCATCCAAAACCAATTGAAGAGAAAAAAAAGCCATTGCAAAATTTGATTCAGAGGGAAATTCTATTGAGTTATGAGTTTGCATAATCAAATAACATTAATAAAAAGTAGGCAGTGTTAAGCACTAAAACCTTGAAGCTAACCTTTTTTATACCCTGCCAAATACTAGGTGTTTCAATTATTTAGATCACTGAAAATTTAGATATCTGAGCCAATGGGAACTTTATTTAAAAATGAAAACAAATTCACAGAACTAAATTTAATTTAGAATTTTCAATATTTAATGATGAGATGGACTTCAAATCAATAAAAATTTTAAAAATGCATAATTTAACTATGGAATACAGTGTAGCGAGGCTGGTACTGGGCTCTCCGAGGCTGGGATCAGAGCCTGCCATGCGGCAAGACCATTGCAGGGGCATCCAAGGCCTGGATAGGAGACTGCTGTGCAGCAAGGGCGGTGACTGTGCCAGCAAGGCCGGGATTGGAGTCTGATGTTTGGCAAGGCCAGTGCCAGGGCCAGCAAGGCCTGGATCAGAGCCTGCCATGAGGCAAAGCTGGTGCCAGGGCTTTTGAGGCTGGGATTAGAGCCTGAACACCAGTATCCACAAGGAAATATCACAAAAAATAAAAATAAAAAATCAAATGATTTCCCTAATATACAAAAACAAGAGAGACATAGGTGATAGGAAGAACTCTAGTTGAAAAAGGGGCCTTATAGAGAAGCAATTAAGGTGACCTATCTAAGGGAATGGGAGGGGGTAAGATGAAAACTCTTTAAATCACATGATGTACTTAAATATATAAAAGTCAATCACTAAATCAAGCATGAGATTGAGGGAGGAGGAGGGAATGGGATGGAGATAAGGGCTAATTGGGTGATGTGTGCTTGTTTATCCTCACAAGTCATGTATTCCATTGAGACATTTTGACTACAATGCACCAATAAAAATATATTTAAAAAAATAAATCATGATAAACAGTGATTTTTTTGTATTTTGTTTTTTGGTGGTACTGGGGTTCCTGGAAGCTCTTCTACCTCCGGGCTACACTCCCAGACCTATTTTATACTTTATTATTTTTGGAAACAGGATCTCTTAAGCCAGCGGGGCTGGTTTCAACCAGCTCGGTCCTCCTGTCTCCATCTCCCAAGCACGGGGATTACAAGTATGCACCACCACGCCCAGCTAAACAGTGATTTTTATGATTTATAAATCATAAAAAACTATGGAGTAAAATGCTTCTCTAGTATTGACGTTATCATCCTTTATTTTTTATTACATTAGGACTGCCATTTCTTTGTACATAAACTCAGTTTTAATAAACTGATGACAACTTCTGCTTTATAGTACTACTCAGAGGAAAATTCTACAGTACCCCTTAGTTATTTCAAAATATTTCAACACTGATTTGACATATTTTAACACCTCTTATACTATCAGTTATTTGACATTTATGACCTACATTGTTAACTCATCAATCTTTTTACTTGTACTTAGATTTATCTTTTTGTAGGTAATAATGTCTTTGATAACTATTACTATTATTTATTTACTCCTTCATCTATTCATATATATAATGAATATTTGATAAGTACTTTTTTTTGTGTGTGTGGTACTGGAAATTTAACCCAGTAACATTTTACCTCTGAGCTATATCCCCAGCCCTTTTAATTTTTTGTTTTCAAACAGAGTGTCTCTAGGTTTTTGAGAGTCTTACTAAATTGTTCAAGTTAGTGCCAAAACTGTGATCAGGGTCAAAACTCCGGTCTCAGCCTCCTCCTAAGTACTGGGAATACGGGTATGCAGCATTATGCTTGGCTTTTAATAAGCATTTAATATGTATTAAGTATGGATACAAGAGCTAGATAAGCATAATGGCCAACAAAAAGATTATCTTTGAAATGGGAAGGTTTTTTTTATCCTCTTTGCACCAATTAAAATAAGATCAGAAGAAATTTTCAAATATTTATTTTTTTAATCTCAAGTCTTTCATATGTAGTTGTGTTATGTGTGTGTCTGTCGGGGAGGAGACTGGGGATAGAACCCAGGGGCATTGGCCTTCTGAGCTACATCCCCTGCCCTATTTTTTATTCTTTCTTATGAAACAGGGTCTCACTAAGTTATAGAGGGCCTCAACTAAGTCGTTGAGACTCTCCGTGAACCACGATCCTCCAGTCTCAGCCTCCTGAATGCTGGGATTACAAGCATGTGGCACCATGCCTGGCTCATGCTTAGTTTTAACATCATTTTCACTGATATTAAAATTAAAAAATTGTTTTAAAATATATTAAAAATTGACATTTATTTAAAATAATGGAAAGGATAAATGAATATTCTTGTAATTTTTAGAAAAACTAAGTACTATTTTAAATTTCTGAAAATAATTTTTGGTATTTTTATAAAAATAGAAATTAAGCAAGTTAAAAATTAAACATTTAAGCGTAAAATATTTGGACTAGTCAAATAGGCAACTTATAAAACAATAAATTTAAATTTCATCTATATCATTTTTATAATTGTATTAATTCTGTCACTAATATAATCAATCAAACTTGTAGTCTTTTCAAATTATAACTCATCTAAGGTAAAAGCTAAAAAGTTGACTTAAAAAAAACTTTTTTATTGGTGCATTTTAGTCATATATCTTAATAGAATACAAGATGGTAGAGGCATATATGCAGACATCACTCAATCAGCCCTTACCCAATTCCCACCCCATTCCCTCTTCTCTCCCTCCTTTTTATGTTTGGCTTAGTGATTGGCTTTGATTGTTTGTGAATGTACATCGTTACATTAGAGAATTTCTCTCTTCCTCCCTTCTATCATCCACAGTTAGGTCACCTTATTTGCTCATCTGTGGTTTCCCCTTCTTTGTCTAGAGTTCTTCTCATGACCCTTTTCCTCCCTAGTTTTTAGAATATTAGGAACAGTATCCGATTTTTTTACTTTTTGTGACTAACTAATCTCATTTAGCATAATGTTTTCCAGTTCCATCCATTTCCTGTAAATGACATAATTTTGTTCTTTTTTATAGCAGAGTAAAATTCCATTGTGTTCATATCCCATAGTTTTGTAATCCATTCATCTGTTGATGGACATCTTGGCTGGTTCTATAGTTTGGCAATTGTGAACTGTGCAGCTATAAACTTAGAAATGCATGTATTAGTTTAGCAGTTTGGTTTCCATTCTTTTGGGTACATAGGCAGAAGTGGTATTGCTGGATCATATGGGAGGTTCATTTTCATTCTTCTGAGGATCCTCCATACAATTTTCCAAAATGGTTGTATTAATTTGCAATCCCACCAATAATGCATTGGAGTACAATGAATAAGATAGGGCTGAGTCATTTGAAAATCAGCACAAGCTGAGCACACTGGAGCACGCTTTTGATACCAGTATTTGGGAGATGGAGACAGGATGATTACAGGTTCGAGACCAACCTCAACAAGACTTTGTTTCAAAATAATAAATAAAACAGTGCTAGGGTGTAACTCAGAGATAGAGCATCCCTGGATTCAATCCTCAGTGTGTTGGAGGATAAGGAAGAGAAAAAAAGAGGATGAGGAGGAGGGATATATTATTGCTTAAAAGCTATAAAACACTTGAATTAAACAAAATTAAGAAAAGGTTACATTTTTCATGTGACTAAAAAGTGTTAGGCAAGTCCTAGGCAAGTCCTACTTGCTTGCATAGAACATTTTTTCCTTCCTATTTAGTGTTAGAAAAACAAGTACTATGGAAACCATTCCAAAGAGTGTAAATATTTTTCTACTTATAGCTAAACTTCTTAAGAACTTGTCTATTTCAAAGAGTAATCCTGGGAAAGATGCCTGGATAAAAGGATGCATTGTGGTTCTTACAGATGATAAAATTCAGTCAGCAAAATGAGCTCTGTGAGATCTCACAAAAGAAGCAACACAAAAAGCCAGGCATGGTGGTGCATGCTTGTAATTTCAGCATTCTAGAAACTGAGATAGGAGGATCGCAGTTCGAGGACAGCCTCAGCTACTTAGTGAGGACCTCTGCAACTGAGACCCTGTTTCAAAATAAAGAATAAAAAAATAGGGCAGGGGGTGTAGCTCAGAGGTAGAATTCCCCTGCATTCCATCCCCAGTACTACAAAAAAAAATTAAAAATTAAGAAGCAACACAGACGTTATAAAGTGTATTCTCAGATATATGAGTTACAGGACAGGCTAAGTTACAATAAGTATGTCTTCCACATCTAAAAGGTGTATTAAATGTCCAAGAAGATTTATGTAAATTATTTCATGAATTTTTCCAAAAATCTAGTTTTTTCCTATTTGTTTTACTTTTTCCAGCATGTTGAATTCATTAAAGTAAAACCTAGCTCACCGGTGCCATGTCCACTTTCTATCATATAGCAAAGGAAAGCAAAAAGAGAAGGGATTCCCATCTTTAGTAATTTAATTTTATTCTATAATCACACCCAATACTATCCCTACTACCACCTACTGATCAGAGCATCTTTATAGGAATGTACTTTTCTAGAAAGGGAACCCAAGAATAACATCTGGAGTTAAATAGCCAATGCACAACTGTAACACTTATAAAGCCGCTTTATTTACATCTATTACTAATACATACCAGAATCATGTGCCAACTCATTCAATATTGCTTATTGATTACTTTTTGTTAGCCTAAGAGCCAAGTACTGATAATGTAGAGATTAAAGATAAAATTCTGAAGCCAGGCATGGTGGCGCACGCTTGTAATCCCAGCATTTGGGAGGCTGAGACCAGAGGATCATGGTTTGCAAACAGCCTCAGCTACTTAGTGAGGCCCTCTGCAACTCAGTGAGACCCGGTTTCAAAATAAAGAATACAAAATAGGGCAGGGAGTGGAGCTCAGAGGTCAAATGCCCCTGGGTTCCATTTCTAGACCCACACACACAAAAAAAGTTTAAAATTCTCCCCTCATGAAAATCACTGAACAGTAGAAGAGAAAAAAAATTAGTAAAATACTAATGCTGTTATGAATAATCACAGTAGCCTAAGAACATGGATAGCAGATGGACCAGAGAAAATGATTTCTAAAGGAAAAGATGAGGAAATAATGAGAGCTAAGGATTTGATGGTTAAAAGTCCTTGGATATCCTACAAAACAATTTGGATTTTACCCCCAAAATCATTACAGTCATGGGAGAATTTTTAAGCTAGGAAATAAAATTATTAAATATGCTGCTGGAGAGATATTTTTATCTTAAAGAAAAAAACTCCTCTCTTTGGGTGAATAGCTTAGAGGATTTGACAATAGAAATAGGGAAATTAAATGGAAGTAAATAGGTATTTCAAAGCAGATTGTTGGGAGCCAGGTGTGATGGCACAAGTGTGATGGCACACACTGGCAATTCCAATACTTGGGAGGCTGAAACAGGAGAATCACAGGTTCAAGTTCTGCCTCAATAACCTGGTGAGACCATCAGCAGCTTAGTAAGGCTCTGTTTTAAAATTAAAAGGGTTGGGATATAGCTTTGAGGTAGAATGTCCCTTTGTTTAATCTACAGTATTAAAAATGAAAAGAAAATGAACAGATTGGCTGGGAATTACTTGATATCAAGAAATACATACCATTAAAGTTTCATTATATAAGAAACCCATATGTGTGCTTCTTCCTTTATAGGATGCCCTTCTTCAAATAATTTTTATGACATGTAACTGGGATGAGTGTCTGTATTATATGAATTTTTTTGCTTAATCATTTGCATAGTTGTCTGCTCTTAGTAGAGAATGACTCTTACCTGTAAAGTTATTCCTAGTTCCATGCAGCCTACAGCATAATGAAGGGTTTAACCTTTCACTTACATAGTTTCTAAAGTTTCTCCAACATAACACATTTTTTTGTTTTTATGTGGATCATATTGAAAATAGCATACATTTAGACTTTTTTTAACCAGAACTTTAATATTTGTAATCACAATGTAGTAAAGAAAAATCGTTATAACTGTATGGTGATTATGCCATTAATAAAGCCAAAAGAAACTTCCTGGTAATGTTAAGGCTTTGCACAAGGGTCTCTCCCAATATCCCCTCCAGTGCCTCCTCCATCTTCCCCATGAGGAAGTCTGCTTCTTTGGCTTTTTTATTTCCTCAGAGCTCTGCATCTCCATTTTTTCATTCTCTACTTTTCCAGTCACTAAAACCTCACTGTTAACAAGTTTCCCTGAAGAAACATCTAATCCAAACATAGACAGTATGTGTGTACACATCAGAGGTTTATTAGAATCTTACTTATTCTCTCTAGAAAAATACCACTATAAAGGTGCTTTAGTAAATCAGCTAGTTATGGTCCTTGGGCATCTTCACTGATCTCTATGAGACTCTGAGGAAAAAGTACAAGTTCTTCCTGTTTCTATTATTCTGGTCTCTGTTATGTGAGCCTTGTGCATGACACATAATCACAAAGAGATATTTCTGAAGTAAATAAATCTAAATCCATAATTAGAAAAATGAATTTCTAAAGGCAATATTATCTGAAAAGGCCCCCAGTACTCACAGTATAAAGAGTCTTTTATAATATTTTTTCATAGAAGTTTACATTCCCAGAATAGGCCCTGGGGTTTACACATTCATAAGGAAAAGTTGTTAAAGGTTGTTCCTAAATAATAATTTAAAAAACTACCTACTCATAGTCCCACTTCTTCACTAAACACATGAAGAGTCCTGGGAAGTTTCTTTTTAAAGTAGCTTTTTTAAAAGATAGTATTTCCTCCTCTGCTGCTCTCTCTTAGCAGGAAGACTATAATAGAAAATTATATGTCTTCCTGCTGGCAGTTCAAAGCTAAATTGAACATCAAGTTTGGTTCTTCCATAAATTACTTATGTGTTGCAAAATATTTTATATTAACATCAGGTTATTGTAGAATATTATAAAATATTATATTTCTGTTGGGAGAGTAAGAATAAAGCCAACTTCCATGCAGTAATTATTCCAGATATTTCATATGCCAGGAAAAGCAGAAGTTTATAAGATGCATGTGTTCATTTATTTTCATAATATCAGTAAGTAACAACACAAACTTTTAAGGTAAATAATGGTATTTTGGTAAATAATAGCTGCAATGGCTTACTTTTTGCAACAGTGTTGGAATGTCTTGATATCTATACTCAAAAAATGAAACTGAACTACTACACCACAACATATACCAGTTTTAAATTAAATAGTTCACAGGCCTAAATGAAAGACTAAAGAATAAATATTCACAAACATGGGTTTGGCAATAACTTGTTAGGTAAGACATCAAATTTCTAGTGATAAAATTCTAGTGATAAATTGGATGTCATCAAAATTAAAGACATAACTTCAAACTATATAATCAAGAAAATAAAAATAAATTTTATTTCAAAGGATTTATTTCACAGGACAGAAAAATTATTTTAATTTTAATCATATATCTGATAATTTTTTATATCTAAAACATTTTAAAAATAAATGCAATGATAAAATACAGACAACCTGTATTAGTTCATTTTATGTGGCTCTGGATATATGTATCTCTTCAACGCCCATGGGTTGAAGACTTATTCCCAATGTAGCAGAGGTGAGGATTTAGGGGTGATTGGATCTTAAAGGCTCTCTTTGAATTCAAAACACACACTACTACTACTACTGCTGCTGCTGCTGCTGCTACTACTACTATTACTACTACTACTAGTCCTCTACTAAAAATATTCTATTGCCATCATGATACATTGCATAATTTCTTTCTTCTTTATATTTTTTCACTGACCCTTTGATTTTCTTAGTGCATTTCTGTTCCCACCAAATGACTCAGTACAGATACAAATATAAATTTATATTAATGGACTTTGAGCATTGGAATTCTGAAAGAGGAAATTCCACAGGGCAACAACATCATAAGTAAAAACTTAAAGTACAAGAGCTAGTACAAAGGTTACTACATAAGATAATTTTTTCTCTCAAAAACAGATTGTTTTAATCTATTCCTCTGTGTTATGAATCCCATTACCACCAGCAGTCATGCATTTACTGATGATGTCCAAGGAAGAAGGCCTATCAGATATTGGGCATTTACTCTCACCTTTTTGAAACAGAGAAATGAATTTGAGGTGGTAAGAAGCTAATGAATTTAGTTCTTAGGAGAACACATAAAATTGGGTTGTTCTCCTCTCTCCTGAGGGGATGAAATGCCCTTAAAGTGAAGCACAAGGAGTAACATGCAATGTATAAATTTTAATTATTTTTACTCGATTTAAAATATGAATTAATGTCTCCTACCCCACTCCATCTCATTTTTCTGCTTTACAATTCTGCTACAGTTCACCTGGTGGAATATATTTATACTGTATAAAGAAAATGCAAAAAACCTCATACGTTCTTTTTTTTCACAAAAAGTTTTGTTTTGGTTCATTATGCTTTCCATCACGTTTTTACTTTTCACTGGAAATTTTTTCCAGAGCGATTTTTGACAAATAAATAAAGTTGAGCAGAAATCATTTGCTTACATTGTTTAAAAAAAAATTAAAGGAGACAATGTTGTATGGGTCACAACTTTAGAAAATTCTTATGATAAAATAATATGATTTACTAAATTGACAGTTATTTAATTTACAACCATATAAGGGGTAAAATATTAGGAAAATTGTAATTGTTCTTATAACCTCCTTGAAAAATCCAATTCATGGAATTGAAGCAAATATGTTTTAATAATGCATATACTGGTAAATATCTTAAATAGCAAATAGTTGTGTCATGTAATTATGATTTCATAATATTTTAATTATTAATAGAAAATCATCAAAACCTTTTTGCTGTGACACAAGTCCACTGTGCACTGATTCTCAAACTACTACTCAACCATAGGCAGCAAGGAACAATAGAAGCCTAGAATTGATTTTGAGCTGGCCCCAAGCTCAGGAAAACTACCCAGGGCAGATGGAGGCCCAGGGAAATCAGTCACCTCGGGTTTTTTATTTTATTTTTATTTTTTGTGGTGCTGGGATGAAACTCAAAGGCTTTCTATCTCCTGGCTACACTCCCAGACCTATTTAATATTTTATTTGGAAACAGGTTCTCACTAAGTTGTGGAAAGTCTCACTAATTAGGTAAGGGTGGCTTCAAGCCTGTGCGATCCTCCTGTCTCAGCCTCTCAAGAGATGGGATTATAAGCGTGAGCCACCGTGCCCAGCTCAACTCAGGTTTTATATCACAATAAACTATAGTGATGAAGGACATTCTGTTTCTTGGTTTTAAATGGACCAGAGCTCAGGCTGTTCAGGCAGCCTCTACCTCACCTCAGGATGTGATATTCTCAGCACATTCTATACTGCCCCCCCCCCCTCCGGGCTACACTTCCTGACCTATTATACATATTATACATATATATGTATATGTATGTGTGGGTATGTATGTGTGTGTGTGTGTATATATATATGAAACAGGGTCTCAAGCCAGCAAGGCTGGCCCCGAACCTGGGAGATCCTCCTGTCTCTGTCTCCTCCCAAGTGCAGAAATTACAAGCATGCACCACCACACCAGGCTCTACACTGATTTTTGAGAACTACAAGGAAGGAAGAAGACAGAGCTATGCACATCTAAGGCTATCTGTAGACCTGCACTGGATTTCCAGAAATGTAGAGCAGTTAAAGGAAAGACTGATGTCTTAGTTTCTTTTTAGTTATATTAAATTGTATTGTATTGTATTGTATTGTATTGTATTGTACTGTACTGTATTGCATTGCATTTTAGGAACTGGGAATTGAACCCTCCAGCTAGACCTCTTATTTTATTTTATGTTATTTTATTATTTTAAATCAGTGTCTTGCTAAGTGGCTGAAGGTCTCACTAAGTGACTGAGTCTAGCCTTGAACCGGCAGTCCTTCTTTCTTTCTCAGACTCCCAAGTACTGGGATTACAAACATGACCACCAGGCCCAGATCCTTTTTAAATTATAATCTGATCAGTACTGGAGTTATGACGGGCTCCTTTTCTAAGCCTGTTTGGTTCACCCCTCCTTAGGCAACCTGGTGGCCTCCTGCTCCCAGGAGGTCACCATATTGCCGAACTTAGTGTGGACAGGGATTACAAACATGACCACCAGGCCCAGATCCTTTTTAAATTATAATCTGATCAGTACTGGAGTTATGACGGGCTCCTTTTCTAAGCCTGGTTGGTTCACCCCTCCTTAGGCAACCTGGTGACCTCCTGCTCCCAGGAGGTCACCATATTGCCGAACTTAGTGTGGACACCTGATCAGCATAGCATACTACAGCCCCAAACTCCTGGATTCAAGCGATCCTCCCCCCTCAGCCTCCTGAGTAGCTGGGACTACAGGCATATAAAAGTATGAATGTAGCATGATCGACCTGGACACTCATTGTTAGGAAACGGGGGAAAGGGGAAGAGGGGAGGGGGAGAGGGCACCAAGCACTGTTTAATTGTATGCTATTTTCAGTATGATCCACATAAAAATAAATTATAATCTGAATGCTATCTTTACTTTTTCATCTAACATAAGAGCTCCCTGAATCTTCCCTTTTTTATACTTTATGTTAGTCAGCTTTTGGGTTATGGTGACAAAATACCAAAGATAAAAGGAGGAAACATAGCCAAGTATGGTGGAACACACTTGTAGTCCCAGTACTTGGGAGATTGAGACAGGAGGATCATAGGTCATAGGTATGTGGCCAGCTGCAGCAATTTAGTAAGACCCTCTTGTACTTGGTGAGACTCTGTTTCTAAATAAAGGATAAAAAAAGGGCTGGGGGTGTAGCACAGAGTTAGAATGCCCTTGGGTTTAATCCCCAGGGCTGCCAAATAAAAAGTAGGAAACATTTAGTTTGGCTTATAGTCTCAGAGTCATAGTTTGTGGTCAACATGATGTGATGGAGGAAGATTTTCACTTCATGGTGGTTATGAAGAAAAAAGAGAAAAGAAGAAAGGGCTGACACCCCAATATTTTCTTCAAGAGCACGCCTCTAGTGACTCAACTTCCTCCTGCTAGACACAATCTCTTAAAGATATATTTTTAAGACAGAAATACTGTGTGGCTGAGAAAGGAGGATTGGAGTTTCAAGACCAGCCTCAGAAGTAAACAAGACTCTCTGCAACCTCTAAAGACCCTGTTTCAAAATGAAGGGCTGGGGGTATAGCTCAGAGGTAGAATGCTCCTGGGTTCCATTCTCAGTGGCACAAATCAAAAAATAAAAAAAATGTTAATTTACTAAAACTATTCATTTGGAGTATTCATTTCTGGAGTACCTTATATAAATTAATTTACTATAATTATTTATTTATTATCACTTTAAATTGTGCTTAGCATGTACAATATTGGATAAAAAAAACTTTTGGATCATTTTTATAACAAGAATGTAGAAAATATCTTTTGAAAATTTCTCTGAAGAAAAATACAACTTTATATTTAATGAAATCTAACAAAATAATTTATTATATTATTGATTTCATTAGAGAGTACACTAAATCTCTGGGGCCAATCTCATATACAAATAAACTCACACAAGATGTAAAATCAAGGAGGGAACAGTAACTGGTAAGCCAGCAATAGATTATGGGTCACTAAGATGGAGTAACACTACAAGTAAATGCCAACATTAGCACCACCGAGACTGAAAGGGCTGTTGGGCCTCTAAGACTGAAAGTCTGTTTTGAGAATCCCACAGTAAGCCAAGCATCCCTCAAGTGGTATAACAGGGTTCTGAGATTATAGTGACTCACCAGATTCCAATGAAATTTGACATGCAAATCCTTTATAGAGAAACGCACAAGCTCCCCAAAACTTCCAGCAGTCTAATTTTAAAAAATGCATGCATGTATGCCTCTATCACCTTGTATCCCATTAAGATGTATGACTATAATGCAGCAATAATTTTTTTAAATGAAGTTTTATAATGAGAAAATTACTAAACATACTAGGAAATTATGAGTTACAGTCATTCAAAATAGCAAATCTCAATTTTTAAAGTATAATAATCAGATACAAAGTATAATCATTTAGTATAAAATACTTTTAAAAAGTATGACATTGAATAAATATTTCTTCTTATAGAGACTAGTAGAAATAGCCAGAAAATTATGAGAACCTTCAGAAATGACATGTAAACTATTAAAATTAAAAACAGAATAGATTAAATAGTTGAGAGTGAGATAATCCAAAGGTAAACTTTATAAGATTAACCAGAATTCAATTAATTTATCAAGGAAATGAGAAACATAAAGGAGTTAAGAGAGTCAAAGAAACAGGTGAGAAAATACAATAAAAATCTTACTGGCACTGACAATAGATATAAATAAAAATATTGGGCATACAGAAGAGACAATCATAATGAAAATCAATAGGTGAGAATTGTCCAGGACTGAATAAAAAACATGACTCCTCAGATGAAAGCATAAATAGGACAAACTAAGAGAAACTCCTTTATTATTATTCTACTGAAACTATAGAACACAAAAGCAATGGATCTTAATAGCAGTCTTAGAGAAAAGACTTACAAAAGAAAATCAATTAAATGTCTCAGGCATGAGATCCATATAATACTGAAGTTTCTTTAAAATGCTGAGATTAAATAGGTGAATTAAGATGACAAGATGAAATGGATTTTCCAGAAAAGCTAAACCATTTTTTAAAGAATGGTTTCAAAATTAAGACATTTTCAGATAAACAAAGCCTTCAAAGGTCATCAAATGCAAATTAAAAAGTTTTCCTAAAGGAAATCCTAATAGACACAAAGAAAAATAATGGTTGTAATAAAAAAGAATTGGTTAAAAATGCAGAAAAATATAAAATGTTTTAATGTTAAAAATACTGCTGAATTATTTGCTAAAATTGTCACAGAGTTCTTCATTACTTTCTTGGTGCCCTGTGCAGTATGACTTTCCAGTTTCTCTCATTTACAAGGTGAATTGCTCTTCTAATCCTCTCAAAGACAATCTGTCTTTGTTGTTGCTTTAGCCAACAGAATATAGCAGAAGTGATTGCCATTTCCAAGTCTAGGCCTCAAAAATCCTCCTTTACTCTTGTTATCTCTCTTATAATTCTAACAACTCCATTCTAGCAATTCCAGTCTAGCATTCTGGAATACGATAGTCCACAGAAGGAGAACAGATGCACCTCTGCCAAGAGCCAGCCAAACCCAGGTGTGGCCTGACCTCACTGACTTGTGACTAATTGCACCCACCGAGGGACCTGGACTGAGACCAGAACTACCAACTGCATCCAGTGTCAACTTTGAAACCAGAAGGTATAGATTAAATAAATTCAGTCTTAAGCCACTGTATTTTGGAGTGGTTTGCCACACACAAATATGTTTTCAAAATACTTTAGGATTAAAACCATGGAAAAAGCAATTAGTGGCGAGCAAGAACATGAAGTCAGAAGTACATCTTGCACATTAAAGTCTTTTAAGCTGCGCGTGTGTGTGTGTGTGTGCATGCACATGTGTGTGTGTATTAAGGAGACTAAAATTTCAGTTTGGTTATTATTTTTAAATTATGCTATGAAAATTTAAAATTTAGATGATATGATAAATTCATGGAATAATATAATTTATAAAAATTAAAGTAAAATGAAATATTCTTACTAGAGGAAGTTTAATATAAAAGTGTTTTTTGCAAAAAGAGAACTCCAAGCCCAGAAATTTAGAAGTATATTCTACAAATTTTTTGAAGAACAAATCATTTTAAACTTATAATGCATAAAAATATTTATTCTCCAAATCATTCTATGATATATAAACATGGGATTATGGAACTGTAAAAGGACTGTATTTAAAGAGAAATTACACACACACACACACACACACACACACACACACACACACACCTCACTTTAGCACATATATGCTAAAATTTTTCCAAATATAAGCAAACCAAATCAAGCAACTTCAAAAGCTAATATATTATAATCAAGTCAGTAGATCTTTAAGGGGATAAAAAAGTGATAGTATAACATGTTTAAATGTTTAAATAAATTAATATGTTTAATGTTTAAATGTTCACTTTCATACTAAATGTCCTATAATTTATCCTTGCATACAGCATACTTACGTGCATACATTCTTGTGTGCACATGTGTGTTTACTTTAATATCTCTTTTATTTTTAGTTAATAAGTAAAAATTTCATATATTCATGATTATGAGATTGTATATATGTATGTATTGTGGAATGACTAAGTCAAGATATAAAACAAATGTATAACTTTATGTGCTTATATTTTCTTATGTGGTGAGAAAATGCAAAATCTGCTTTCTCATCAATTTTCAAGTATACAATCTACTATCATTAGCTGTAGTCACCATAATAGACAGTAGACTTCTTGAACATATTTCTCCTGTGTAACTGAAATTTTGCTGACTTTGATCAACATACCCTCAATCTCTCCTACCTTGAGCCTCTGATAACCAGCATTTCACTATGCCTATGAGTTAGACTTTTTCAGATTCCACGTTAACGATGTCATATACTATTTGTCTTTATGTGCTTGGTTTAACAAAAATGTCCTCTAGGTTCACCCTTGTCAAAAATGACAGCCTTTACTATTTTTTATGGCTAGATAGCATTCCATTATACATGGACTATATCATATATGATATGTGTATATATCCTATTTTCTTTATCCTTTCATTTGTGTGAGGACTCAAAGGTTGATTACATTTCTTGGCACATCTGTCTTGACTACTGTAAGCAATGCTGGAATGTACGTAGGAGTGCAGGTATCACTGCTACGAAATGATTTGTATCATTTTGATCTATACTTGCTAGTGGGATTGCTAGATTAGATAGAAGTTCTATTTTTAAATTTTGATCAGCCTTCATATTGCCATAGTGGCTGTGCTAATTTACATTCTCAGCAACAGTTTACTAAGGTCTCCATTTCTCCACATCCTCACTCACACTTGTTTACATTTCTTTTTAATAATAACCATTCTAATTGGGATAGGTGATATTGAGTTATTTTTTTTTTCAGGTCTGGGGATGGAACCTAGGGACATTTGACCTCTGAGCTACACCCCCTGCCCAATTTTTTTATTCTTTATTTTGAAACCGGGTCTCACTGAGTTGCAGAGGGCCTCGCTAAGTAGCTGAGGCTGTCTGCGAACCGCGATCCTCCGGTCTCAGCCCCCCAAATGCTGGGATTACAAGTGTGCGCCACTACGCCCGGCTGATATTGAGGTTTTAATTGACATTTCTCTTATTAGTGATATTGAGCATTTTTTAATATAGTACCTGATCCTTTATATGTCTTCTCGTGAGAAATGTCTAATTCAGGTCCTTTGTCTATTTTATTTTATTTTATTTTATTTTATTTTATTTTATTTTTTGCTATACTGGGGATGACACCCAGGGGCATTCTACCTCTTAGCTACACCCTCAGCACTATTTTTTAAAATTTATTCTTTATATTGAAACCATGTCTCACAAAGTTGGAAAGGGCCTAAGTAGCTGAGGCTATCTGTGAACAGTGATCCTCTTGTCTCACCCTCCCAAATGCTGGGATTACGGGAGTGCGCCAACAAGCCTGGTTCCTTTGTTTAATTTAATCAGGTTGGTTCCTTACTTGTTTTCTTAGATTAAAGAAGTTCCTTGTTTATTTAAATGTTAACCCTTATTTGATATATGGGTTGCAAATATATTCTCCCATTCTATAGACTGTCTTTTTCACTCTGTTGTTTTCTTTGCTAGGTCAAAAATAGTTTGACATAATTCTGTGTGTGTGTGTGTGTGTGTGTGTGTGTGTGTGTGTATTTTGCTCATTTTTTAAGAGTCCTATCCAAAAAATTATTGCCTAGGCCATTGTTACATAGCTTTTCCCTTATCTTCTCCTATTGCTTTTATGACTTTAAGTCTTATGTTAAATTATTTAATGTATTTTATTGACTTTTATATGGTATTTAATAAGAATCTAATTTAATTCTTCTGCATGTGGTTATCAGTATTTCCAGCATCACTTTTTGAAGACAGTATCTTTCCCTATTATATGTTCTTGTCACCTTTGTAAAAAATCAATTGATAATAAATGAGTAGATAAATTTCTGTACTTTCTATTCTCTTTCCTTGGTCTTTGTGTCTGTTTTATGCCAGTACCAAACTATTGTGATTACCATACCTTTGCGATACCTTTTTAAATCAGGTAGTGTGATGGCTCTAGGTTTGAAAGATGGTGGCTCCCATTCTGAAACAGCCCAAAAGCAGCTCTTTCTTAAGAGCCAGAGCCATTGGATACTTTTGACAGTTTCCCTATTATGTGGCTAATACCAAGTAGAGTATGCCAATCTTATCAAAAATCCTTTCCATGTGGATTTTCTATTACGTGTTTTTTTTTTTTTTTTTTTTTTTTTTTTTTTTTTTTTTTTTGTCCACTGTGTTTACAGATTCTGTAATGGCCCTTGATCTTTCTGGGGTTATTTTGGTTGTGGATAGCACTCTCTATTTCTTTTATGTAGAGAGATGAAGACTGAAATTTCTGAACTCTGCCATCTTCTTCATGCTCCTTTATTTAGAGCTCCATACATTCAAGTCATTATAAATTTTCAGGTTATTGTTGACACACCTCTTTTCCTTCATAATTTTCTGGTTGGTAACTTGCTTTAAACTAAAATCCTTGATACATAAACAGGTTTAAATATGTGTTTGTAAAGTAAATAATTACTATGAACAAAGGATTTAAGTGGGTTTCTTTTGTATGTAAAGCTTGTATTTTTTGGGGGGGTTTCATCATATATTTTTATTTATTTTTTTATATCTTAGTAAATGTTATATTTTATTTGGCTACAATGATTATCCAGTATATATTTTATTTCACTTTGAATATCTATTTTTTTTTTTTTTTTTTGGTGGTACTGGGGTTTCTGGAAGCCCTTCTACCTCCGGGCTACACTCCCAGACCTATATATATATATTTTTTTATTTATTTATTTTTAACAATTCTTTTTGTTGAACATAAATAGTATCTATATCTGAACATGCGTAAAATTATGAACACGACATGTTTAATCTGGTCAACCATTGGTGGGAGGGGGGAAGGGAAAACAGGGGCGGGGGGGAGAGGGCACCAAATATAGTTTAAATGTATACTATTTATGTTCAACAAAAAGAATTATTAGAGCTTGTATTTTTTAACATCAACTTGATGATATATGATTTTGATATGATTTGATTACTCATATAAATCTCGACTTCATTTCTTCTAAACATATTTTTCAGATTGCATCATAGTATATTTTTTGTAATTAATACTAAAGAATATTATGCAAGTAAGATTAGCTAGTCTCAGAAAACAAACAGTTGTGTTTTCTCTTATATGTGAATGCTAGGGAGAAACTAGGTAACATACGGGACTTCAGATGAAGGATGAGAGAATCCACTGGAACAATGGAAGAGTTAAGAAAGGGAAGCGGGAAATGGAGCATTGATAGACAGCAGTTCAAACAATATTGTGTACATAAATTAAATTATCAATGCCAATCTCAATGGCATGTGCAGGCAAGGGGAGGGAATGGGAGCTGAAGGAAAATACAGCAAGAGCTGTCTGCATTTGTGCTACTGTCACTCTATCTCATGATGTAAAAAATACTGTCACCCAATGAAAGTATATTTTTAAGACTATATGTAAAAAGAAAGTTAAAATAAAAAATGCAAACAATGGAGCAAATCAATGTAGAAAGCAAAAGCCAGTGTCTTTGGTGATGTTAAGAGTTGAACTTTGTACCACCCAAACTCATATGTGGAAGTCAGTTCTTTTCCCTAGAACTCAGAATGTGACTATATTTGAAGAAAGCTTTTGAAATGTATAATTGGCTCAATGGCGTCATTAGGGTAGACCATAATCCAATATGAATAGTTTTTTATAATAAAAGGATATTAAGATCCAGATAAGCTTGAAGAAAAAATATGAGAAGACACCGAGAAGAAAAGGGTAAACAACCAGCTACAGAAAGAGGCCTCAATAGAAACCAGCCCTGCCTGCACTAGATCCTATGAGGAAGGAGATTTCTGCTGTTTAAGCCACCCAGTTTGTGGTACTTTGTTCTGGTAGTCCTAGCATAGTGACAAATGGCAACCCTCTGCTGCTATGCTTGCCAGATGAGTCTCTATCTCTTAAATGTTGCAAGCTTCAAACTTCAAAGTAATGTTGCAAATTTAATTCCACTTTCTGTCAAGTGCTTGCGAAATTATAAGTGGAATAAATATCTTGGATTAAAAGACCATAAAACTAGTAAGTAGGTAAATCTATTTACTCTAGATTTTTTTCTTCCCCACCGATGAACTGCTTTGACTTTAAAATATTACTTTTACCATTTATTTGACTTAAATCCATAAATAAACTTTTCAGTCTCTTTGGCTTAAAGTTTTCAAGGTACAATGCAGCTCATCATACCTGCCTGATAAGGACACGGGAACAATATTAGTGACACAGACTGTCTGACCGATAACATACAGGTAATAAATAAATATTACAGACAATATCTTCAGGAAAAAAATTCTGTGGGCTAATACTATACCAAGTAAAATTATAATTTTCCAGGTGAATAGATAAGACATTTGGATTAGATTCTTACTTTTATTGAGTGTGAGGTATTTTTAAGTTGTAAAACTTAACTTATCTATAGATTTTTTTAATAACAGTGATGTGACTTAGTTTAATTTTAATTAATAAGGCACCTAATAAGGTAATAAATGTGTAGAAATTTAGTATACAACAAATGGTAGAATAGCATGCCAACCTTGTGGACTAAAGTCATTTACGTTTGATGTACTAGTCAGTAAATATTAATATGTGGAGATGAAATGGAAGAATTTAATTTAGATGAAGTTTCAGGCTCACCTGATTTGACTCATGCATTTTTCAAGGCATTCTCTGAATTTTAAATCATTTTAACAGCTGAATACAAACATCAGATTTTATTGGTAGAATATTTGCTTAGTGCAAAAGCACACAAAGTGTGTACTTTTGCTCGAGGCATGATTTCTATTTTTTATAAAGCTCTGGTGTGGAATGTACTTTCAGTGATATAAAAAGTAAAAAGCAGATAGGGAAGCACAAAACAACAATAGTAATATTGTTTTGAAAACTCTCCCCTGAGCTGTGAATAATCTGGTAAGGTTAGCTTAGAAGAATCATTTTAGTGCATGTAATATTCTAAAAAATTATTTAACTCGCTCAAATTCAAATGAGAACATGAAAGGCTAAAGAATAAATATGAAGTTGGAAAGTTTCCTATCACCTGGATATGGCTAGATGTTTAAAGCTGTCTTATGCAAAGTAGAAATGTCAAGCATTTATCATAAATTGCCTTTATGGCATTTTAGTTATGAGACATAAAATATACATATAGAAAAACTTGTTAAAATAATTGCTAAAATAATATTCTGCAAAATTATGTATAATATTTTAACCATTACTATCAAGCTTTAACCAAAACTTTAGAACAGCAGACTTTTATACTTAAATATCAAGTTTTAGGGAGGATTCAAAATGGTGACTGCAGGACACATCACATCTCAGTAGCTGGAACAAATAAAATTCAACTACCGAGAAAGCAGCATCATGACAAAAAAATAAATAAACAAACAAAGCAGCATAAGATATTCACGATCAAAAACATGAATGAGAACCACAGCAGAAAGAATTTCAACTCTTATAACATGAGATCCACTGCATAGAGCACAAGTGCTCTACTAACCATCTCGGGCCACCAGCCCAACTCATATCTGCCAGCTTAGGCTCCAAAGCCTCAAAAAGTTCCAACAAGAAATGCAAAAACTTGAAGTGCAGAAAGTGGCGGCAGAGCTCCAACATCTCTCGTGTGTGTGTGTGTGTGTGTGTGTGTGTGTGTGTGTGTGGTACAGGGGTTCCTGGAAGCCCTTCTACCTCCGGGCTGCACTCCCAGACCTATTTTATACTTTTTTTTAAATTTGGAAACAGAGTCTCTTAAGCCAGCAAGGCTGGCTTCGAACCAGCGTGATCCTCCTGTCTCTGCCTCCCAAGCGCAGGGATTACAAGCGTGGGCCACCACGCCCAGCAGAGCTCCAACATCTTAAGTGATCAGCACCACACTTCAAGGACACATAAAAAAGTCCCAAAGCTTGTCTGCTCAAGACAACCCACAGCAGTGCACTGTGCCCTCCAGAGACCTGGTCGCAGAATAGCAAGTGACTCCAAACACCTGATACCTAAGCACAAAGCTTTCAAAGGTGAGAGAGGGATGCAAACATTCATAAAGTGGGCCTAAAGGTGACAATAAGCTTTGGAGCAAATGAGAGACATTGGAATATACTACAGAATCTAGCACAGTGAACAGACTTACAGATATTATATGGGTCCGAGTCCTGTGTATGTAAATTAGCAGAACTGCTGTGTTTTTTTTTTTTTCTTTCACACTGTTGCTAGTTCTTTTTGTTCTTTTCCTTTTTTGTTTTTGTTCTTTCTTTTTTTTTTTTTTTGGTTGGGTTTTTACTGTGATTTATATTATATTTATTAGTTTGGGTAACCTGTTTTGTTACTTTACGCATGTTTGTTTACTCTTCCTTATCTCTTTTACAAATTTCCTCCTGATAGCCTATCTACTCTCTTCTCACAAAACTTTTTCCCTTATTATATCTCCTTGTTTTACATGCAAGCTATTTTATATCTACATACATAAATAATCTGTATTTACTATAAGAATCCTACTATCTAACCTCTCATTCTCAACCAGATACTATCTTATTATACTTACATTCTTATTCAACCTAATTATATCCTCTGCTTTACCCAACTCCTGTACCCATCACTCCAGCACCTCCTCCCTTACCCAACCCTCACCATTGAAAAAAAGCACTACTTACCCATGTATGAACCTGCTGACACCTCTAAGTTCCTACTGCTAAAATTGGATCAGACAGATTACCCAGGAAGTCAAACACACAAAAATGATGCCAAGACATCAGAAAAACAAGCCTGAGAACCCTGAAAATTTGAGAACTAGGAACAGTGAGGAAATAAATGAAGTCATGAATACTGATCTACAAGAAATGCAAGGAGAATTCCAAATCTTGATCTTCAGAATGCTGAAAGGCCTCACAGCAAGTATACAGGAAATGAAAAAGTAAATGGAGATATTAAGAAAGAATAAGAAAAATATATGGAAGGAAATAAAAGAGTCAGTAATTAAAACTAAGACAACAATAGAAATAAATTCTGGAAGATTAGATGAAATGGAAATCAAAAGAGATGGAATTCTCCCAAATTATTTCTATGAGGCCAGTATCATATTAAAACCAAACCAAATGAAGATACCTCAAGAAATAAAATTACAGACCAATATCCTGGATGAAGATAGATGTAAAATTCTAAACAAAATACAAGCTATACACATTCAAAACTGAATCAATAGAATTTTATAGCATGACCAAGTTGGTTTCATCCCAGAAAAGCAAAGGTGGTTTAACATACACAAAACAATACATATTATTCACCACATAAATGGAACTGAGAACAAAAACCACATGATCATATCAATAGATGCTGAAAGAACATTTGACAAAATGCAACAGCTATTCATGTTGAAAACATTGCAGAAAATTGGAATAGAAAGAACATATTTCAACATCATTAAGGCAATATACAATAAACCCAAAGCCAACATCATATTGAATAAGGAAAACCTGCAAGAATTTCCTCCAAAATCAGGAACAAGACAAGGATGCCCACTATTACCACTCCTTTTCAATATAGTCCTCAAGACTCTTGCCACAGCAATAAGACAAAGTATATCAAAGGAATTCAAATAGGAAAAAGGAATTAAAATTATCCTTGTTTACAGATGACATGATCCTTTATCTGGAAGACCCAAAGAATTCAACCAAAAGACTACTGGAGCTGATTAAACATTCAGCAAAGTTGCAGGATACAAAATCAATCTAAAGAAATCAGTTGCTTTTCTATATGCCATCCATGAATCCACGATAAAAGAAATAAAGAAAACCATTCCATTCACAATAACCTCAAAACCAAAAAAAAAAAAAATACCTATGAATGAACCTTAAAAAGACATAAAAGACCTCTACAATGAAACTATAAAACATGAAAGAAAGAAATTGAAGAAGACCTTGGAAGATGAAAAGATCTCCCTTGCTCATGGATAAGCAGAATAAAAATCATCAAACTGGCCATTCTGTCAAAAGTGTTCTACAGAGTCAATGCAATTCCTATCAAAATACCAAAGACATTCTTCATAGGCCTAGAAAAATCAGTCATTAATTTTATATGGAGAAAGAAAAGACTCAGAATAGCCAAAGCAATTCTCAAGAATAAGAACCATTCAGAAGACATTACAATTCCTGACTTCTAATTATATTATAGAGCAATAAGAGTAAAAACAGCATGATATTGGCACAACAACAGGCATACAGACCAGTGGAGCAGAATAGAAAATACAAAAACAAACCCACACATCTATAGTCAATTGATCTTTGACAAAGGGGCCAAGCTGGAGAAAAGACAGTCTTTTCAACAAATGGTGCTGGGAGAACTGTCTATCCATTTGTAGAAAGATGTAACTAAATCCTCAACTCAAAATGGATCAAAGACTTGGAAATTAGACCAGAGACTCTGAAGCTGGTAGAGGAAGGCATAGGCTCAAAGCTCCAATATATAGTTACAGGTAGTAACTTTTTCAACAAGACCTTCAAAACACAGGAAATTAAAGCAAGAATTAACAAGTGGGATGGCATCAAACTAAAAAGTTTCTGTTCCTTAAAGGAAACCATCAAGAACCTAAAGAGAAAGCCTACAAAATTGGAAAAGATCTTTACCAGACACCACTCTGATAGAGGGCTAATATACAGAATATGCAAAGAGCTCAAAAGACTCTACACTAGAAAAAAAAAACCCAATCAAAAAATGGACAATTGAATTGAATAGATACTTCACAAAAGAAGAGATACAAATGGCCAATAGATACATGAAAAGATGATCAACATTATTAGCCATCAGAGAGATTAAAATAAAAACTACACTGAGATTCCATTTAACTCCAATCAGAGTGGCAAGCATTAAGAAGTCAAATAACAACAAATGCTGGCAAGGAATTCTTTTACACCATTGGTGGGAGTGCAAACTAGTTCAGCCACTAGAGATCAGTGTGGAAATTTCTTAGAAAACTGAGAATGGACCCACCATATGATCCAGCTATACCTCTCCTGGGTATCTTTCCAAAGAGGCTGAAATCAGAGAACTATAGTAATATATGCATACCATGTTCATAGCAGCACAATTTGTAATAGCCAAAATACTGTGCCAACCTAGGCCTCTATAAACAGATGAATGGACTGTAAATTTAAGTGAGATCAGCCAAGCCCAGGAAGTAAAGAGACATATATTTTCTCTAATATGCCCAAACTAGGGATTATTAGAGATACCACAGGGACTCCAAATAATGGAGAGAAGACCTCAGCAAAGCTAGAAGGAAAGTGTAGGAAAGGAAGAAGGCTGAGGTTGATTAATGGAGGAGCTACATTCACGAATATGTGTATAAGTGTGAATGTAGTATTGTCAACCTGGACACTCATTGTCCAGTGGTGTGGAAGGATAAGCATAAGTGGGAGGCACCAAGAAATGTGTGAATGTATGCCATTGTCAATGTAATCCACATTATGATGTGAATCTATAGTGTATCAATAAAAATAAATAAATAAATATCAAGTTTTATACATAATCACATATTACAATAATTATTTTCTAGTGCTTTGCTATGCTAAAGTTTCTTTCATTTTTGAAAAACAATAAACAATCAGATAAAACACTGATTTTGGCAGAAAAACATCATTCTCTAATAGTTTAATTTGTATCTCAACAAGAAACCACTAATGATTCTTTACATAAAAGCTATTATGCATATTTTAAAATCATATTAAAGTATAATCAAATCATTATATCTAGTGTACATTGATAAACCTTTGCTCTTTCACTTCTTTAACATTAGTCTAGACATATCAACTGGTTAGGATACAAATTATAGATCTGTGCAAGCATGCAAATTACCAAAAATATGAGAAAAAAACAAAGTGCAAAACTTTACTTATTTTATCATAAAAATGCATTCCATATATCTCTGTATTAGATTTTAAATACAATTATGACTGATTGTACCATTTACATGGAAAAGAAGCAAGATAACCTTTTGTCATTTCTTTGAAATCAATAAAGATTTCAAAAAACACAAGCTAAAAACTGTTATTTTTCTGAGAATATTCGAATTTTATACAGAAAAGTACTGAATACAAGTGGTTAAGTAAAGTTAATCTATCAAATACCTAGAGATATTTAAAATTAGTATAAGGTATATAGTAAAGCTTCAGATATTTTGACTAATAATTAAAGAAAGAAATTTAGTTTCTCTCTGAAAATAATAAAGATAAAGTGAAGATGATCTTTCTTTACAAAGCAGTTGTTTACTATCTGCACCATATAATAAGTCTATTATAAAACAAATCATCTCGATTCAGTTATGGAATATTTTCAAAGATAACCAAAATTTATTTAAAACATTTGAATGTAATACTTATCAAATATAAAAATGTAGCTAACATATTATCATTTAATAGATAAAAATCAACAACCTCAAATCTCAACCAAAAAATTACCTTACAAGTAATAGTTGTACCTAGTATGTGTGCATACATCTTAAACAACCATTTTTAGGACTTAAAAACAAATTTCTGTTTTATTGTGTATATTAACAAACAAATATATATTACTGAATAATTTTATGATCTTTATATAAAAGGAATGTTGTGAAATCTTTAGAAAAATTTCAATTGATATATTTTTTCTAGGGGCATCCAAATTATGGGAAGTAATTGTTCATTGAGTTAGTTTTCATTATTGCATAAGACCATTCCTTTGTGTGCATTCTGCTATCAAAATAATTTGAGTCATTTTCTCTCTTAACAAAAATGGTGACTATTAACTGTGAATTTTTCACATATATTTCACATATATACACTGCTATAAACATGTATATTCATGTGATAGACCAACAGAACTGAATAAAATATATAGAAATGAATCCATACATGTATAGCCAATTGATTTTTGACCAAAGTGCCAAAAACCTATGTTGGAAAAAAAACAACCTTTCAATAAAAAGGGAACTGATTTTCCATTTGTAGAAAAATGGAAAAAAACTTTCTCAATAAGACCCCCAAAACTAATAAAATAAGAACAACAATTAATAAATGGAATGACATTAAATGAAAAAAATGTATTCATCAAAGAAATCCATCAAAAAACTAAAGATATATTCTACAGAATAGGAAAAAATCTTTGCCAGCTATTCTTTTGATGGAAGACTAATATCTAAAATATGCAAAGTATTTAAAAGACAACACTAAAAAACAAATAACTCAATCAGGAAATGGGCAATTGAACTAAATAGACACTTCACATAAGAAGAAATACAAATGTCCAACAACTACATGTAAAAATGTTCAACATCATTAGCAATCAGGGAGATGAAAATAAAAACTATACAGAGATTCCATCTAATTTCAATTAGAATGGCAATAATCAAGAAGTCAAACAACAATAAATACTGGCATGGATTTGAGGGAGGAACTCTTCTACACTTTTTTTTTATTGAATATTAGTATAGCCTCTATGGAGATCAGTGTAGAGATTCTTCAGGAGAAATGGTTTGTAGGGCAGATATTTTAACTTATTTCTGTCTAGTCTAAAAACTATCTACACACTTCAAAATTTCTGTACTCATTGCTTTAATTGGTTAATCTTTCATTAGATTTCTCAGAGAAAACTCATGTGAACAGTATTTGCTGAGTTTTTACATACTGAAAATTGTTTGTCTATAGCATTGTCCTTCAGGGATAACTAGGCTGGTTGTAAAATCTTATTTTCTACTTTACCATTTTTATTATTTTATATGTGATACTCTCTTCTAAATTTTTAATTGAGAAAAAACAATTACTAATTTTTTTCTACTTAAGAGTGACTAAAACTGGGGACATGAACAAGATGGTAAAATTGGAAGCCCTAGACCATTATCCCCTATGTAGACATAATGATTCAATAATAAACCATTTCCTTTTGTGAAAATTCCAGAAAATAGTTGCATCCTGGGTAAATACATAAACAACCACATCAATGTTGGTAGAAAATTTTAAGACATGCTCATAATGTAATCCCTAATCATATCTCTCTAGTATGTGAATGCATAGTTGTAACAGACATACTCAGTAATTTAGAAGAACCTCCTTTGAAACTCTAATCCATATCATCTGGGAAATTATAGTAGTAAGGCATACATAAAAGCTACTGGGTATCCCATTTGCAAAAGTTATCCATTGAAAGCAATATTACACAACCATAGGTTCAAAAGTATAGAAGCAGGTTCTCACAGTGAAAATCAAAGAGCCTCTGTGACTCTGCAGGGAGAAGAGTAATAATCATGAAACACTATAGATTTCTCCATAGCAGATGCCCATTGTGCAGTCAAAGGCTATGCTTTATCCCATGTGAAGGAAGGGTATTTTCCAGATTCTAGTACTCGATAGTCTTCCTTCCATACTTATGTTATAGTAACAACAAAATACATAAAGTTGACAGTGACCAGTGCTTCAAGTAAACAGATTTAGAATTTCACAGTCAGAGAAAAGTCTGAGGGGAAAGCTTTGCCACTAAAGAAACTTATTTCCTAAGAGAAAGACCCATTAAAAAATGACACTTAATAAAAAAAAGACCATAGAATTTTTTTACCACTGCTTTTTACTGTCACACCAATAGGATTCCAGTATAATAAAATTGCATATAAATTAGGAGCAAATAAGACAAATATTAATTTTAGAAGTAGTGCCTTAGTTAAAAGTTAAGAAGAAAGACAAGGAAAAGCAAGAGAACATTAGCAGAATTTAAAGCCCCTAGTACCACACAGAGAGCAAATATTAAACACAGTTCAACTACTAAAACTAGTAAGAATCTTTTCATTACAAGACCATTTTCTTTCAGTTCTTATTATCAAATAAAAGTGTCTGCATTTCAACAAAATGTTTACTAGGCATGACAGAAAGCAGGAAAAAGCATAGTTTAGAATGACAAAGCAGTTTTCAGAATCAGAACTGACTAAATATCAAACAAGTGACTTATGCAAAGGGCTTTAATGGATATAAGTCCACAAACACTAGAACAGGTGTATAATGTTGCTGGAGAGATGGAAACTCTAAGAGAGAATCTGGGAACAGCTAGATATTTAGAATGTGTAGAATAAGAGCGATGAAGAAGGCTTTAATGAGTCCATTAGTAGACTAGGCCTAGCTAAAAAATCAATGTAATTCAAAATAAGTCAGTTGAAGCTTCCTAAATTGGCATTGGAAGAAAAAAAACAAAACAAAACAAAACAAAGAACTCTGATATACAAGAACTGTCAATTAAAAAAAAAAAAACCAGCAACATGTAATTCATATATTATAAAAAAGAATAAAATAAGCTAAAATGTTGAAGTGCTAATTATCAAAAATTAAATTAATGGCATATGTCAAACCACAAGGGCAAGAAAACAATTGCAAAAACATTACCCCAAATGCATACATAGGTATATCATAGTCACAGAAAACTGAGCAAGAACATAAAATATTTTTTTCAAACAAAGCACATGAGTGACAACAATAAAAAACAACATTAGCTATATAGAAATAAGGATAAAAATTGTAGAAAATTTCTTACCAGAAATCATGCAAGCAAGAAGAAACTTAGGTAAAATATTCAAAAGATTGAAAAATAAACCTGAAAATTTTATCCCTAGCAAAGTTATTCATTATAAATGAAGAAATGAAGGCTTACTGAAACAAAATTTGAGGAAACTCATGACCAACAGTGAAGGGGGTCTGGGGGTCTTCGGGACCAATGAAGGGGGTCGGCACAGGAAAGACCCAAGGCCAGCCGTCAGAGATAAGCAAGCAAGCAAGCAAAAGCTTTATTAAGACAGCCCAGCTCCCTTTTATATCAGGCAGCTGGGAGGAGGGAGCTTCCGCTCACAGCAGAAGATCGCACAAAGTAAGGGGCATTTACTGATTGGGTGGCTCATACCCCAGTGGGTGTGTTATCAGGGGACTGATTGTTGGGCATCCTGTGGCCCCTTTGGAGAGGCACCATCTTTGGCATGACTGGGCTGCTTTTCCTAACAAACAGACCTATCAAGCAAAAAAAAAAAAAAAAAAAAAAAAGAAGAAGCAAATGATAGTGTTTTGGTAGAAGCAAATGATAGTGTTCAGAAAATTATATCTACATTACAAAAAAAAAGTATATTGAAGAAGGAATAGATTAAGGTTACAAATTGTTTTTGTTTCTCCTATTCTTACTTTACCTAAAAAATAACTGCTCATTTAAGGCAGAAACGGCATAATATATGTCTGAATGTACCATATGGACACTTAAAATAAATGATAGAAATATAAGAGATGAGTAGAAAAAATAAAAAATAATTTCCCTGAAATTCACTTGAAGTGTTTTTTGAAGGTAGGCTTATACTAGCTAAAATTATATCTTGTAAAATCTAGGTTAACAATATATGGAGTCTATAAAAGGAAACAATACTAATGGACAAGATAAATGAAGTCATATACAAGGTTCATTTAAAACTAGAGAAGGGAGTAAAAGGTAACAGAGAAAGAAAAAAGAATAAAAGCAAATACTAGAAAACAGATACTTAGTATAAATATTATTTTGATCACATCAATAATAACTTTAAAATGTCTAAATATGCCCAATAAAAGAAGTTTTTAGGGTCAATGAAAAAAGCCCTACTATATATTACCTATAAGAAACATTTTTAAATACAAAGACTTAGATAAGATAAAAATAAAAGTATGGTGAAATATCTACTATGCTAACACAAATTAAAATAAGTTGGGGCACCTATATTAATTTTGGATAAAGCCGATTTTAGAATAAATTATCAAAGAAAAAGAAATAAAGTTTTAATTATTCATGAAGACCACTTGTTCAGGGGTATCCCAGGAAGAAGAATGAGAATACCTTTCTCTGATTTTCTTTCCTTTTTTACACTTTTTTTTAAGTACTTGGGTTGGATCCCAGGGAGAATTCTGCATCCTCGCTATACTCCAGCCCAATTTTTTATTTTTTAGTTTGAAACAGGGTCTCACTGAACTGATAGAGGCCTCATTAAGTAGACTGAAACTGGCCATGAAACAAAATCCTTTTGTTTTAGTCTCCCATTCTTCTGGGATTTGGGAGACTAAAACAGGAGGACTGCAGATTCAAAGGCAGCCTCAACAAGTTGGTGAGGACCTCCTCAAACAAAAGCTGCGGCAGCACATGCCTATAAGGCCAGCTAGTAGAGAGGTTGAGAAAGAAAAATTGCTGGTTCAAGGCAAGCCTGGGCAAGATAGTCTCAAAATAAAAAAATAAGAATTTCTAGTGAAGCCAGGCATTTTGGAACAGGGAGGCTGCGACAAAAGGATCTTAAGATGGTGGCCAACCTCAGCTACTACTAAGTGAGGCTCTCTGAAACTCAGACCCTTTTTTAATGTTAAAGAACAAAAAATAGATCTTAAGGGGGAACCTGAAAATAGAAAGGCACAAGGTTTTATACCTAGTAGCTAAAAAAAAAAGTACCAAGTAGACCTACCCCTGAGTGTGTGAAAATTTACTCAACTGTTTCTAACACTCATTCAATGGTACCCCAAATATTGTTAAAATTGAGAAAGTTCAAGCCAGGCTAAAAAGAATAGAAGTGAACAAAACACTATCAGCCAAGATCAGAAAAGAAAGATGAGTTATCATTATTATTACTTATCACAAAGACCTTAAAAAGAAAATGAGCACTACAAGCAATCCTATGCTCACAAAACTGATAGTTTAGATGAAATTGACTAATTGTTTAAAAACTGTAAACTACCAAAATGCACTAAAGAAGAAATAGAAAATATTAATAGTGCTATGTTTTTACAAAAGAAATTGAATCGATAATCAATATTATTCCAGATAACAAAAATACCAGGTTTCAATGGCTTGTTGGGGAATTATACCTGTAATTTATGGTTTCACCAGTTTGCTATGATTTCTGAGAATATAGAAACACTGTATAACTTATTCTTTAAGGACAGCATCACGCTAATACGAAACCCAGATAAAGACATTACAAGCATGATTTCTTTAGTCATACTACTATTTCTACTCTTTATTTTGCTTTACATATTATCAATTATAGAGTGCCTCATGCCAACATGATCATGGCAGCTCTGACCAAGACTATATTGCACTGAATAATTCTGCGGAAAATTACAAGGAAATAAAAGTACCTATAGGAATAGAGTAAATTTTAGAGTTAATGTTAAATGGGTTTGAAGAAAAATGTTTGGATTATTTAAATTGAAAACAAAAAAATCTTTCAGACTGATATTCAACAATAATTCTAGTTATAATGAGGCAAGTAATGTACTCTCTTTTGAAATAAAATTTAAGGATATACCAGAAAAGTTAAAATATTACATAATATTTATTACAATATTTTAAAAATGTTAAGTATATCTATCACTCTGAACTTCATAATGATGAATACCATTCTATACCAAGAAAAATAAAAAGAAAATCACCGAAACAAAACAAAAACAATATAAAATATAAAAGTATAAAAATTCATGATAAAATACCCCACAATTTTAGAATTTTTAATCCAGTCTTACAATTAAGTGACCCGATTGACTTGCCTCACCAGGGAAACTGTCTATTTAAAATTTGGAGCCAGGCGTGGTGGCGCACGCTTATAATCCCCGCGCTTGGGAGGCGGAGACAGGAGGATCGCGCAGGTTTGAAGCCAGCCGCGCGGGCTGGCTTAGGAGACCATGTTTCCAAATAAAAATGAAAAAATAGGTCTGGGAGTGTAGCCCAGAGGTAGAAGGGCTTCCAGAAACCCCAGTTCAAAATAATAATAATAATTATTATTATTATTATTATTATTATTATTAATAATAATACTATGATATGTAACATAGGTTGTATATACAATAGTATAGGTTGTTTATACAATAGTGTAATTTTTAACTCTGTTAAAAAGATGTTAAAAAAAAAGACTACAGGAAAACTTTCAGTGATTACATTTTAGTGTTAGTGCTTTGATCCTAAGTATTTCCATCTTACTCTCACTGAGTTTTCTTTATCACGATTATTTGTACAATGAAAGCATGATTAAAGAAAGAAAACATACCAGTTTTTGCCATTTTAAGTGGCCTTTAATGTGCTTATTGAAAACAATTTCAACATTCACTAGAACTGCTGGCACTCTAGTACCATTTGGAGGTGCAAGGCCAAAGATTATTACAGTGTAGGTATTTATCTTTGTCTTATTTTGGTCATCAATTCACTTGACAAGTTTCATTATGGTACTTTACCTCCGGGCAAGAGTGAGTGCCATAAGTATTACTCGAATTAAAACCAGTGTTGTTCCACAGAGAAACTTTTTCACAGATGTCTAATTTGTTTACAAGATGTTTTGTTTTCTTTATCCCAAAATGCATGTTCTGGGACAATCTCAACCTCTTACAGATAGAAGATAGTAAATTAATACTCCAAGTTCCTAAACAGGTAAATATGTGGATCACATGAGTTGATCCAGTAACTGTGGAATTTTCTTATTTTGCTACCTTTGTACTAGTAATTGTGCAAATTGAAACTTCTTAATTTAGTTTGTTCTCAGAGATTCAGTCTCATCTCATAATCTAGAAATAACCCTAATTCTGGTCATAGGCAATTGAAGCATCTGAGTGGTCTTCCAGAGTACAGTCTACTCTATTTCAGCAGCAATTTGACATCACTTGTCACTGTTAATCACAGGATGTTTCCCATGGAGTAAGCTTGCTCCTTGTATAAAGGATGACTGGGGAAGAATTTTTCTTATGGCCATGTATGATTATTTTCATTTCTTGGGTAGAAGGAGGATGGAAATGATCTCTTAGGATGACTATCACTAAAACTAATAGAAACTCCAACTCTAATGTATTTAAATAGTAAGGTTATAATTATATACAATATAATTAAATACAATAGTAGGTGATAGTTGGCAGCATTATGATTAAGTCAGAAGTAGTTCAATGCTATTATCACTAGTTCACATTCAAGCTTTGAGTCGTGGTACATGCCTGTAATCCGAGTACTTGAGAAGCTGAGACAGGAGAATTGTAGGTTTGGGGCCAGCCTCAGCAACTTAATGAGACCCTGTTTCAAAAAAAAAAAAAAAATTAGGGTTGGAGTTATAGCTCAGAGGTAGAATTCAACTGAGTTCAATCCCCAGCATTACACACACATAAAAAAAAATAGGAATCCACATTCTTTATTTCTTCTTCTTCTTAATATTATTATTATTCCTATTATCAATTATTATTATTTTGGTACTGAAAGTCAAACCTAGGGTCATGCTACATCTTATCTACACCCCTAGCCCTTTTTATTTTTTATTTTGAAACAAGGTCTTGCTAAGTTGCTGACGCTGGCCACAAATCTATGATCCTCCTGTCTCAGCCTCACAAATACTGTGAAAGGCATGCACCACTATGCCTGACCACATTCTGTAACTTTTTACTTTGCTCTTGTTTTGGTGCCAGCTTTCCTTTTCCTTTTCCTTTTTCTTTTGACCCTAGTCACCCTCACAGTTTCATGTTGTTTGAAACAGTTTTGAGCATTAAGTCTAGTCATACACAGACCCTCTAAAGACAATACCTTGTGAGTAAAAAGAAATATGATTTATATTATGTGTCTATCAAAGAGTAAGAAACCTCCAAAGGCCATGGCAGACTCACATGTGCCTCGGTTAGAACTGGGCACATGCGTACCCTGAACCAAAAGAACCAACTCTCAGGTCAGTACGTCCTCTGAGAATCTTTCAGAGGATTCACAAAGTCAAAACCATTTTCACTATAATAATATTGTTAGCCAAAAAAAATCCTTGTTTGAGTTTTTCACTACATTGACTGATAGAGCAGAAGTCATGATGTGCAAACCACCAATTCCTCAACACAAATTAAGGCAAAGGTGCCAAACCCTGCTAGCAGTCGACTCATTATCATATTCTCCACCGCCACACATTTGCTCTTAAAAATAAAAAAGGCCAATTTCATCCAAGAATGTCCATATGAAGATATATATATATATATATATATATATATATATATATATATATTCAATCCTTCAGTTAAATGACATTTTAATGTTCTTCACAAGAAAGGAAAATTAGGCAAGAAACATTTCTACATAAGGAAGCACAATGGCTGTCTCAAGCAAAAGTACTAGTTGATTGTGTTGTAAGATAAACTAGTCAATTTTCTGTGAAACTTCATTTCTTTTAAAGGAATGACTAATGGAAAAACGACAGGCATTCAGACTTGGAGATTTGACAGTTGTTGTCAAAAAATAAACAAGGTAAGTCTGTCACTTCAAGGAAAACAACTGACAGTATTTGTTGATAATGATGCATTTTGATCTCGGAAGGAGAAATTAGAATTTTAGAAAACTTGTGTTTACCTAACGTAAGTTTGAAAGCTTTTCACGCTTAAAGGTCTTCTGATCAGAATTGTGTTATGTTTGCAAATTATATTAACAAATGTGATATTTTAATATACTGCATAATAAAGTTTGTTACATTTTTATAGATATGTATAACAGTTTATCAGTACTTTCCCAGTGATAAATACATGATGTTACACTATTATTTGAAGTAAAAGAAAGAACATGGATTTTCTAAAACCCAGTATAAAATGTTCACTGATAAGAATGAAAATTCCACACTGCATAGTACATTCACTGATAAAGATTCAGATTCTATACTACATAGTATATAGTTTAATAGTATGTTGGCACACTATCAAAGAAGAACTGCTATAATTTTCTATGTAATTAAAGTACTATTTCCAACTATACATATCTGTGAAAATTTTGTAAGCACTATTTTATAATATGGTAAGTGTTGATTTATTTCATCAATAAACAAAAAATGAGAACATAAACTGTAATAACCATGTATTACATTAATGAAAGTTACCATAAATCTCTAAGTTAGGGAAGTAAATGACCTTCTTTGATGAGTAGGTACCTAACAAAAGTTTCAATTTTATTATCCAAAAGGAAGGATAAAATAAATGTTGCGTATACAGTCAACACCATCTGCCGTGTGCATTCTACTATTAACAACTTTGTGTATATATATATATATATATATATATATATATGTGTGTGTGTGTGTGTGTGTGTGTGTGTGTGTGTATACAGAATTATGGACAGAGCTCTTCAAAAATGAAATCTGTTCTTTCACCAAAAAAGAAAGAAAGAAAAATGGATAGGGTCTAACCTTTTCCAAATCTCTTATTTTAAATTTGGTTCTTTTAATTATTTATTTATTTTTGGCATGTTGTAGTCATACATCTTAATGGGATACAAGATGGTGGAGACATACATAAGCACATCACCCAATTAGCCCTTACCCAATTCCCACTCCATTTCTTCCCTTTCCCTCCTTCTCATGTTTGTCTTAGTAATTGATACTGATATGATTGTTAAAGTACATCATGTGCATTAGAGAATTTCCCTCTTACCCTCCCATTCCCTAAAGTCAGCACCTCATTTATTCATCTGTAGAATCTCCTTCTTCATCTAGAGTTCCTCCTATCCTATTTTCTCCCGAGCTTTCACATATCCTTCCAAGAAAGAAAGAAAGAAAGAAAGAAAGAAAGAAAGAAAGAAGATATTAGGGTTTAACCTTTTCCAAATTTCTTACTTACTTAAACCTTTTTGAGATAATGTATTTTGCTTTTAGTTGTTTACAAACTAAGAAATATAGGTAATTGGATAAAGATAAAAAGAATTAAATCTCAGCAATCGGCATCCCTCAAATCAAACTAAGTTGTGGTTTCATATTAGAAAGATTGCCATGATTTTGTCTGAGTCACTAATAAAAAGAGCAGTTACTTATTTCCTCTACAATATGTCTTACGTGTGAGTAAACATCTCTTTGTTCTTATAATACCAATAAGACAACAACAGCAGGTTCTGGATAACCATCATAGAAGAATTTCACCCTTGATAGTGGTCATAATGGGTTATAGATAATATCTGAGCCTTGCTTAACATTGTATTTAATAGAGGGGAAAAGACTTTAAGAGATTTGATTTTTCCTTTGCCATGGATATCTGAACTTTCAGTCTAATGATGACAAAATAAGAGTGGGGCCTCCCTAAGGAGGGAGACAGACCTACCTAAGGAAAGAACCAGTGCTGTGTTCCTTGTTCTTTCCACAAGGTCCAATACAATGCTAAGCCTTAGTGGAGGATCAGCACATTTGTACTGAATTGAATTAATATATTATTTTACAAAATCTATTTTCCAGAAAAAAGTTCTCCTATCCATATGCTTTTTCTCATTCCTTGTGTCTGTAATAACTAGGTTCAGCTGCCAGAAATGGACTGTTTCAGTATGAAGCCAGTCAAGGAATTGAATGGAACTACTATATGACCTAGCTATATGACTCATGAGTATATTTCTAAAGAAAATGAAGTCAGAATATTATAGTGATACATGCATATCCATGTTTATAGCAGCACAATTCACAATAGCCAAACTGTGGGACCAGCCTCAGTGCCTGTTAACAGATGAATGGGTTACAACTATGATACATTTACACAATAAAATTTCATTGAGGCATAAAGAAGAATAAACTTATGTCATTTGTAGGAAAATAAATGAAACTAGAGAATATTCTAAGTGACATTAGTCAGTCTCAGAAAATAAAGAATTATGTTTTCTCTCATATGTGGAAGCTAGAAAGAAATCTGAAACAAAAAAGACTTCAGATAAATGAGGAAAGATATCAGTAAAGCAGAGGAAGGGGATTTGGGAGAGATCTTAAGAGGGGAAAATGGAAACCTGATGAAAGAAACAATTCAAAAGATTCTATGTACATTTGTGAAGCTATCAATATCATTTTAATTTTAATTTTATATTTATTTTTTGGTACTGGGGATAGAACCCAGTGGCATTCTAACTCCGACCTACACCCCCAGCCTTATTTATTTATTTATTTATTTATTTATTTATTTATTTATTTATTGCAGTACTGGGGAAGGAGCCCAGGGGCATTCTACCTCTGAGCTACACCTCCAGCCCTACTTTTTATCCTTTATTTTGAAACAGAATCTCACCGAGTTACAAAGGGCCTCACTAAGTAATTGAGTCTGTCTGTAAACCACGATCCTCCTATATCAGTCTCACAAATGCTGGGATTACAAGTGTGCACAACCTCCCAACCTATTTTTAATATTTTTATTTTTATTTTTTATTTTGGTGGTACTGGGGTTCCTGGAAGCCCTTCTACCTCCGGGCTACACTCCCAGACCTATTTTTACATTTTTATTTGGAAACAAGCTCTACTAATCCAGCACGCGCGGCTGGCTTCGAACCTGTGTGATCCTCCTGTCTCTGCCTCCCAAGCACGGGGATTACAAGCGTGCGCCACCACGCCTGGCTATTTTTTTAAATTTGAAACAGGGTCTCATTGAGTTGCTAAGTAACTGAAGCTGTCCTCAAACCACGATACTCCTGCCTTAGTCTCCCAAATGTTAGGATTACAAACGTGCCACCACACCAAGCTCAAGAACAATTTCAATATTAGGAATGAGGAGAGAGAAGGAGCAGATAGGATCCAGAGAGAAACATACTGGGTGCTTTGTGTATTTATGTTTATATCAAACTAAACCTCAATATGATATATGATTACAATGCACCAAAAAAAGTGTGTTTTGCAAAAACAATTAGTAAATCAACGTCTACTCCTACATTCTCTCTCAAATGACAACCAAATTCACTTTTTAGACAAAAAGTTGAAATCATCAAAATATTACATCGTTTATAAAATAAATTCCAACCACATATAACAAAAGATTAAAATGGAATCTAACTTCTGAAAGAGTTGTATTCTCTGCCCCTCTCTTTTAATTTTGTATTGGTGCATTGTAGTCATAAATTTTAATGGGGTACAAGATGGTAGAGGCATACATGCAAACATCACCCAGTTAGCCTTTACCCAATTCCCACCTCATTCCTTCCCCCCACCTTTTTATGTTTGGCTTACTGTTTGATATGTTTGTGAATGCACATCATGTACATTAGGAAATTTTCCTCTTCCCCTCCTTTCTCCCTCAGTTAGGCTGCCTTATTTGCTCATTTATACTTTCTCCTTTATCATCTAGATTTCCTCCTATGACCCATTTTCTTCCTAGCTTCTGCATATTAGGGAGAGCATCTGACTTTTTTACTTTTTGTGACTGACTAATATTACTTAGCATAATGTGCTACAGTTCCATCCATTTCTCTGCAAATTAAGTAATTGTATCTTTCTTAATGGCTGAGTAAAATTTCATTGTGTATATATCCCATAGTTTTGTAATCCATTCATCTGTTAATGGACATTTGGCTGGAGTGTGTCTGTGTGTGTGTGTGTGTGTGTGTGTGTGTGTGTGTGTGTGTGTGTGTTTTGCTGGGGTTTTAACCTAGAGGTGTTCTACCTCTGAACTACATCCCCAGACTCATTTTTTATTATTTATTTGGAAACAGGGTCTTGCTAAGTTGCTGATGGCCTCACTACATTGCTGAGACTGTTTCAAAACTGCAATCCTCCTGTTTCAGTCTCCCAAGTACTGGTATTACAGATTTGTGCCACCAGCCTGGCTCATGTCTGAGTTTTAATTCATTTCTAAAGCCTGCTTATTCACTTACTTTGCCCACTCTCATTGATGGTGCCACTAGTTGAGTTGTATTTTGCCTGTGTGCTCGCGCTCGCTCTCTCCTCTCCTCTCCTCTCCTCTCCTCTCCTCTCCTCTCCTCTCCTCTCCTCTCCTCTCCTCTCCTCCTCTTTCTCTCTCTCTTTCTCTCTCTCTCTCTCTCTCTCTCTCTCTCTCTCTCTCTCTCGTCTTATGGTAGTTACAATGCAAGATAATGGCTGTCATGTCAAGCTTCATATGAAAAGACAATTCTAGAACACATTATCAAGTTAGTCTCTATCTTAGAGATCTATTATTTGATATAACCAGGGCTTTCTAATAATGATTTAGAATTCTTTTCCCAAGGGATAAATTGGAGAAATTTTACCCACCAGTCCTCATATCCCACTAATGAAATGAGGCCCTATAGGGCATAAACTTCCCATTCACCTTTGAGGGGAGAGTATCTATCAGTATATCCATAAGGGTTTCAGAGGAAACCACAGCAGATCACTGGAAATGCAGAGTGAAGTTGGGTTGAAACCTATGCAAAGCTTGTTGTCTCAGCAAACACGGAGGTTAAGATAAACTGAGAGAGTGAGAAGAGGTATTTAATACAGCTCCAAGCACAAAAATGAGGATGCAAGGCCTCCCAAGATGGAATGTTCTGCTAATTTCCTAATACTTTGTCTGATAAGGTAATCAAATAAACAGATATTTTTTATCCATTTGAGCGAAAAAGTCCAATTACATGTGAAAATGTCTCTGAATCCCAAACTTCAAATTGCAATGTAAATCATTTCAATTCACTTTATTTATTTATTTATTTATTTATTTATTTATTTATTTATTTATTGTGGAACTGGGGGCAGAACCAGGGGACATTACACCTCTGAGCTATACCCCCACCCCATTTTTTTATTCTTTATTTTGAATCAGAGTCTCACTGAGTTGCAAAGGGCCTCACTAAGTAGCTGAGGCTGTCTGCAAACTGCAATTATCCTGTTTCAGCCCCCCCCCCCCCCAATGCTGGGATTACAAGCATGTACTACCACACCCAGCTTTTTTTTTTTTTAATAGAATGAATTTTTTTTGGTGCATTGTAGTCATACATCTTAATGGAGTACAAAATGGTAGAAGCACAATTCACTCTTCATAAAAGAAAGTTTCTCAATTCCCCAGTACTTAAAAGTGATCTCAATTGCTTTTAGCTGTTATCTTAGACTGTGAAATTAAGAGTCCATTTTAACAATCTGTGGGAAAATTTAGAATGTAATTCCTTATGTAAACAAAGTAAATGTAGTTTAAAGAACTTTCTTCATCACAAAATTTCTTGACTAAAATCTCTCTATAAGTACTATAGATCTATGCTTTGTGGTAATGACTATGGGGACATAAATTTATTTAACTGACAGGAATATCCTATCACAAAATTAATTAATCTGAAGCTTTATTCTTTTTTTAATTGATTGACTAATTGATTTATTTTTGGTACCAGGGATTAGACCCACGGTTATTCTACCTCTGAGCTAGACTCCCAGCCCTATTTGAAGTTATAGTTTGAAACAGGTTCTCATTAAGTTGCTGAGGCTACCCTGTCTTCAAGCCTACAATCCTCTGTCTCAGTCTCCCAAGTACTGGTATTACAGGCCAGCATCACCACGCCAAGTTTCTTTTTTGTTTTATTTTCTGTAATGTTTCAATATAAACATCCCTTTCTCAGCAAATATTCCTCATTTCCCAAACAGTTCCTCTTAGCACACTCCTTCCAGGTTTCATTTTATTTTTCACAATTATAAATAGTAGATTATTTATATAATTATTACTATAATTATATTTGAATAATGACTTGTATAAGTAATTATATCCCTATTAGGACCCAACTTTACTAGGTTAGAATTAAAGTATAATTTGTTTGCTGTTGTAAAGCTCAGAACTCAGAATATCTGGCAGAAAGTACATCGTCAGTAGATTAGCATTGAATAAATGTTGAATAAAATTGTACTTAACTTTATAATGTATTACAAAATAAATTTAAATCATGAGTACTATTTAAAAAGAATACTCTAAAATATATGTGAATATAGCAAATTTGGGACTGAATTTTTAAGGCACTTAATGATAATATAAAAATCTCGGTTAGCCATTTTATTAGGGTTCATTTGTTTTGATAATTGATATTATTTTAAAATTTAAAAATTTTAGTATTAAGGTTGTAACCAGGAATAAACATGTTAGATATTATCATGGTTCCCACTCATCTTTATCCTCTTCCAAAGATGAAAGAATAAAGCATAAATGTAAAATTGTTACTTTTTAAGTGAACTATCAATGTGTTTACATTTTAGGACAAAACATAATTTAGAATGTTGTGTGCATGTATGCCTCTACCATCTTCTACCCCATTATGATGTATTACTACAATGCACCAATAAAAAATTAAGAAAAGAAAAAAAGAAAATGTTAATAAAGCAATGACATGGGTGCCTCTGTGGAGCGGAGTGGAGCGGAGCTGATGGATCCAGTAGTACGGTTGGTTACTGGACCGGCTGGGTCTATGGTCGCTCCGCAGGCTGCTCCGCTGGCTGGTGCTTTTTTTTTTTTTTTTTTTTTTTTTTTTTTTTTTTTTTTTTTATCAGGGCAAGCTGTGTTCCATGGCAGGGAACTTTTGGCAGAGCTTCCACTATTTGCAGTGGATTTTGGATAAACAAGATCTATTGAAGGAACGCGAAAGGGACTTAAAGTTTCTCTCAGAAGAATATTGGAAATTACAGATATTTTTTACAAATGTTATCCAAGCATTAGGTGAACATCTTAAATTAAGACAAGTTATTGTCACTGCTACAGTCTTTTTCAAGAGATTCTATGCCAGGTATTCTCTGAAAAGTATAGATCCAGTATTAATGGCTCCTACGTGTATGTTTTTGGCATCCAAAGTAGAGAAATTTGGAGTAGTCTCAAATACAAGATTGATTTCTGCTGCTACTTCTGTATTAAAAACTAGATTTTCATATGCCTTTCCAAAGGAACTTCCTTATAGGATGAATCATGTATTAGAATGTGAACTCTACCTTTTAGAACTAATGGATTGTTGCTTGATAGTGTATCGTCCTCATAGACCTTTAGTCCAGTATGTGCAGGACATGGGCCAAGAAGACAGGTTGCTTCCCCTTGCATGGAGGACAGTGAATGGTACCTACAGAATGATCTATGCCTACTGTACCCTCCTTTCATGATAGCTTTAGCTTGCCTGTAGCCTGTGTTGTACAACAGAAAGATGCCAGACAATGATTTGCTGAGCTTTCTGTGGATATGGAGATTTGGGAAATAATCAGGGTTATTTTGAAACTATATGAGCAGTGGAAGGATTTTGATGAGAGAAAAGAGATGGCCACTATTCTTAGTAAGATGCCTAAACCAAAACCACCACCAAACAGTGAAGGAGAACAGGGTCCAAATGGAAGTCAGAACTCTAGCTACAGCCAATCTTAAAAACATTCTGAAGAATTCCATAGTGGACCACTTGGAAGTAAACCATTGGACAGAGTTCAGTAATGTCATCAGTGGAACACAATTGAAAATGAATACCTTGATTCTGTCAAGCTTATTGGGAAGTGATTTTATTTTTGTAAATTTTTTCTTTACCAAATTTGATTCTCATACACAATTGATTAAATCTTTCAGGTATAAAGGTTTGGGAAGGTTCTGTGGGGACCAACAGACAGACAGACATAGACATTTCAAGGTTAATGGCTTTTGATTATATTATTTCTTAATTTGGGTAATAGAAATTGTAGCTTTTATTAAGCCAGGAAATATAAAATGTAATTTGTTTAAAATTATCTTTGGTCATTGAGGGACCAAGAAAAGGACATAACAAGTCAATATATGAGGAGCTTTTGTAAGTTAAGCATTAAAACTATACTTAAGGAATCAAATCTTACAAAACTCAGGAAGATTTTGGTCATGATATTGATGATTTCAGGGAAAATAATCAAGTACCTATTGACTTAAAAATGTATTTTATTCAATTGTTTTGGTAACTTGTCATGAAAGATACTAGCCCAGCCTACCAGAAAAGTACAATACGTATAGCATTCTTTAATATTTTAAAAGTTATATTAATTTTGTAATCATTGTGAAATGCGGGGCAAACAAAAAAATCCAACATGATGTTACTTGTAATTAATTCACAATTAACCAGGTAATTTGAAAGTATAATTGGATAAAACATCATAATAAGGTTAAAATTTGGTAAAAATTTTAATGTTAATTTTTTAATTTGCATTGAAAAACTTGTGTTTTTTAAAATAAGATATAAACACCCTAGTTTAATTTTGTGTCTTTTAAATTTAATGCAGGTAACCTGAGCAAGGAACACAATCAGGTGTCAGGCCAGTTTGATACTGGCTATTCTTAATTCTCATGTGAGTGTCAGGGGGATTGTGCTGTCTGTTAAACTTAGTAAATTAATCATTTTCTTCAGACTTGAAGGAGAGTAGTAAAACTTGGAGTCATAGGATATTAATGTACAATTTTAAGATTAAATTTTTTATAAATCAGTTGTGAACAATGGATTATTAAATGTCAACTTCCTAGTATAAGACTGCAAAAATAAAAGTAAGTTCTCCAGCAAAAATAAATAAATAAATAAATAAAGCAATGACATAACAAAATTTATATCACTAATGTTATAATTTAGAAATAGTACATATTTTAAAGATATCTAGAAGCTATATTAATCGGGGTATACTAACTTTTTTGCATAAACTAAGCTATCCATGGATTAAGAAAACAAAAGTATATGTATTACAGACAAATTACAGCCTAGATTTTGCCTGTTGACTGGCTCTGCCACCAGCAGTAATTCAGTAACCAAGACTTCTTCAGTCTTGTAGTACTAATACACCCCCAGACTATAGAGACCTGTGCTTATTGGTCAGCAGAGACATGGAAACAGAAAATATGTGGAAAACTACCTGTGAGATCTGGGACTAGAAATGGTGTACGTCCCTTCTGACAGCATTCTGTTGGCTATATCAGTCATTTGTCCTTACATATAGAAGGGAAAAGAAGCAGGTATGATAATCACATTACTATATTTTGTTACAAGATGATTTTTAAATTTTGAAAAGAAAGGTTTATTTTGAAGTAAGAGCTAAAAATATTACACTACAAAAAATTACATGATATGAAAAGAAAACACAGTACAGATGAATCAATTGGCACGATTTTTAGCTAACTATTGCTATTCCTACTTTAAAGTTTTCTATCCAAACATTCCTTTAAAGACAAGCACAGGCTCGATACACTTATAGTTTTTGACTCAGTATATATAACTGCTTACCAGAAATTTTACAGCTGTAATCAAATAAAAAAACTTAGTAGAGTAAGAGATAATATTATTTTGAAATATGTAGCTTACCAACAAATCGAAGAATTCATTTTAAGATCAAAATACTTTGATCCCAAAAGGTTATAAAAACCTAATTGTCAAGCACCTGGAGATTATGAATCCATTACAAGTTTTGGTTCACCAACTCATACACCAAGGTCACAGTCATCACTTCCAATTTTTATGGTAATGAAATACTGTAGCCATTTTGAGTTATTAGTGCTGCAATGATTGCTAGGAAGAAGATCAATGATGACATGACTTTCACTTAAAGTTCATCATATAAATTTTCTAGATGTGAGAAAATAATCAAAAATTGCAGCACATTAACAAAGAAAGTAAATTTCTAGCATACATAGAGATGAGAGACAATAGAGCCCAGAGATTTTGTGGGTGAACTGTAAAAATAATATTAACCATTTAAAAGAAGCACAGTGTAATAATAAAAACTCTGCCTCATATCTGAGCCTTCTGAAAGTCTTTGATCTATTACTCTTTCAAAATAGTGGAGAAAACACATTAATTTGTGAGAAGTTAGAAATTTATGACATTACATAACCTGTAAAAAATTACCTACTTTTGCTAATTAAGCATTATGAAAAATTGCAGTAAGATACTTGTGAATTAAAACTGAAAATAGATTAGAATTTGTTCCTTGGGAAAAAAAAAGCACAAACACTCTATCAATTACACATAATGAAAAAAACTCATGAGACTCCATAGATAATCCACACCCATTAAACTTGTAATAAAAGTAGAGGATGTGGTATAGACAGAGAAAGAAATCAAAGAAAGACTGGAGAACCCAAAAGATTTCCTATGATTCATAGCACAGAGTATGCTTCATTTAATAACATTATTTTCATTCAGAAAATATTTATTATGCAAATGTAATCAGGTTCTTAATACATATCAGAGGAAAAGAAGTAATATTCCTACCTTTACATGAGCATGTATTCCTTCAGAGGAAAGAGAATATAACAATGTCAAAACATAAGTAAAATCTATGTTATTACAGATTTTAGGTGCTATAGAAAAATAAGAGAGAATATAATAATAAAAAGTATATATATATATATATATATATATATATATATATATTTTTTTTTTTTTTTTGGTACAAGAAGCACAATTGCAGAATTAAATATGCTGGGAAAAAGTGTCCACCTATGGAGGTGAACTCTAAGCCATCTTTTGAAATCTGTATGTGTATCTGGGAAAGAGTGTTGCATTAAGCCCTACTCTGTACTAGAAAAGCCCTGGCTGATGGAGTACATGGTTTATATCCATACTATTCTTATTATCAGTCATTTGGTCATCCTCTCATTATTTTTCCTGAAATAGAATTTCCCATTCTTTTAAAAATAGACAGGCTTATAATTTTCCAAATATCTAACTTCTACTTTCTTTTTCGTTCCCTTCCTCCAGAGACACAGACAGAGGTTTGTTTAGAAAAGTGGGAGATACATGTTCAAAGGAAAATGAGGGTAATCAGAGAGAGAGAGAGAGAGAGAGAGAGACCGACCGACCCTTTGGGGTCTCATGGTTATTCTTTTATAGGAAACCCCTGTGAGGGGTTGGGTAGGAGTTGACAGCAGGGGTGGAGATCAATATATACCTTATATACATTGACTTTCACAGAATCCTCCCTTTCCCAACACTGATCAGTAGGTAGTGCCTGAGCTTGAACTTCTGTATGGATCCTTTGTTTACTAAGCATTCTTTTTACTTAACTTTTTTTTCCCTTTAAATAATTATTTATCTCTTTTAGGGCTAAGATAGCGTTCTAGTTTCTCTTTCATAAAGGCAAAAATCATTTTTCTTTTTTCTTTTTTTTTTTTTTTTAGGGATCTACTTTCATGACCTAACCACTTCTCAAGGTTCTACCCCCAAATACCATCACATAGGGGCAGGGGGCTAAAACCACTGGGTCTATAGCAGACCATTTGAAAAACTTTGAATGAAACAGAGATAGTTTGAGTGAGCAGAGAAGGGATGTTATTTGATACATTTTATAGAGAACAGTCTGCAATAGCCAAGGGTAGATCCATGTTGAAGAAAAGCAGACAAGAGATAACAAGGGTTTGCACTAAATTGGTAATAGTAGACAAGATGAGAAACAGTAAAGTTTTGGATAAATTTTGAAGGTAGAAGAAACAGAATTTGATATGGGGCATGAGATAAAGAATAATACCAGAATTTTGTTCTAAACAACTGAAAGAATGAATAACAACTAAAATAGAGAGAAGCATTGGCTAGGCATGATGGTCAAGACCCAAGTGTACAGCTATATGGAAATAGATATGTTAAGAGGTCAATAGTGAAGGGTGGTGAGGGGTAGAGCGCCGGGCACGCCAGCTGGGGCCCCGGTCGCGGGACTCTGGGCCCCAGGCCGAACTGCGTGTAGCACGCCAGGCCCCTGGAGAAACCGGGCCCAGTAAGACACTGGGTTCTGGGCAGGGGTCGCGCGCGGGGCACGCCAGATGGGGCCCGGGTCGCGGGACTCTGGGCCCCAGGCCGAACTGCAAGTAGCACGCCAGACCCCTGGAGAAACTGGGCCCAGTAAGATGCTGGGTTCTGGGCGGGGGTCGCGCGCGGGGCACGCCAGATGGGGCCCGGGTCGCAGAACTCTGGGCCCCAGGCCGAACTGCGAGTAGCACGCCAGACCCCTGGAGAAACTGGGCCCAGTAAGATGCTGGGTTCTGGGCAGGGGTCGCGCGCGGGGCACGCCAGATGGGGCCCGGGTCGCGGGACTCTGGGCCCCAGGCCGAACTGCGAATAGCACGCCAGACCCCTGGAGAAACCTGGCCCAGAACAAAAAAAGATAAAGAAAAATATCGGAGAGGAGGTAAGAAAGCCGTTATGGATGCCAGGACACTGGAGATGCAGACAAAACTTATCTAAATGCACTGGAACTTATGAAAAAATTCGCCGTGAAAGAGGACTGCTATTTCTCTATATTGTTAAGAATCTCAGATATCACATGTAAGGAGAGAGTTTAGCGGAGACCAAGGAGAAATGCGTTGTTGAAAGAGTTCTCCACGATGGTGGTGGAGACTTGTATTCAGGAGAAACAGAAACCGGATCTTACCAACTTTATTTTTTTGGAGAAATTACACCAAATGTCGAATGCTACCATCATGCATGCTTAGGGACACTGGACAACATTCAGAGTGGAAAAAGAGCCTGGGAAGGATTTGAAATGGTGGAGGCAGTGGCAATGCCAGTGGCCAATACTCAGGGGAGGCAGAGATCTGATACATTACACCTGGAACCTTTGAAATAATAACCACAGAGACAGTGATCGGAACCTGCTGAGGGGTTAGGCAGGCGCCGGGGCCAGTGGCCGACATCGGAGCTTGCTGTAAAGCAAGGCCACTACTGAGGCCTCCGTGGCCGGGATGGGAACCTGCAGAGGGGTTAGACGGATGCTGGGGCCAGCGAGACCGGCATTGGAGCCTGCCATGAGGCAAGGCTTGTGCTAGGGCCTCCGAGGTCGGGTCTGGAACTTGCTGAGGGGTTAGGCCGGTGCTGGGGTCAGCGAGGCCGGCATCGGAGCCTGCCGTGAGGCAAGGCCAGTGCTGGGGCCCCCGAGGACGGGACCGGAGCCTGCTGAGGGGTTAGGCCGGTGCTGGGGCCAGCGAGGCTGGCATCAGAGCCTGCCATGAGGCAAGGCCGGTACTTGGGCCTCCGAGGCCAGGATAAGAGCCTGCCAAAGGGTTAGGCCGGTGCTGGGGCCAGTGAGGCCAGCATCGGAGCCTGCCGTGAGGCAAGGCCGGTACTGGGGCCTCCGAGGCCAAGATAAGAGCCTGCTGAGGGGTTAGGCCGGTGCTGGGGCCAGCGAGGCCGGCATCGGAGCCTGCCATAAGGCAAGGTCGGTGCTGGGGCCTCCAAGGCCGGCATCAGCCTGCCTTGAGGCAAGGCCAGTATTGGGGCATCCGAGGCCGGGATAAGAGCCTGCCGAGGGGTTAGGCCGGTGCTGGGGCCAGCGAGGCCGGCATCAGAGCCTGCCGTGAGGCAAGGCTGGTACTGGGGCCTCCGAAGCCAAGATAAGAGCCTGCTGAGGGGTTAGGCCGGTGCTGGGGCCAGCGAGGTCAGCATCGGAGCCTGCTGTGAGGCAAGGCTGGTGCTGGGGCCTCCGAGGCCGGGATTGGAGCCTGCCCTGAGGCAAGGCCGGTACTGGGGCCTCCGAGACCAGGATAAGAGCCTGCTGAGGGGTTAGGCCGGTGCTGGGGCCAGCGAGGCCAGCATCGGAGCCTGCCATGAGGCATGACCAGTGCTGGGGCCTCCAAGGCTGGGATCGGAGCCTGCCGAGGGGTTAGGCTGGTGTTGGGGCCAGCGAGGCCAGCATTGGAGACTGCCTTGAGGCAAGGCCGGTACTGGGGTCTCCGAGGCCAAGATAAGAGCCTGCTGAGGGGTTAGGCCGGTGCTGGGGCCAGCGAGGCCGGCATCAGCCTGCCTTGAGGCAAGGCCAGTACTGGGGCATCCGAGGCCGGGATAAGAGCCTGCCGAGGGGTTAGGCCGGTGCTGGGGCCAGCAAGGCCGGCATCGGAGCCTGCCATGAGGCATGACCAGTGCTGGGGCCTCCGAGGCTGGGATCGGAGCCTGCCGAGGGGTTAGGCTGGTGCTGGGGCCAGAGAGGCCGGCATTGGAGCCTGCCTTGAGGCAAGGCCGGTACTGGGGCCTCCGAGGCCAGTATAAGAGCCTGCCGAGGGGTTAGGCCGGTGCTGGGGCCAGCGAGGCTGGCATCGGAGCCTGCCGTGAAGCAAGGCCGATACTGGGGCCTCCTAGGCCAGGATAAGAGCCTGCTGAGGGGTTAGGCCGGTTCTGGAGCCAGTGAGGCCGGCATCGCAGCCTGCCGTGAGGCATGGCCAGTGCTGGGACCTCCGAGGCCAGTATCGGAGCCGCCCGAGGGGTTAGGCCGGTGCTGGGGCCAGCGAGGCCGTCACCGGAGCCTGCCATGAGGCAAGGCCGGTACTGGGGCCTCCGAGCCCGGGATTGGAGCCTGCCGAGGGGTGAGGCCGATGCTGGGGCCAGCGAGGCCGGCATTGGAGCCTGCCGTGAGGCGAGGCCAGCATCGGAGCCTGCTGTGAGACATGGCCAGTGCTGGGGCCTCCTAACCCAGGAATGGAACCTGCCGAGGGGTTAGGCCGGTGCTGGCGCCAACGAGGCCGGCATTGGAGCCTGCCGTGAGGCTAGGCCGGTGCTGGGGCCTCAGAGGCCGGGATTGGAATCCTGCCAAGGGGTTAGGCCGGTGCAGGGGCCAATGGCCAGCATCGGAGCCTGGCGTGAGGCAAATTCACTCCTGCGGCCTCCAAGGCCGGGACCAAAGCCAGCTTAGGGGTTAGACCGGTGCAGGGGCCAGCGAGACCAGAACTGGGGCCTCCCATGAGGCAAGGCCGCTGCTTGAGCCAGCGAGGTCTGGATCAGTCCACTGAGTAGCCAGGCCACTGCTGGGACCATCAAGAGTGGGATCGGTACTTGCAACGCAGCATGCACTTGCAATGCAGCATGCACAGAGAAATATCGCAGAAAATATAAATCAGATGCTTCTCTTAATCAGCAATAACTAGGAGGAAAAGGGCAACAGAAAGTGGTTGAGCTATAGAAAGGGCCCTATAGTGAAGCAACTAATGTGACCAATCAGAGGGTATGTAATACTAGAGGACGGAGCCTCTTTAAAACGCAGGAGGTACATAAACAAATGTATCAAAGTAAATCACCAAAGAAGCGTGGGATGGAGGGAGGGGGAGGGAATGGGATGGGGGCTGGAGGAGGGCTAATTGGATGATGTGTGCTTGTATATCCTCTCAAGTCTTGTACTCCAATGTGATTGATATATGACTACAATGCACCAATTTAAAAAATAAATTAATTTTAAAAAAAGGTTAAAAAAAAAGAGGTCAATAGTAAATATTATTCTAGGCTTTGGAATAGGTTCTGGAAAGAGATACACATTTGGTAGCATATAGAGATACAGGTTGAGTATGCGTTATTTAAAATGCTTAAGACTGCGGCGTGGTGGCACACGCTTGTAATCCCCGCGCTTGGGAGGCGGAGACAGGAGGATCGCGCAGGTTCGAAGCCAGCTGCGCTGGCTTAAGAGACCCTGTTTCAAAAAAAAAAAACATATATATATATATATATATATATATATATATATATATATATATATATATATATATATCAGGTCTGGGAGCATAGCCCTAAGGTAGAAGGGCTTCCAGGAACCCCAGTAGCACCAAAAAAAAAAAAAAAATGCTTAAGACCAAAAGTTTTTCAGCTTTTTATTTTTTTGCATGTTTTGAAATATTTTATATATGAAATGAGCTAACCACATTTGTGACCCAAATCGGAACATAAAATAAGTTTGTGTTTTATATGTATTTATATACATTGCCTGAAAGAAATTTTATACAATGTTTTTAGTGTACCCCTATTTTGATTGAAAATTGTGACATAAGGTCGCATGTGGAAATTGTCCAACTTGGCATCAAGAAGTTTCCAATATTGAAGCAGTTCATATTTGGGATGTTGGAGTTAGGCATGCTCACTATTAAAGGCCATGGGAGGAGATGAGCTTACCAAGAGAATGAGGAAAGCAACAGGTCAGAAAACTAATAACAGAGTCCTGGAACTCACAAACATTAACAATATTGGGAGAAAGAAAATAGCTAGAAAAGTAGACTCTGTATTTTAGTATAGCATTTGTATAATATCAATGCCCCCTTTTGTGTACAGGGAGCACATCAACAACAGCTTTCTCAAGAGGAACCCAGCAATTCTTTCCCAAACCACAGCACAGTGTAGCCTCATAGCGTGGACCCTGCATTGAGATTATTGAGATTGCCTGTGTTGAATCACAGATCTGCCACTCTGTGTGACCTGGATTAGTTACCTGATTTGTGCTTAATTTCTTTATCTTTCAAAATAAGGATCATAATGGTACTTATAGAATTGTGAAAAATAAGTGATAATGTATAAAATGATGATGTAAATTATTTATGAGGATTATTTTAGTATGATAATGACCTTAATAAATTTTGTTTGTATTGCCAAACTTCACTTTCTACTAGATCATTTCCCTCAATATGCATTTATTATTTCTCTCACTTTTCTTTTAAGAAATATTCCCTTATATTCCTTTTGCAGTGAAACTCCTGGGAAGAACTGACTTTACTTCCTGACTCTGTCATATTTTACTATTTCAGGTTTTTAACCCTACCAGTTCCCTAAATTTGTCCTTCTCAAAGCCCCAAATCACCTCTATGCTACTAAATTCAGTGGTTAATTCTCAATTTTCCCTTGAACTATTAGCAATACTTGATAAGGTTACATGGCTCATTTCTCCTCTCTCTTAGACATTCTTTCTTTACTTGGCTTATGGGATTTCATACTCTCTGCCAGATAGTCAGCATCATACTCAAGGAAAAGAAAGAAAAGTGTTATTTTAATTATAGCTGTTCCTTCTCCATTTTCTTTTTTCTTGTATATAAATTGTGTCTCTGCATTTGTTAGATAAAATCAACTATCATTTTTATTATGTATAAGTAAATATCATGTAAATAATTACAATAAGATATGTTTAAATTATTTATTGATATAAGCCAATAGGCACATACATAAATATTCATATAGCAACATTATATAATAACTCCAAACTGGAAATAATCTATACATCTACCGAAAGCAGCATGGATCAACAAATTATGCTATATTCTATATAGGATATGTGTTGATTTGAATCAATAGAATTAGATAAACTATTACAAGCAAAACATAAATTAATTCTACTGTGTTGATCAAAGAAAGACACACACACGAAAAAACTCAGATTGTACAACTCTAACTTATGTAAGAAGGGAAGATTTTGAAGTCAAAAGAGGTCTAGGGAAAAGATCAGAGTTTCTAATTAAAAATGAACACATGCTTGGTCTCTGGGTGATATTAATGCTTAATTTTTTTTTCACTGAATTACAAGCATGTCCATATAGTGGTAATTTAAGGAATTTCACTTAACTTTCTACCTGTATATTATACTACAATAAAAATTGTTCAGCAGAAAATATGTCTTAATGTTTGGTGAGGCTTTTTATTATGTCTCTTACTACTTGAGGTACAAAAATGATTGAAAATATTTCAATTAAAATTAAGAAAAGTGAACAAAAGAAGGAAATATGGAACTCTGTGGATATATTCATTTAGGCATCTCAGAATCTTTAAAAAATCAAAATGTGCTTTTTTAAAAAACATGTTCTTTACATACTATGTTTCCTTCTCTCTCTCATACTGGGGAATGAACCCAGGGGAATTCTACCTCTGAGCTATTCACCTACCTATTTTTGTTTTTCATTTTAAAACAGAGTGTCAAAAATTTTCTGAAAGTCTCAATATGTTGGAGGCCATCCTTGAACCTATTATTTTTCTGCCTTTGCCTCCCAAGTACTGGAATTACAGGTGTGCATCACCATGATTTATTATTTTTCCTTCTTTTCTGGGGAAAATAATTTATTAAGTAAGTAGGCAGATTGGGGCAAGCAAAGTCTTACTATTTAAAAAAACAATATTCAGCCGGGCATGGTGGCGCACACTTGTAATCCCTGCACTTGAGAGGCAGAGACAGGGGGATCGTGCAGGTTTGCAGGTTTGAAGCCAGCCTCTCTGGCTTAAGAAACCCTGTTTCCAATAAAAATATAAAAATAGGTCTAGGAGTGTAGCCTGGAGATAGAAGGGTTTCCAGGAACCCTAGTACTACAAAAAAAAAAAAAAAAAAAAAAGAACGACATTGGCTATTAAAAGGATACTTTTGAAAAGTGTTTTTAAAGCAACTAGAAAAAAATCATTCTTAATAATTCTTTGAAATGAGTGTCAAATAATTCGTTTATAAATATACAAATAAGGTATTTTCCTAACAAAGATCATTAAAATGCCAAGTATGAAATCCATGCAAGGTTAGTAATGACCTATTCATTCCTTTTTGTATTTTAGACACACATTTATCTGATGAAGGGAAATACCATGTTCTGCATGTCTAGTTTGATTGCTTTTCATTACAAGTCCTTCACTTGTACAGCAAACTTTGACTCCACAAAAGCATATCTCAGTGGTATAATGAACTGCTGTTACAACATTGTCCGGGTTAAATGCCAATTTTGTAGTATGCTACATTTAAAAATGTTTCATAATGATGCACTTAATGGATATAAAGTATAAGAGACAGTGTTTGTGAAAAATGACAGCTAATGCCTTTCTTCCTAAATTAGCACATGTACATCCATGCTTTCTACCGAGAGTGTTTTTCTTCAAGATTTGTACATATTACTATTTGACAATTAATGATAAATTGACAAAAGTCCCTGGTACAACTTTACAAAACTGAGAGATACTAAAAGAAAAAAATGATATTTTTAAAATCATAGCATCTCTACTACAAAATATACATGTGAATAACAATTTTTTCATATTATTTAGTTCAGAAAACTAAATATGCATTAAAATAATACATATTTTATATCATATTTTTCAGAATACTTTGAAAACTTTAAGGGTCATTTTTCCACATTAGTGGGAATATAAATAACATAATGGTACTTATTGCAAAACATATTCTTTGCCCCTCATATATTAATTATCTTCCAGTTAATCAGCAATCAGATTTAGAAATCTGACTTTTAATAAGCAGCAAAGATGATTTTGAACCACATTTGCAGAAACACTGTTTTAGAGATTCAGCCTGTATTCAAATACACTCTCTTTAAATATCATCCAGAAAATAAGCAAAAGACTTGACTTCTTATAATCACTTGGAAGAATTGGAACAATATTCTGAAAAGCAATGCCCTATTCATTGGCTAGATTCTCAAACTCTGAAACTGAGTTAATTTTTTCATAATTTCACATTTCTAAAAATAAATTAAAATAAACATAAATAATTAAAAATATAGCTTTCAGGAAAATACCTCCACATCATAAAGACAATATACAACAGGCCCATAACCTACATTATATTAAACAGGGAAAAACTTCAAGAGCCACCCTTAAAAATAGGAACAAGATAAGGATGTCAATTATTACCACTTGTTTTCAATAAAATATTTGATATTCTAGCCAGAAAAATAAGGCAAGAGAATTAAATCAAAGGAATACAAATAGAACTAAACTTACAGATGACATGATGATATACTTAGAAGACCAAAAAAAAAAAAAAAAAAAGAACCAAAAGGCTTCTACAAGTGATAAACAAATTCAGCAAAATGTCTGGATACAAAATCAATCTTAAAAAAATCAGCTTTCCTGTATGCCAACCATAAATCCATTAAAATAGAAATCCAGAAAACATTTCTACTCACAATATTCCACACAAAAAATAAAATACTTAGGAATGAGCCTAACCAAGGAGGTAAAAGACCTCTACAAAAAATTTATAAAACATTAAAAAAGAAATAAAAAAGACCTTAGGAGATGGAAAGATCTTCCATGCTCTTGGATATGCAGAATAAATATCATCAAAATGGTCATTCTTCCAAAAGTGATCTAATTATCTAATACAATACCTATTAAATTAACAATGTCATTCCTCATGGACATTAAAAAAAATCAGTCCATAAATTTGTTTGGAATAAGAAAAAAAAAAAAACAGAATAGCCAAAGCAGTTCTCAAGAACAAGAATGATGAAGGAGAAATCAAGATACCTGAATTTAAACTACACTACAAAGCCAGAGTAATAAAACCACCATGGTATTGGCACAAAAACAGACACATTGACCAATGGAGCAGAATAGAAGACTCAGAAATAAATAAACACTCAAAGTCAATTGAGCTTTGACAAAGTGGCCAAAAACATACACTGGAATGATGATAGACTCTTCAACAAATGGTGTTGGCAAACCTGGTTAACTATATGCAGAAAAATGGAAATAAAGCTCACTTTCTAGTCAGTTCAAGACGCATAGAAGACTGAGAATCAGACCAGAGACATTGCAGCAACTTGAAGAATTCATAGATCCAACACTATAACACACAGTCACAGATAAAACATTCTCAACAAGACCCTAAAAGCACAAAAAAGTAAACGGTCAATACCTGGGATTGCATTAAACTGAAGAGCTTTTGTGCAGCAAAGGAAAGTATCAAGAACATCAAAAGAGAGCTGACATAATGAGACAAAATTTTTGCCAAGTACTCCTCCTATATAGGACTAATATCTATAATATAAAAAAAACTCAGCCAGGCGTGGTGGTGCACACTTGTAATCCCCGCACTAGGGAGGCAGAGACAGGAGGATCACGCTGGTTCAGAGCCAGTCTTGCTGGCTTAAGAAACCCTGTTTCCAAGGGAATATTTGGATAAATATAATTTTGGATTAAGTAATACTTATCATACACTGGTTAAATATTCTAAAAACAAGTCCTAATTAGTAGACTGTATATATTCAACTTACTCTGGATAATATTTGTGACAATTTCATAGCAATTCTGGAGGGATTCTGAGATCATGTCTCAGCAATGCTATCAAAGCTAGCTTTCCCTCAGAGCCAGGCACAATAATGCAGACTTCGAATCCTAGGTACTCAGGAGGCTAAGGTAGAAGAAGTACAAGTTTAAGGCCTTAGTAACTTGGTGAGACCCCAATTTAAAATAAAACAAATTAAAAGGCTGAGGATGTAACTCAGTGCTGAAGCACCTCTGGGTTCCATCCCCAGTAACCACATACACACACACACATAAGGCAAGTTTTCCTTTTCACAATGTGTCAGACAGATGTTTTGTCAGCTGGTAACAGATGGAAGTTTTGACTGGCACTTAGAGCCATTAGTACCTCAATTATGAATCTTCAAACACTGAAATTACACTCTGGCAGTAAGATGCTCACACAGTGGAAGGCCCCCTGACAATGACACACCTCCTCTCTTGCCTGTGCAAAATCCTCAGTTTCCTTCCTAGTTCTGCCTTGGATCATAATCTGCACCGAAAGTACAATAGCATACAGAATTTCCTGCATTATTTAATTATTCTCCCACTTGCCTGTTTTTTTTTATCCAAGAATGTCTTGTTCATTTTGAAATTCAAAGAATATAAAATCATGCATGATTTAATTTCACAGTCCACTGTAGTCAGAGTAAAGCATGCAAACGAGGAGTTTTTCAAATCTATTTTGGAATGAAAATGACAGAAATGATGGAAATATAAGATTGTTCAACTACTATGACCTGAATATAGTTCTCAAAGATGTGTAAATATAGCCATACTTCATAACGTTCTAAGCAATATTTTATTTTTATTTAATATATAAAAGGCTAAAATTCTCATAATAATATAGATATTAATTTTTCAGATACATTTCTCCTTTCACTCTATTGCCACAATTATCTACTCCCTATAGCTTTTTTTTCCTATAATATGAATAATTAGGATGTCAGATGAATATCAAAAGTTCAAATATGATCCTTCAGATGACACAATTTTTATATATAAACCTATTAAAAGTAAAAAAAAAAAAACCTCTACATTTTACGTTATTAAATGTTGGGAGTTCAGTGTGAACCACAACTTCAATGACTAAGAATTTTGTGTAGCTAAAACCACTAGAAAATGCTCATATATTTTCAAGGAAAAAATAATTATACACCGATGTCATAGAAAGAGGAGGCTACTCATTGTTCTTTTGCTGTTTAATTTAAAGTCAAAATGCATGTTGCTTCTGTGTGAATGAAAACAAATTTAAAATATTTCATATGTATGGGATATTTTCTATGTAGATTATTCACTTTTTTCCTGTTTGTATAAGGCAGTCTGGTAAATGGTGAGCATAAAAGAACAAAATTGGAGACAAAAACAGAAAAAAATCTCAGTCTTTCTTTTCCCCTATTTTAATGAGTACAGAAAATGCAAGCATTTGATTAGATACTTTTATTTCTGTCTCCTAATTTGATAATTAGGACTTTAGAAGTTATTTCTGGTAAATGTAGTCCTATTAAAATTCTCTTGGCTTTTTTCTTGTGTCAGTCAGCTTTTCATCACTATGGCCAAAATACCTGACAAGAACAATTTATTTCGGCTCAAATTTCAGAGGATTTAGTCCAGGCCCAGCTGGCTCCAAGGCAGAAACTTCACAGCTGAAGGGCATGGCAGAGGGAAGCGTCTCAGCTCACTGTACTCAGGAAGCAGAGGAAAAGGAGAAGGGAGAAGGAAAAGGAGGAAGCCAGTGGTCAGGGACTTACAGTTCCCAAGGTCCTTCCCCCAGCGGCATACTTCCTCTAACCACATGCCCACTGCCTACAGTTTTCACCCCCTCTCAGTAAATTCATCCAAGTTATTAACCTATCAGATGAATTGCTCTACTAATGAGCTCAGATTTCTTATAATCCAATCACTTCAACTCTGAACATTACTGAATGTCTAACAAACACATGAGGTTTGGAGAGACAGTTCATATTTAAACTGTAACAAAGATATTTGTAACAATATTGCAGTATGCTTCATGTCTACTTGGTTTCACCATCTACATCACTTCGACCATCTCTAAATGCTAATTTCTCAAACTTTAAATACTAAACCAAATTAAGAACTAAGATTAACTTGCTTCTAAAAGGGTTATTTTAACATATTCCTAATGTTAGAGAAAGAAATGTTTTCATATATAATTTTAAGCCAGACAGTTTTTAATTTCATTCCAAAATAAGCATAAAAATACTTCTCTTAACCAAAAGGCAAATGCAGCCAGGTGTTGTGATGCAGGCTTGTGATCCTAGGACATGTGAGGCCAAGACAGAAAAATAGCAGGTTCAAGGACAGCCTCAGCAAGAAGTGAGGCAAACTCTCATCAAACTAGTGAGGCTCTGTCTCAAAAATAAGAATAAAACAGAGCTGTAGGTGTAGATTGGAGTTAGAATACCCCTGGATTTAATCCCCAGCAAGGTGTGCATGCGCACACACACACACACACACACACACACACACACACACGTAAATGCAGAAAGCCATCACAAAACTATCTTAAATGTATATTCAAGATCTTAGTATTTCTCCTTTCAATATTTGACCCTAATGGGCACGAGACTTGCGTAATTTTTAAGACCCTAAAATAAACAGTGGATGTAGCAGAAATATAAAGTATGTTCCATCAAACCTATTTTCTCTTATTTTGGGGCCCATAACTACACTAATCTTCCCTGCCTTCTTCGTAGTTAACCGAGTTTATGCTGAGCAAACGAGAAAGCACAGAACAGCAAAGCATAATTACAAATGGTGCATACTTCTGACTGAACTACACCATAAAAATCTCATCTGTGCTGACCATCTGACAGGCTTGATGAAGAGGACAAGAGTGCTCTCAGATGCTACATGTTGAGGCTGACACAGCCACAGGCTGGAAGGTATCTAGACCCTTGAATCCTCATTTAGATTTTCATGAGTAAGAACTAAACATTTTAGTACCTTTTTCTGCCATCATATCTATTAGAGCTCATATATCATTAGGCTTTAATGATTGCAACTAGCATAACCTTAAATAATGCAATGTCCATTTGCATAAAATTTACTATTCTTTACCCTGCTACTTAACATTGAAAAAAATTTTTACAACCCTCATTTCGACTACCTCTCATGCACTATTAGAAAGGAAGTGTGATGCTTTGCAATACAACTTTGCAGTAGAGGATCTGAGTCAAAATCAGTCTCCACTGTTTTGTAAATTCTGACAATGGGCAAGTGATTTAATATTATAGCATCTCTGTTAACTCAGCTTTAAAATAAATAAGTTAATATTACTTGCCTAAATGGGTTATTAATTAAATGTCTCATATTAGTAAAATGCTAAAAGTTCTGCCAAGCTTAGAGTAAGCACCTAAACTATGTTAATTACTATGATTGTTCCATACTTGGCATCACACAAAATCCAAACACATATGTCCAATTATCAAAGGGTCACCACTTAGGCCAGGCGTGGTGGCGCACGCTTGTAATCCCCGCGCTTGGGAGGCAGAGAGAGGAGGATCGCGCAGGTTCGAAGCCAGCCGCACGCGCTGGCTTAGGAGACCCTGTTTCCAAATAAAAATGTAAAAATAGGTCTGGGAGTGTAGCCCGGAGGTAGAAGGGCTTCCAGGAACCCCAGTACCACCAAAAAAGAAAAAAAGGTAACCACTTATATGTCCATGGACAACTTAAACCCAAATTACTCATAAAGACACCATTTTCCTGAGATCCTAATAATATCAACAATCTAGGGTTGTACCTACAATTGAGTACTTGTTGTGACTCCTTGAACAGTTTATGATTCTTCAGTCTTCTAGTTTTCCATCTCTCCCTAATCGTCCTGTTGCTCGCTGATCTACTGCTATTGGATGTGGTAGAAAGGCCCTAATGCCAATATATCTAGTGTTGTTAGCATTTTTTACTTTTCACAATTGCGTGATAGTTTCTGAAGGTCAAAAGACAAGACCTACCAAAAGGAAAATGCTAATGAAATCCAAGTACAATAGACAAAGAGTTGTCCTTCTTATTCCATAACGTCATACAATATTGGTGGACCCAGTATCTGTTGCATCAGATAAATTTGAAAGGAGGGTTGAATAAAGTAGTTTTGGGAGCAGAATAATACTAGGAGCCCTATAAGATCAAAAATGTAGATGTTTCCCTTGGAATTCAGATAATCACTAATAATATTTATAAAACTCACAAGTAACTGTTTTCCAAATTAATTGTCTTTTTAAAGATTATTGCATAATCACAATAAGTGCATCTATTCAACAAATACAGAGAAATGGTGTCATGCTAGACATAAAAAATTCTAAAGTATAAAGTACTATTTACTCACATGCCTACAGAGCTCATATTTTGTGCCTTAATGGAAATAATTTTAGCATTAACCCATTTATCAAAGCTATTAGGAACCTTCTATTATAGATTACACTTGATAAAGTATAATCTACTATTATTAGTCTAAAATAAATACTTCTTAAGCAATTACTACCAGAAAAGCCATACTAGAAAAATAATAAAAGTACATAAAAATGGCTACTTTCCTATGATGTTTTCAGTATAGCATATGTATGTAGATGATTTACAAATATACTTTATAAAAGAGAAGATACTTGGAGTTAAAATGATCTAAGATGAAATATCAGTGCTATTAGGATGCTTATAATTTTTATAGGAAAGGGTAAAAGAAAGAAATTTTTCTTTTTCTTTTTTTCAGTACTGGGGATGGAACCCAGAGTCATTTTACCTCCAAGCTACATCCTCAGCCCTGTTTTTTATTCTTTATTTTGAATCAAGTTCTCACTAAATTGTGGAAGGCCCCTCTAATAGCTGAGGCTGGCAAAGACTTGCAATACTCTTGTTTCAGCCTCCCAAGTACTGAGATTACAAGTGTGTGCCACCATGCCCAGCAAAAAGGAAGAATCTTTCAAATAAATGATAAAACAGAGCAGGGTATGGTGGTATACACTTGTAATCTCAGCATTTAGGAGATTGAAACAGGAGAATTACAGGGTTCGAGGACAGCCTCAGCTACTACTTATGAGGCCCTTTCCAACTCAGTGAGACCCTATTTCAAATTAAAGTATAAAAAAAAGGACTTGGGGAATATCTTAGAGGTAGAATACCCCTGGGTTCTGTCCTCAGTACCATATAAAAAAACAAAAAAAAAACAAAAAACAAAAATAACCAGAAGTCAAGTCATGGATAGTAAGTATGTAAGAATAATTTTTTGGAGGCTATAAAACTGAAATTTCAATTTAGGTAAAGAATGTGAATGATCTTAAATGAACATAAAGGAGTAAATACCATATCCAGTATACAATAAAAAAATTGTCCAAAATTTCTAATCAGAGAAATTTTATCAAAAAAGAAACAATTTTAACCGTAATTTAAAAAAAGATTTACAAGTTGTATCAAGCGGGGATATAGTGAACATGCTTGTCTTGTTCCTGAATTTAAAAGGTATTCTTATAATTTTCCCTCATTCAGTATGACGTTGGCCGTGAATTTATTATATATTGTCCCTATGATGTTGATGTAAGTTCCTTCTATTTTGATCCTCTGCAGTGTTTTTTTAAATATGAATGGGTGTTGAATTTTTACCAATTCTTTTTATTATAGTACTTTAGACTCTAGCCAGAGTAAAAAGGCAAGAGAAGGATATCAAAGGAATGTTAACAGAAAAAGAAGAACTTAAACTATTTCTATTTGAGGATGACATGATTCTATATTTAGATGACCCAATAAACTCAAACAAGACTTTTAGAACTAATTAACAAAATGTCTGGATACAAAATCAATCTAAAAACCATAAGAAGCTTTTCTACATGCCATCCATAAATCCACAGAAAAAGAAATTCAGAAAAAAATACATTCTCAATAATCTCAAAAACAATAAAATGCTTAATAAAATCTAACTTAATAAAATCTAACTAAAGAGGTAAAATACTTACAAAATGAAAATTATAAAACACTAAAGAAATAAATTGAAAATCTTAGACGATGAAAGGTTATCCCATGATTTGGATAGGAAGAATAAATATCATCAAAATAGCTGAACTTCTAAAAGTGATCTACAGATTCAATGCAATCCGTATTAAAAATATCATAGTAGCTAGGTGTGATGGAGCATGCTTGTAATACCAGTAATTTGTAGGCTGAGACAGGAGGATTTGGGTTCTGGGATAGCCTCAGCTACTTGGTGAGGCCCTCTGCAACTTAGTGAGACCCTGTTTCAAAATAAAGAATAAAAAAATAGGACTGAAGGTGTAGCTTTGAGGTAGAATGCCCTTGGGTTCCTTTCCCAATACTGAAAAAAAATACTATGGTCATTCTTCAGGGATCTAGAAAAATCAGTCTTTAAATTCATTGGGAACAACAAAACAGCCAGAATAGCCAAAGTAGTTCTCAACAACAAGAACCACACAGTAAGTATCACAATACCTACCTGACTTTAAACTACACCACAAAGCCATAGCAATAAAAACAGCATGGTATTGGCACAAAAGCAGACACATAGACCATGGAGCAGAATAGAAGGTTTGGAAACAATCTGCATTCTTACAGCCAATTAGTTGTGACAGAGGGGCCAAAAACATACACGGGAAAAAAGATAGCCTCTTCAACTGGTTAACCATACACAGGAAATGAAAATAAATTTTCATTTCCTGAACAAGTCAATTCAAGAGGGATAAAAGATCTGGAAATTAGACAAGAGACTGTAATTACTTGAAGAGGGCATATAACCAACCTTCCAAGATATAAAAATGGGCAAAAACTTTCTCAACAAGACCCCAAAGGCACAAGAAATTAAAATAAGGATTAATACACGGGACTGTATTAAACTGAAGAGAGTCTGTAAAACAAAATACACTATTAAGAATCTCAAGAGAGAGCAAGCAGAGTGTGAGATCTTTGTCAGGTACTCCTCTGAGAAAGGATTAATATCTAGAATATACAAAGAACTCAAGAACTCACTGTTAAAAATAAAGAAGTAACCCAATCAAAAAATGGGCAAGTGAACTAAGTAGACATTTCATAAAAGAATAAATATAAATGAACAATAAATAAATGAAAATATGTTCAACATGATTAGCAATCAGAGAGATACAAATCAAAATTTCTCTGAGATTTCACCTAATATCAATTAGAATGGCAATCATTAAAACCCAAACAATAATAAATGCTGGCAAGGATAAAGAGGAGTAATAACTCTGATATATTGTTAGTGGAAATGTAAATTAACCACTTTGGAAAACAGCATGGAGGGTCCTCAGAAGAATGGGAATTAACCTACCATATGATACATCTATACCACTTTTGAGCAACTACCAAAATAACTGAAACCAGACTACCAGAATAATGCATGCATATCTATCCTTATAGCTGCACAATTCATACTTGACAAACTGTAAAACCAGCTGAGACGTACATCAACAGATAAATTGATTTCAAAATTACGGGATATATATATATATATATATATATATATATATATATATATATGGAATTCTACTCAACTATAAAGAATACTATTGTGTCATTTACAGGGAAATGGATGAAACTGAGGAATATTATGCTAAATGATAGTAGTAAGTCTTAATAAGTAAAAGGATAGACGTTCTCCCTCATATGTGGAAACTAGGGAAAAATTGGGACACAGGAGGAACTACAGACAAAGGAGGAGAAAGCTTAGTAAACTGAAGGAGAGGACTTAACTGAGGGAGACAGGAGGGGTGAGGAAGTCTTGAAGAAGTAAACACCTCAATGGACATGATGTACATAAGCAAGCTTATGAAAGACAATCACTGTATTGAGCATGGAAAGGTTTGGAAAGAGTGGAGTGGGATTTGGGGAAGGGTGCAATGAGTGCTGTGTGCATGATGTCTCTATCCTGAATTTCTTCAAGATGTATGATTACAATGTACCAATTAAACATATTAAAATAAATAAATATTTTGGTCAACAACAACAAAAAAGGGGAGCTTTAATCCCAAAGAGGGTGAGTTGTGTACAGCCTGACTAGAAAAAAAAAAAAAAAAAAAAAAAAAAAAACTGGTATAGAGCCAGGCATGGTGGCACATGCTTGTAATCTCAGTATTTGGGAGACTGAGACAGGAGGGCTGCGGTTCAAGGACAGCCTCAGCCACTTAGTAAGGCCCTCTCCAACTTAGTGAGACCCTGTTTCAAAATAAAAAATAGAGCTGAGTACAGTCAGAGGTAGAATCCCACTGAGTTTCATCCTAATACTGCAAAAAACACTGGTATAAATAATATTATAAATGGGTTAATTAGCCCATTTCCTATAATCTGATTTATAACTAGGAACATTCCAAAAGAATAACAAAAGAAAAAAGGGAAAAAATACAAAAATATATAGGAATTTGGTAAATTAACCAGTAACCAAATAAGCATAAATTATCACATGAATTCATGTCTCCTTTCATTTTATGCTCTGCAAGATGAAGCAGTGAAGGAAGAACAACTATGTTTAACAATTAAGCATGGCAGGGTCTTATCTGAATTTTAATTCACTAAGAAAAAATGTGCTTGCCTCTCTAAGCCTTGGGATCCGGTGTTCCTCTTCAGATAGATGGTTTGTCATTTGTGAACTTCCTGCTAAGGATCTGCTCTAGCTGACAGCAAAACACTAATATCGTTAAATGTTGCTGCCAGGCTACTGCCAAACCTGCTGGAGGAGAGTGATTTCATCAGAAATATTACCATGCTTAAGCAACATAAGTGGCTCAGAAACCAACTGCCTTCCATGGCAGTGAACAGAACCTGAAGTGCTTTCATGGAGTTTTACTATAGGTTTAAGGGCAGGCAGCCTCTGGTCTCTCTCCTCTCCTAATTCACCTTCTTCCTTCTCTTATTAGGCAAAGGCTGCAGAAATTTTCTGCCTGGGACTAGATATCATTTCTACGAAGAACTAGAGAAGATAAGGAATCAAGTGATAGAAGGTAGAGCAGTCACTCATTTAGTATGTTTACTTACATTCATACCTACTACATATTTTTTATTCGGATTATTCCCCATAGTGACCCAGATAAAAACAATCATAAACAGGGACATGTCTTTTTTTTTTTTTTTTTTAAACCTACTTTCAAGGCAAACCAGTCCTTTGATCTCTGGCTGCAGCTCAACTACCTTACTTCTCTGTCAAATGAAAGGAAACAAGGAGAAAAAAAGTGATAGAATTCGAGTGATGTTCACTGCCTGCCAACAGGCCACCAACAAGAGATTATCTACCTGCTACCCTTCTTGCTGCCCTATTCATCTGCCTCTCAAAGAAAATTCTTTCCTATCACGTAGATGGCCCAAGAAGCACTGGAATTGGTTAAGATGAAATCTAGGAAGGTAAAAAGTTAACTTGAGTTAGTTACCAAGAATTATTAGTCTTTAAAAAGGAATAAGAGACAAAATTAAGCCATGTAACATTACTCAGTAGAGAATGAATATATTAGATAAGGGGATAAGGAGTAGAGACCTTCAAAGGCAAGTTAGTCTGGCTTTTAAGTGGAGTGATTTTAGATAACACTAAAAGGTAAACAATACTCAAGATGTAGTAGAAAGCTTTAGAATGTGAACAGGTCAATTCAGTTGCTGTATCTGTAGGGTGAAAATTTATCTAAGTCCAATGTGACTGGCACAGAAAAGGAGAGAAAAATCTATCTATAAAGTCTCTCCCATAGTCTCTATTGCAATGAATTACATGCCACACTGGCTGTAGAAATCATGATAGCATAATTAATCCTGGTTTATTTTTAATGATAGTGGGTCTTTAAGATGCTTCATGTGGATGATACATTATTACACATTTCAAAGAAGGAAATAAAGTGTTTTTAGATCTGTGGAAGAAAGGAATTAAATCTTGTGATGTAGGAGAGAAGCGATTTATGTAACTACTGTAAAAGTGCACCCGCATGAGGTCCCATAGCGTCTGCTGTATCTATTTAACTCATACTTTGGGGGACTGCTCCTGCCTCTTATTCCTCTATCCCATTTGCCTCTAAATTGCCAAATTAAACAAGTTGTAATTGGAGTAATTTAGTGCCTTATAGTGATATTGTTCATTTGGGAATAGTAAAAACCAGTTTCAACTTCATTATTTAGTAGAGTTAGTGAATAAATCATTTGGAGAAGGCTCTATTACCATAAGCTTTTAAGCTTTTTATATTTTCTGCTTTCACTGATCTCTGTAATATCTGTTATTTTAAGTAACACTCTACCAACATGCATTGATGCATGTGAACATTATTTTTAAATTTTGTAATGTTATCCCTAGCTAGTCAAATTATTACCTGTCAATATATGATATTGATTATTTCCAAAGTCAAGAACAAATGGCCATCATATGTTTAGCATTTAATGAAATCCATCCTTCATTTTAGACCTATTTCTTTAGAGTCTCTCTTAGGGAACCATTTTTACTTAGGCTAACTGCCTGAACATATTTTATTCAAGGCTGATGATCATGTCTTATAGTTCCAAAAACCTCTCTTAACATTTTTTTCTGCAATTAACTTCGCAATCCTAGACTGGGTTTTGTCCAGAGCTATACAGCATGTAAGAAAAAAATATGCTGTCAAAGCATTTGTGACTTAAAAGATTAATGACAAATAAAAATTTAAGAATCAACTAAATGTATTTCTCGATAATGGCAAGTATGTGTACAAAGGACCTATGAGCCTGGTGAATAAAAATCTGGCAGATTTTTGAGCAGCTGAAAGGTGATGAGGCATTAAAGGTCAGCCTGATGAACCTTCAGTAGGAAAACGTTCCACAGTACAGTGGAATACAATGTTAGTATATGTGGGGGAAAATATATATTCCCCTACTCCCATTGCACATAATTTATTCAGTTACTTTTTATAATTTGTAACTTTTTCTGGAAGTGAAATAATTTTAATCAGTGTTTTACAAATGAATGTTTTTAACACATAAGTTGTATAAAAATTTTTAAGTTTTTTCTACCATGTGGCATTTTTTCAAAATTTTACCATGTATGGTTTACTGGGGAGATGTCAAGAAAATATATACATATTTATATAGTCTCACCTCTTCTGCCCCACCAAAAATCATATAGAAATAAAAGGACAAGGCCTCCATTCCAATTTAAATATCCTTCATGTTATTTATTTCTTCTCCTGCTTTAAATGAATCTTTGAATTCATTGGTACCCTAGACTCTCCATGAATACTTTTTTTAATTATTCACAATTTAAAAAATATTACCAAGGTTAGGTGTAGTGATGTACTCCGATAGTATCAGCAACTTGAGAAACCAAGGCAGGAGGATCACAAGTTTGAGGCTGGCTTAGGAAACTTAATGAGATCCTGTCTCCAAATAAAAAATGGCTGAGAATGTAGCTCAGTGGTAGAGAGTCCTGGGTTCTATCCCTAGTACCACCAAAACAATTTACAAAACTATGTTTTGAGGGTATATTATAATATAGTGTGTATTCTTTGCTAATATTTCTGAGACTCTAAGTGAGAAAGTTATTAGTTATAGAAGGCAACAGGAATTTGACCATATCTCATAAAACTAATGTTTTAAATTTTTTTATATGCTGGGGACTGATCTCAGAAATGTTCTACTTCTAAGCTATACCTCCAGCCCATTTTTATTTTTTTACTTTGAAATAGGTTTTTGCTAAGTTGCAAAGGGTATTACTAAGCTGCTAAGTTTGGGCTTAAACCTATGATTCTCCTGTCACAGCCTCTCCAGTAGTTAAATTACAGACATGTACCACCATACCCAGCTTTTGTATGTTTTCATTTGACTGATTTTCTTTTTTCTTGTGTAGAAAGAGTGAGGGGTATGTGCAATGTAAACCAGGAGTTTGCTGGTTGATCTGCTTTGCTCAGGTTATAGGAATTATTCATTTCTAGAAAAGAAACATATTTATTTTGCATTACATTGGACTCTAGGGTGAAGGAGTACCATTAGTAAGAGTAATAACACCTAGCTCTTCAGATCTAGCCTGTTTCTCATTAATTCTATCCTTAGGCTCCAGATGTATGAAAACATCTCAGATCTATGCTATGTCACTACATAATTTGTTATCAGTGCTTATCTTGGTTTTCAGAACATGTCTCCTAAGGTTAACTTGGAAAAGTAGAAGTCACTAAGAAGATATCTCTATGTATTCATCTGAGAAAATGGTGCTATAAAATAACACATTTTGAGATGCTTTGGCTTTTCAGAAATGCCCTCTTCCTACTATGAGAAACTTATGAAGCTTCCCTTTGAAAATTACAAGGAGAGCTTTTTTATTTCTTCTCTTCTAGGTTTGACCCAGACCCCAGGCACCAATGTGGATTCATTTTCTTTTGGATTTTTAACTTTCTATAAGGTAAAATGAAATAATGAAATTTCCTGTTTTATTTTTCAAAGAAAATCTTAAGAGAAAAAAAAAGCCTTGAAATCATTCTTCTTCACTTCAGTTTGGCACAGGGAAAAGAGGATTAGATTGGAGCTAGATAGAATTTTATTAATATTAAACCAACAACTACTCTAGCTGCAGTCTTGAGCTAGTTGTTCATACTTACCTAGTCTCATTTTCCTCCACTTTAAAACTTAGCATAGTGATAATTATCTTGCAGACTTCATATGACAATCAAGAAATATATTAGAAAGTATCTGTTTCTGAATCCAGCCTGTAGGAACCTCTGAGGATATAAATTCCCCTAGACTTCTCAGTGCTCCTATGAAAGGACCTTACCTTCTGAGTCATGGAGATATATATGTGTGTCACTAGGTTGCAAAGGTTGGAGATATTGATGATTGATGATTCATATGACTCTTTGAGAAACATATATATATACTTTAAAGGTGGGGATTAGAACTTAGAATATTTCACATTGTACAATCTCAAGATAGGAAAAAAATTGGCTGTATTTTTCATATTAAAATACATATGTATCTGAAAATACACACACACACACTATATATATATATATATATATATATATATATATATAGAGAGAGAGAGAGAGAGAGAGAGAGAGAGAGAGAGAACACCCAATGTTCTCTGTGCATCGCCTAGGATAGATTAAAATTATATGCAGAGAACATCTGACATGCTTTCATTGAGTTATCTTGAAATAAAAATGAGAATATGGAGGAATAACATGAACATATATTTTTGCCTTTTAAGCATATAACAATGTCTCTGACTTAGAATGCCTGTGTATGCATACAATATCAAATTAATAAAAATGAGTATTAAAACCCAATAGTGGTTTTATCAGTGTTTTAGACTATTTTTCTTTAAAGAAAAAAGAAAAATAGTTTAAAACAGTATTATGAGTCCTTAGGGAAGAGGAGTCCCAAGAAGGTTGCAAGAACCCTGTAATCCTAGAGGGGAAAAACTATACATTGCATTTTTTTCTAAATCTCTCACAGCATTGAGCAGATAGTGATTATAAATACCAGTTGTTCTCAAAACATACACTCAGACAGACACAAACTAAGGCTCTAGTTCAATGATTTGCATTGTTGAAGACCACTTAATAGGATGCAAATACAGTTCATCGATGCTCATTGATTTGAATAGGAATGCCTAAAAACAAAAACATAACTTCATATATATTTAATACAGATTCCTGGCACCTAATTATACCATCAGAAAAAAAATCTTTAAATACAGTTTTCAGCTTGTTGATATCACTGCAAATATGACTGTTGGCTGTTATCATTATGTCATTCTTCTATGCTTCAGGGGGTGATTCTGAATAGGGACCTCATTTTCCAAGGTCACAAAAGCTCATTAGTTTAAAAACTTAAGTAGTTACAAATGCGGCATCATAATGTAGGATAGTATTCCCAGAAGCCTTAATAATGCAAATTCTGGGGTGTTGAAGTGACCTTTTGATACACCTGCAACTTCCAGGATACTGACTAGGAAACAGACAAGCGGGATGTTTGGTGTGCTGCTGACCTTGAGCTAGTTATTCATTCACAAAGGCTCTATTTGAATTCAACGTTGGCATTCATACTTGAACTTAGAGAAGGGACAGAGATGTTGCATGCATATGAAAATAATTAATTTCAGAATTTAATTAACTGATAGACTATCTCATTGTTCTTTTTACTTGTTTTTCCATCTCAGGTTTCAAAATCAAGTCTTTGCTTTATAATTCTTACTATAATTGTGAAAATTAACCTTTTAAGAGAGTTATTTCCCCGCCAACATCTTTTTTTTCCTTAGCTAACAACAAAGTTCTACTTATCCATTCAAAAATATGTATTGATGGCTGGGCATGATGGTGCACACCTGCAATCCCAGTTACTTAGGAGGCTGAAACAAGAGGATCACAAGTTCCAAGCCAGATTCAGCAACTTAACAAGATTCTCCACAACTTAGTAAAATACTACATAACTCAGCAAGACCCTATTTGAAAAAAAAAAAAAAAACCACTGGGGAGTATAGCTTAGAGGTAGAATATCCCAGGGTTCAACCCTTAGTGCCATATTCTGTCTGTATAATAACATGTTAGACAGTAATAGGTATAAAAAATCAGATATAAAAAAATCTCATTAACACAGCAAATCAGTATCAAAAAGGTATGTTGCTGGGTACAAATTCTTCAGAAGTTCAGACAAGGTGAGATGACTAAGGATTTTCGTGATCAGGGATGGCCTCGTAGCTAGGGCCTCATAGCTAGGGGTTAAACACTCCTAGACACAGTAGTAGATCCAGAAAAAGAGAAAAAGAGTAAGAAGGCCAGAAAGAAAAAGTCATCTCTGAGGCAATGATTCTGCTGCTGAATAAAATGCCATCAAGATAAAGCATAAAATAGATTATAAAAATACATAAAGACCAAATTATAAAACCCCTTTAAAGGTAGTCAGAATAATAAGTGAATAATTTAAGCAACTGGGAGTCTGTCTGGTTATAGCTACATTCTTATTTCCAGAGCAATTTCTTTTTTTTACAAAAAGTGATTTTTTTTTTCACAGTTAACAGAGATCTACATCCCTCTCTTTTACTTTGCAAGGAAAAGCAAGAGATTCTAAGCACAAAAAAAAGTTATTGTTTCACTCTTCTTTATGGGCAATAATCTTCTGCTGGCAAGGAAGGCTAGGGAAAGGGAAGGATTCTGGAAGTCCCACCAGTGCCCAAAGGGACAAGTAACTTATCTTCCAGAGAGCCTCAAAGGTGTCACAGCATTTTCACAAATGGCAGCAAGTCCTATTGCCTCACACATCTTGAACTAAAGAAGGTCATAGGCTCTCTCAGTTTGTGGGGCCATTCTCTCAAAAACAGGCTCACTTCTGAAGCCAAGTTTCATAAGCAGAAGTAATTCACCAATTTTTTCAAGATACACTGATAAGTATAATCTAACCTTAGAAACATGAAATTGTTTCTCCCATTAAACTGATGGATTATAACTAAAGAGAAAGCCCATGCAATTGAAGATCTTTGCCAGCTATCCCACTGACAGAGTACTAATAGCTAGAATTTATGAAAAACTTAAAAGACTTTACACTAAAAAAACAAGAAATGGGCAACTAGATTGAAGAGACACTTCACAAAAAACGAGATACAAATAGCCAAGAGATACATAAAAACATGTTCAACATCATTAGCAATTTGGGAGATGCAAATCAAAACTTCATAACAAACATAATGACTTCAGAAGAGAAGTTACATTTATAAATAAATGATTGAGAAATTTGCATTTTGATATTAAAATTGTGAGTATACAACCAGTTACCAAGGGACACATGCCATGGGGTTCTAATTAAAAGATATATCCAGAATAGAAAATTTTATAGAAAGATAAAGTAGATTAGTAGTTTCCTAGGGCTGAGGGAGGGTAGTGGGAACTTGTAGGATGAAGTTGAAGGGTGTGGACTTTCTTCTTTGGGATAATAAAAGTTTTCTAAAAATTATTATACTAATAGATATACAGTTCTGTAAATGTACTAAAAGGCATTGAACTATATGCTTTAAATGAGAAACTAGTGTAGTATGTTAATTATATCTTAATAAAGCTGCTAAAGAAAAAGCCATGGCTATGAGTGGAATGGCTATCAAAGGAATCACAAGTACAGAAAAAACTCAAAGGATCAAAGAAACTGACATTCGAGGAATAGTTATAATTAAAGGGCAAGAGAAATAATGTAGGTATAAAAGCAAACAATACATTAAAATTGCATTGAGGAAATGTCTTGAATTTGAAAATAAAAACATAATTGAGATATAGTGCCCATAACAAAACTTGTAGTGCTCAAGCTAAGTTTCAGGAAGATAAAACATGAAGAAATAAAGAACTGTGTAAACTGAGTAAGAGATATGTATTCAAGATGTCCTAAGAGGAAAGCAGAATGGCAGCTCCAAATTGTAATTGATTCTATCCAAATCCTGGAATTTTAGTAGACTGGGAAAATTATCTAGTCTTCAAATCTTCAGATGAGGTCAAGAGTATTAGGAAGGGCATGTCCAAATCTAATCCTCAGAAGGGTTCTCAGAGTCAAGAACCACAAAGAACAGATATAAATTCTAGAACCCAAAGATCGAAATTAGTATCATAAAATGGAACAGAGTCAAATCATGAACTCTTCAGGAAGCAGTTGGAAAATGATGTAAAGATGTATTAATTAAGTTAAACAATAAATTATTTACTGAACATAAATTATATAATGATAAAAGACAAAGTTATATTATCTTTCTATATGAAGTTTATAATTGATGAGAAAGTCATTTTTAATAACCACTAATACAAATGTGAAGTTTTAGTTTCTAAAAAAGTGCTAAAAGCAAGAATTATCAAGATCTTGAAAGACTACTATGGGATGACTAATTTTATCATGGAGATCAAAAAGGTTATATTGAGAAAACAATGCTTGAACTGTAATTTGAGGACTGAGATAAATAAAGAAGTATTTGGGTAAAATGAATTGGATACAAGGGATTAAAAAGCGTTATGTGATTGAAGCAAACACACTAAGAATATTTTACAAAATGTCTATAGGCCATGGGGGGTCTTGCATATCATATCAAAGATATGGTTTTTATCCAAAAAGAATGAGAAACTATTAAAGAATGTTAATGATGGAAAAAAGAGCACATGATCATGTAAGCATTTACAATATGAAGAATTAGTTGGAGAAAGAATCAGTGAAGGGAAGAGGGGGAACAAAAGGAGACACAGAGCAGGAAACAGACCAAAATGTTATGCACCTGTATGAATGTATCACTATGACTCTCACTGTCATTACAATTACAATGCATCAAGAAAGAAAGAAAGTGATCTATCAACCTTAGAAGCAAGAAAAAAGTAAAAGTAAACTAATGGAAAAAATTCTGGAGTAAATATAGTTAGACTTGTTAGGACATTATGGTATCATCTAGACTAAAAAAAGATCATATCTTAGATAAAGATGATGATGATTCTGGCTGAGATGAAAAATAAAAGACAAGCTCAAATAATATTTAAGCAGAAATTTTAGCAGGACTTGTTAAAAGACTGAATAAAATGTAATAAGGGAGGAAGAGAAGGCTGTCAGGATTGTTTCTGTGCTTTTGAGCCTATGCACTGGATGTGCCATAATTTAGATAAATAGTAAAGAAAGGGATAGGATAGGTAGAGAAGGATAACTGATTCATGTGGCAATCAAAAAACTCTATATGGATCAAATGACCCAGAGAATATTGAATGAAGACTGAGATTATGAGGAGCCCTAGGACTAAGTTTTGAAATAACTAGCATAGAAGAAAGAAAGCAACAGAAAAACAGACAGAAATATACTAATAAATATGAAAGAAGAAAAAAGAAAGTAAGGGAGGGAATAAAGACATAAAGAAGAGAAGGAAGAAAAGAATTTTAACATGGAATCCCAGAAATATAGATTTCAAGAAAGGGTGGTCATCAGTTTTAAATGATTCTGTGACACTTGAGTAAGATGTCTCTGTAAATATCCACCAAGAAAAGCAGCAGAGATGTCACTGGCAACCTTATTGAGAGTTGTCCTAGGGCACAGGTGGGGCAGGAAGCCATTATCTTCTTGATTTTTTTTTTTGTTCTGAAATACAACACAAGCCCTTTTTATTTTTAATTTTGAAATAGGCATTCACCACCACATGCTGCTTACTATTTACTTTCTAATCCTGAATTTATTGTTGTAGGTAGTCATATATGCCATACTTTGTGATATTTCCATGGTTTTCTGATGAGTTAATAGGAATAGAAAATACAATAACCTTAATAGAATTACAAAGTAATGAAATGCCAATCTATTTCACAAGTTTTCCACTATATGTTTTTACCCATGTCAGTTCAAATATAAAAAGCAGCTTCATTTCCTTATGCCAAATCAATCTGAGTACACTAAGTTGTACAATTTTCAGGAAGCCGGCGAGGCTGACGAAGCATCTTATGTGCTAATTAGCTGGCAGACCTTCGATTCTCTGATGGCACATCGTTCTCCATTCAGAATAACTATGGCAAGATGGGAGTAAACCACATCTGCCAACTGTTAAGACCATTATAATATTCTTGCTTAAAAAATGTCTTTGCAAGTGTTTTCTATTCCATGGACAGTTTAGGTAGGCGTAGTCATGATAATTTCCTATCAAGTAGCCTTAAATTATTTCATAACTGACCATTAGAGAAAATTAAAAAGATATATAAATCAATCTGTATGCTGCCTGGCTGTTGCAGTTGGTAAAATAGGAAGCATGTTCAAATGCAATGTAGTCCTTTGTTATTTTCTAGGAGTAGGCCTAATTAGTTCAGAAAGTCATCTCAGCTAGCTTTGTTTCTATCCTTTGGTTATATGGTTTCCCATTCTAACCTTTTGGAAATTACTTAAACTAAAATAATACCATTTATAATGTTTTTTGCAATTTTTGGATGTATACAAATTTGTATAGCATTTTTGAAAAAATACTAATTAAGTTTAAAATATTAATTTTTAAATGTTCATGGAATTTTGTAAGAAGAGTGTTATTTCATGTAAGGCAATGAAGGTTTGTCTTTTCCTACTTGAACATCCATGAACTGAACCTTACACATCAGAGATAAAAAAAAAAAAGATAAAGTATGAGAAAAATGAGATCTGATCTCTAATCCTTACTCAAAAGCAAGCCTACTAGGAGAATTAACCTAGTGGTAGTGAACTTTAATGATCAAAGTTATTTGATGGGCACCTAGATGCTTACCTGTAATCCAAGCACTTGAGAGGATGAGACAGGAGGATCACGAGCTACAGGTTAGCCTCGGCAACTTAGAGAGACACTCATCAACTTAGTGAGATTCGGTTTCAGAATAAAAATAAAGTAGAACTGAGGATATAGCTTAGAGGTAGAATACTCCTGGGTTCAATTCCCAATACTGCCTATATACACACAAGTAAAGTAAATAAACAAAGAAAAAATTTTAGTTATCTTCAATATAGTTTTAAAACTCTCTACAACAATACAATACCGCCTTCTTGCCTGCTCTCCAGGTGGACTTCTCTAACAATTTACTCCTTTTTGTACATTACTGCCTGTGGTCTTCAAAATGTTCAGAAAACTATCAAATTTACTAACCTGTATAAGCTGAACATGAAAAAATACAAAGAGGTAAAGATAGTAAGTATTGGTAGTTTTTATTAACAAAATTAAGAGGAAACAGAAAAAAATAAGGACTGCTTAAAAATATATACTGTTCCTTATACCTAGTCTTCCCAGGAAGCAGTAGGTTCTCAGAGAAATAACATTTGGGCAAAGATCAAACCATAGCTCTTTTGGTATAATGCAGCCTCTAGGTAAATCTTAGAGAGCATAGGTAAAACCCTGTGTTAAAACTTCAAAAAGACTTAAGGCAGTTCCTTGTAGACCTTCTCAACTAGAAAAAAATTGACACCTAACAATAACAAAGATATGCCTCCTCTCCTAGACCCTCTCAATTAAAGAAAGTGTTTTCTAAAGGCCTTAAGGCTATGATTATTTGATTCTCTTTCCTATAAAAAGTATCTGCTGTAAATTTGCGGGTTTTTTTTTTTTTTCCTTTTAGACTTTATTTACTAGACATGGATTCTTTTTTTTTTTTTTTTTTTTTTTTTTTTTTTTTTTTTTTTTTTGCGGGTCTGGGGATGGAACCCAGGGGCATTTGACCTCCAAGCTACACCCCCTGCCCTATTTTTTATTCTTTATTTTGAAACAGGGTCTCACTAAGTTGCAGAGGTCCTCACTAAGTCCGTGAACCATGATACTCCAGTCTCAGCCTCCCAAATGCTGGAATTACAAGCGTGTGCCACCACGCCCAACTTAGACATGGATTCTTAACCATCCTGAGGGTATTGTAACAAGGCCATCTCACAAGGTAGCCCAGATAAAAAGAAATGCCAGATGAATCTCATCTAAGAGAACAGACTTATTATTTGATATGTAAAAAGAAAAAAATGTTTAATAACTTCACCACTAGTATAGAAAGGGACAGAGAATAAAAATGAAAAGACATCTCAGGTCCCTCAAATACCTATGAGTAGAAAGCAAGGCAGGAAAGTTCTTCAGCTATAAATATGGTAAATTTCTCATAGAAAATAAATAACTACTCGTCGGGCGTGGTGGCGCACGCTTGTAATCCCCGCGCTTGGGAGGCAGAGACAGGAGGATCACACAGGTTTGAAGCCAGCCGCGCGCGCTGGCTTAAGAGACCCTGTTTCCAAATAAAAATACAAAATAGGTGTCTGGGAGTGGAGCCCGGAGGTAGAAGGGCTTTCAGGAACCCCAGTACCACCAAAAAAAAAAAAACAAAACTACTCAATCTGGAGCCAAGAGTTTAGAGGATAGAGACAAAAGCTGAAAGAAATAAGTTCCAGGGAGTAGAATTGGGCCATAATTAGCATGAATTTCCTGTGGTCAGAACAGGATTAATTATCCTCTAAACCCAACTACATTACAGAATTCCTACAGAATAAGACTCCTATGTATCTTTTATTTCCCATTTTGAAGGGATATGTCTGTCCTAAGGCATTAATCATGCCCCACCACTTAATACTAACAGGTAAATTGTGCTTTTAATTTGTAGATCTTCAGATAAAGAAGTATCTAATTTTAAGAATCTCATTAATATATAGATCTGATTTAGAAAATGAAATCCTATACTTTAAATCTGATCATGAGAAAATAATGATATTAATCTTTGGGCACTGGGAGGGGATGAATATATTTTGCATTTGGGAAGGAAAGGAGTATTGGGATCCAAGAGAAGGTACTGTCGAAGTTGGTCTCCAAACATACCCCCACTGATGAAATACATCTACCAGCATTCACTACCCAAAGTGATGGGCCCCTCTCACATTGAACATTAGCTGATAAAAATTCAGTATATTGTAGCAGAAACAAAACCCCATGATTTCCAAGGCTAGATGTCAAAAAACCTTGAAGCATCTGCATAGATCTCTTAAGAGTTTACCATCAGGATGCTTTATGTAAGACTCCAGATGACATGCTGTGAGAATATGAAGTGCAAGCCACACAGAAAGGCCGAGTGCAGGTGTTCTGGTAAACAGCCCCAGCTGAGCTTCCAGGCAGTGGAGAGCATCATCTGCCAGCCATGTGAATGAACCATCAGTCAAGATCAACATCTATAGCCCCAGTAAGAGCTGACTGTCACCAGATGAAAGACCCAAAATAAGAAACACCATCTGAGCAGAGTCAAACCACAAAATCTGAGGAGTAAACTGTTATTTAAAGTCAGAAGACAGCACAATCTTTTTTGACATAGATATCAAAGAAATAATTTAGTCTTTGCAAGCTGTCTATGATCTGTGTCACAAAATTTTTGTTTTCATATACTTTCACTGGTGCATTGTAATTATCCATCATAGTGAGGTTCAAAATGATACAAAATACATGTATATATCATGTGGTGCATTTTCTTTGGCACCTAACCTTGTTCCCTATATATGTACATGTTAGTGAGATTGGAAGTGATATCTTCATATATTTAAGAAGGTAGATGGAACATATTCTTATTTTTTTAAATAGAAAATACTCTTTAAAAACATAATGATGATTCTTGGCTCACAGATTAAAAAAAAAAACAGGCCATAGATTTGGCCCAAACATTCTAATTTGGGATTCTTATTTTTAATCTGCTAGTAAAGACTATTTGGTTATATACATCAAGAGATGGATATGGAATGGTTTGCAAAAGAATTAGCACATATGTTTTTACACAGTGTGAGCTTTTAAGAAGTAGACATAATGCTTTAAGTATTGATATGCAATCCTCTTGTCTATAGCAGACTGGCTGTGTCATGAATGCTTGAATACTTGTTTTCCTCAATCCCCTTGAATTATTAAATATGATTCAGTTATGTTTCAAAATCCCCTTAATTTTTTTAAAGATTCTTTTTCTAAAATAGGTCATATTCATAGAAAATACTTATATAGTATATATGAATGGTTTGGGGAAATAAGTTGACAAAATATTCTTTTTAAATACTTTTATTCATGCATTATAGTCTCACATCATAATGCAGTTAATAGTAATATTGACAAACATGCACACAATACTTGGTAGGCTTTCCCCTGGATTTCTCCTTACTCCCTCTCCTCCATACAAAATATTAAGATGGACACTGGTATTCTCACATATGTATGTAATCAATGGAAATGATTTCTTCATTGATTTTCCTTCTCCCCCATTCCCTTCCTTTAGACCACCTTCCTGGCACTACTGAAGTTTCTCCTCCATTATCTGAAGTCCCTTTGGGATCTTGAATACTCCCTAACTTCCACATGAGAAAACATAGAGCCCTTTGATTTTTGTGACTGGCTAATTTCACTTAGCTTGACAAAAATATTCTGCTCATGGCAATTATTACCTGCATGATGATTGAGAGTAATAGAATGTGCCCTATATTGAAAAAATTACATTTTAAACTAATACTTAGAATTCCTTAGTCAGTTTTATTCATTTAGATGTTGATTGGCTGTAAAAACATTCAAATTAAGCTATTTTACTTAGAAAAGTTGTTTAGTGTAAGACTCTAATGTTATATAAGATAAAATAAAGTCAAATGAATTTAAATTTCTAAATAAACATACAGTATATTTTACATAAAATTAAATGTTTGCTCAGATGACACCAAATTTAATAAAAAGAGCAAATTACTTTTTTTGTAGATCACAATGTCCTAAAGTAAATCAAGATAGAATTTTATAAGAAGCCTATTACAAGAAACATATTCCAAAACCATTATATTCAATGAGTCTAATGAATATAAAACATTGCATAAAACTTTACCTTAGTTTCCAATATATAAGTATTTATATTAGTTAATTTCAGTAATTTTATACAAAAGAATTTTGAAGCTCAAATACATTACCTATTGAACATTGTTCTAGAAATTAATTATTCTGTTAGTGATTAAAAATGACTCATGAATGACATTTATGAACTATGATATGGCAAATATTATCCTCATATTAATAAGAGTTTTAATTAATATCTTTAGAAACTCTGCTATTCTGCCTGCATTACTGTTATACTTTGGTAGGGTTTCTAGCAATGATTATCTCTATATTTAAATGAAGTATTTTGCTTCCCCAAGAATCTGGTATATCCTTAGAATAAGAAGCAATACAAAGGGTTGGAAAAATATTTCCATGTTTTCATGCTTAGTTCTTGGTATATTCTCTGAGCTACACTTTTGAAAATTAAAGAGAATACTGTTAATGATTTTGTCTGAAGAAGTGGAAAATGACAGATGAGTGGAAGAACAAAAGAAGAGCAGAAAGCATGGGAGAAGGAGTGAGAAAGCATTAATAAACTCAGATTGGAAAAGAAGTAAATTGTTGATCAGCGCCTAACAAAACCCTTTATGCATAAAATCCTAAGAAACACACACAACCACCAAAATTTAGTAATGAGTTCAGCAAGATATCAGAATATAAACTCAAAATACAAAATGTTGCTTTTTTACATACTAGCAAAGAATAATTAGAAATCAAGTTCATCAAAACAATTATATCCACAATAACATTAAAAGCAATAAAATATTGGGAAATAAATTTAACAAAAAATGCAAGACTTAAACATCAAAATCAACAAAACATCGCAGAGAGAAATTAGAGAACAAAATAACTGCAGAGATATTCCATGGATTTTCATGGATTGAAAGACTTTTCATGGATTGAAAAAGTTTCAATTTTAGAGAGTAATTCTCTCCCAAAATAATTAACACACTCTGAATAAGACTTATTTTACAGAATGTGACAAGGATACCCTGAAGACAGAGGGAGAGAGAGGGAGAGAGGGAGAGAGAGAGAAGTTATTAAAAATATTTATCAAAATTACTAAAATATAATTGGCTGAAAATGTATGTATTTCAAAGGGCTAACAATTCATATTCATAATATGAATAGAGATTCATGTGTGTCTCTAGTGAATATGAATATACAGTTAACATGAAAGTATGGGTATGTATGTAGTATTAGAGGGCTAATAATTCATATTCAAAATATGAATACAGACTAACATCTGTAGTGATGACAATGCAAACAAACCAACTCCACTACCAGCTGGATAAATGTACTGTACATGAAATTATGCACAGTGCATAATAGTTGATAATAACAATAAATGTTAATGGTTTATGTATTTACTATGCTATATATTTGTCATTATCTTAGAATGCACCCATTCTACATCCTTAAACAAGGTGCTGGAAAATTCTCATGAATCTTGTTTATTGCATCTCTAGTTTTAAGGGTTTATTTTTTCCCTTTTTTTTTTTTTTTTTTGGTGGTGGTACTGGCATTCCTGGAAGCCCTTCTACCTCCGGGCTACACTTCCAGACCTATTTTATATCTTTTATTTGGAAACAGGGTCTCTTAAGCTAGCGTGGCTGGCTTAGAACCTGCATGATCCTCCTGTCTCTGCCTCCCAAGCACAGGGATTACAAGCATGCGCCACCATGCTGGCCCTTTTAAATTTTTTATACTTTCATTGGTGCAATATAATTATACATCATAGTAAGATTGCATCAAGAGGCTATGTCAGGTAACTGGCCTCCTAAGCTTGTCCAAATACACTATGATATAGAGAACAGGATGAAATCAGCTACCAGTGTATTTTTCAGACTGCGTCCCTGCGGTTAAGCCATGTGTGACTATATTTTAAATCTGATAAGACTTAATTTATCAATACAGATGATTTATCAGTCTCAGGAGGAATTCAATATTTGCAAGTTTTTATAAGGTTGCAGAAGTACTTTTGAACAAATGCAAATAAGCCCATGTGACTTATTATTAAAACTTTTCAAATATTTCTCATTTAAAAAAAAAATCATTCCTTCAACTTTCCTGATAGCAAAACTCCATTTTCTTTCTCCAGTCTTAAGTAGCCTATACAAGAACCAGTTTGGCATAGTTACAAAATAAGAGAATCTATGTTTTTAATCTCAGCTTATAATGAAAGTATTTGTGAAGGAAAAGAAAAAAATAAAATGCTTAACATAAACCCGGTGTGGTGGTGCACTCTTGTAATCCCCCGTTTGGAAGGCGGAGACAGGTGGATCACACAGGCTCGGAGCCAGCCTCGCTGGCTTAAGAGACCCTGTTTCCAAATAAAAATATAAAATAGGTCTGGGAGCATAACCCGGAGGTAGAAGGGTTTCCAGGAACCCCAGTACCACCAAAAAAAAAAAATGCTTAACATAACCCTAAAATTCATAATTTAGGGGCCATGTTCAAAAATCTGTGAAGAATTCAACTTAACTGTAAAACTTTAGCAATGTAATTTAAAAACACAAGTTAATGATTCATTATATAAATTCACAGAAAGAGAAATAGTCTTGCTGATTGTCCTACTCTAATTTCGCAAAATATAAATCCTCATAGAATATGGGAATATAGAAAAATGGAAAGAAGTACCAAGGAAAAAGATAAGAAGGATCTCAAATCTTAATATATGATAAGGAATAAGATTCATGATAGGGAATAAGATTCATATAGTTATAGGATTAGAAGTATACTCCATCTCAAGTAAACAGCCAAGCATTAGATAAACACATATTACATATTTAGAATACATTTAAAAATACATATTTCCTAAGTACGGGTAGGCCTGAGTAAAGGCATCATCCAGCTTTGTACATTATGGTGGTTGCAGGTGTGAATCATATATCTAACCTGGTAAATAACAATGCTTGCATCTAGATAAAGCAGACCAACATTCAGTAAAAACATTGCTTATCCACCCAGAATTTTTCCCTCCTTCCTAGAACATTTTTCAATGTAGAGACATATTTTGTTATTGAAGCTGAGTAGATGTGGTCTGGGCATCTAGTGGGAAATATTAAAACAGCTGCCCAGGACAATCAAGAGTGTCAAGATTGAGAAACCTTGCAAAAGGAAAAGGAAAAAAGAAAAAAAAATGTGACTTAATAAAACATAAATGAGACATGAGGACAAACAGCAAGATTGTGGTAACTCTAAAGAAAAAGAAATCCCTGAATACAAAAACAAACAAACAAACAAACAAGATACATGAAAAAAAATAATTCAATCCCAGGCACCCTATATTTTAGAAAAGAAAAAGGACTGTTAATGAAATAAGTAGGGATTAAACATACTGGGAATTAAAAGAATAGAATATTTATTCATGAAAAAAGAGTGATATGAGAAGGATTAAAGAAGTGTGAAAATGCATGTGAGATTAAAAATGGACTATGGAGGAAAATTGGTACCAGTCTAATTGGAGAGACAGAAGCTGGACAAATCATATAAAATTGCTTTCATATACTAAGCAGCTAAGAATTGGAATCACTGACAGAAGGAAATTAACATGAGTCTTAAAATTAAATGAGTTTGTTTCCCAGAGCCCCCCAAAAAGCAAGAGAAACTTACAAAGGGCCTAGTGATCTCATGGGTGAGGAAATGAAGATCATATTTGTAGAAGAATGAGTATCTAGAACACGAGAAAAACTTAGCCAAAGAATAAAGAGTCACATGGAGAGAGAAATCAGGAGACTGTCAGGGTTCCTTGAAGTCTCTGTCTAGGTATTGATCTGAATACCTTAAAGTAGAAGCTATATGATCTGGGGAATCAGTTACCAAAACAGAGACACAAAAATTCCCAAAGCTCACCCAAAGCTAAAAGTAGTTTGTGTTCTTAGCAGCCAGAACGGTGAGGTCTCATAAATACATATTTATAAAGGTCATGTAAAAGCTAGGATCTTTGTAGTGTGGAGTTTACTTATATCAAGGACTGAGAACAAACTCTGCAAAGCAGACCATAACTCATTCCAGTAACTTAGCTTCACACAAAAACAATATCCAACGTTGGTTAAAGAAACAACAAAACACCTAATATACACCATGAAAATCATGATGCCTTGGATATAATCCAATATTACAAAGGACTCACAGAAGCAGAACAAAATTTTCATAACTATGAGAAAAGCCAAGCAATAAACCTATAAATGGCTGAGACAGTGGTATCTGCAGGAAAAGATGTTGAAACAATGTTATGTATATCCTTCAAATGTTAAAAAAAATGTAGTAAAAGATAGCTATGATAAGGAGACAATTAGAAGATATTTTAAGTAACCTATAATCTAGAAAGATCTAAAAATTAAAAATTCAGTACTTGGAATAAAAAGTAGATTTACTGGATTACAGCAGATTAGAAACTTTCAAGGGAAAAAATCAGTAAGCTTGAAATAGAAATAGAAACTATATCTAATGAAGCACAGATAGTAAAAGAATCACTTAAAAGTAGATAGTAAGTAGCCTATACAAAACAATGTATTATATTAATAATTTGAGTTTTGGGGGAACTAGAAAGCAGAAATATTAAAAAACCTAAAGAAAATAAAAAGTACTTAATTGATAAAAATGCTATAAGCCCATAGATTCTATACCAGAATAAATATAAAACAAAATAAAACAAGATTCACCATAAGAAAATTGCTAAAAGACAAAGAAAGAAAACTCTTCAAAGAAGAAAGTAAAATATTATTAGAAAAGAAGAAAGGTAAGATGATGGTAGACTTTTAATCAGTAACAATTCATGCTTTAAGATGATGATTTATATATTTAATGTTTTGAATTTTCACAAACCTATTCACCCAAATTCCTATATTCAGAGAAAAAAACTTTTAAAAATTAATATAAATAAAAAATGGAAAATAGGAAACTAAAATAGAAAGCTGATATTTATTTTAGGAAACTGACCTTAAATGCATATTAAGAGAAATATTTAAAGGAGAATAAAAATCATGCTGGACAAAAATATGGATTTATCTATGTCAAAGGAGAATACAAGATCCTGGATATACATTAGTAAATGTGCATATTTTTATTTTAAAATTATTTAAAATTAGTTACTGGTAAATTAAACTAAAATAATATACATGAATCATGTCATTTTTAAATTAAAAGAAAAATTCATGACAGCAAAATCACAAATATAAGGGGACAAGTAGTATATTTTTATGTTTTCTACAATATATAGAACTGGTATTATCTCAAGGTAGACTTTTATAAGTTAAAAATTGATTGTGTGAACTCTAGAACAAACTTCCAAAGAAGTAATCCAATACTGTATATAGCAAACAGATATTAAGTTAATAAAAAAGAAAGCAAAAAACTCATATAAATTCACAATAAATTCAATTATCTAAATATTTAAAATGACATTATCAGACTTGATTAAAAGCAAAACACAACTACATTAAATAAGTAACTCACTTCTTCAAAGTCAACAAATGAAAAAAATTAATAGAATGAGGAAAAGGTGGCCATTTTACTATCACATAAAAAAGATTTTAGAGGGAACGAGGAAGATGGCGGCCGAGTAAACAAGCTTCTATCAGCACTGCTGACACGCGATCTCCACAGTGGCAAAAATAATGCCTTACAGAGTCAGAAAATACTATCAAAAGAGAAATAAAAAGCTATAAATACAAGAGATAGAGATAAAAGAAGACTAGAATAACCTGAGAAGCAGAAAAGAAAGTGGCCTGCCATGGTGGGGGCCACTGTGCCAATGCCACCATGCTTCACAGAATCAGACTCCAGGGGGGATAAGGAAAGGAGCTGAAGCAACCAGTTGCTATCTAGGCGGATGTAATTCAGCAGTTCTTTCAGCATGAAGATGAGCTAAAAGTTCCAGTGGCCAAGCCCATCACCATCTCCAGGGATTCAGAGCAGAGCTCAAACCAGAAGGGAGATATGCCAGCCTTATTGCTAAGGATGTGGTAGTGACACCATATTGCCAGCAAGCCAATGAGTTAACCATGCCCACAAACGCACCAGCAAAAGTTCCAGCAGAGCACCACTACAATCGTAAGTGAAATGGCAGACCCTACAGAAGAAATCCCAGCATTGCACCCACAGAGACTCAACCAGCCTTGATAAACTCTCTGGGTCTGAGTTCTTGCAGTTCAAGGAAGTGCAGGAATAGGGGTGGCAGAAATTACTACACCCTAATCGTAGTTCCCTGAAGGAAAGCCCCCAACCTAGTGGCCTCAAAGTCTGGCACAGCTGTGACAAACCCCCTTGGTCTGAAACTTTGCAGTAGAACTCAGGGAAGGAGCAGTGGCAGCAGAGATAACCACACACCCTAGAGATCCAGAGCACAATAAGTGAAGTCCTGGTAAACTGGAGAAGAACCCAGAGAAGGTGGGAGTGGGATCTGCAGTTGATCATATCAGAAGTCCAGACTGACTCAGGGTCCAACCAGTGGAAAGCGTAGGGGGAATCTTATGCTTAATTCTAAACCTAATGAGCAGGATTGCCAGGAACACCACAGACATTCCAATTGTGGGGAACAGGGAGAAGTCAGAATAGCCCAGTCCTAGCTGTGTAGAACTGAGACCCCTACATTGAGTCTGGTCTCAGAGGCATACTCTGCCACCAGAGACAGGGAAAGACCTAGGCTTCAAGTCTGTGGAAAGTGTGGAGGGTGACCTTCACTTAATATTAATTCCAACCCCATTGATATCGTCCATCTGCATAGACTGAGAAGACTCAGAGAACCAGACTCATAGAGAGAAAGGTCAACATAGTAATCGGTATCTACATAAAGAGAAACTGCTGAATTTGTTTGTAGTGTCGCATCAATTCATTGCTGGGATTGTTTGGGTTTTTTTCATTCTTTTTTTCTGTGTGTGTGTATACCTGATTGCTTCCCCCCCCCCCTTTTTTGGAAGGGGTTTGTGAGGTTTTTGTTTTGTTTTGCTTTGTTTTTGTTGTTTTTAACCCTCATACCAAATCCTCTCCCAAGCTTCTTCCCTAGTGCAAATCTACTCTCTACTCTCTCTCATCTATCTTTTCTCTTCTTTTTAAAGCTCCCTAGTCCTGTGTTGAATCCAATTCATATCACTATACCAGAAACTATACATTGGTTACTAGAATTCTACTACATTGGTACTATCTCTAATCTCTAGTATATACTACTTTAATAAACTCATATAATCATACTATTTGACCCTATATGACCTTACCCTATTCCTCCATTTGCTCTCTCTCTTCCCTTCTTACTCCACATTCACTGTTGATCACAACTTGCCCTTGAATATACCAGCTGACACCTAGAGACTGAAAGAAATCTACCAAAAGCAACAGGTACAAACCTGAAATCATGGGATAGAGAAACAACAACAGAGCAATGAGCTCCCACAACTCCACAGTAACTGCACCTGATAACACAGAAATGCAGAGATTTCCAGAAGATCAAATCAGGAATGTAACTATAGAAATAATTCAGGATTTTAGAAAATAAATTAGAGTTTGAAAGAAATAAAGAATGCAATCATTGAAGTAAAGGCATCAACTCAAACTATAAACAATCGATTAGACCACATGGAGAATAGATTCTCCATCCTAGAAGATGATCATTCCAAAAATGAGCACATAGTTTTTTAACATAGAAAAAACAATTCATCAACAGGAATTGAACATTGAAGAAATATGGGCATATCTTAAGAGATCTAACCTAAGAATTATCAGCATAGAGGAGGGAAAAGAAGATGAAACCAAAGGTTTCAACAATCTATTCAAAGAAGTAATAGCAGAAAATTCTCCAAACATAGAGCACAAGGTCAATACACAGGTTCAGGAAACATATAGAACTCCCTTTAGACAAGATCTGAGAAAAGGTTCCCCATGCCACATAATAGTCAAAATGACCAATGTAGAAGCCAAAGAGAGACTCATAAAGGCAACAAAAATAAAAGGCCAAGTGACATTTAGAGGCAAACCAATTAGAATCACTCCAGAATTTCCAAACCAAGTCATGAAAGCCAGAAGGGCCTGGAGTAACACATTCCAAACTCTGAAAGAAAACAACTTCCAGCAAAAAAATTTCCTACCCAGCAAAACTATCTTTCAAGTTAGTTGGGGAAATAAGAAGCTTCCATGACAAACAGAAGCTGAAGGAATTTATGTCTTCAAAACCAGCACTAGAGCCAGGCGTGGAGGAACATGCTTGTAATCCCAGTGCTTGGGAGGCTGAGACAGGAGAATCGCACAGGTTCAAAGCCAGCCTCAGCTACTTAGTGAGACCCTGTTTCCAAATAAAGTATAAAATAGGTCTGGGAGTATAGCCCAGAGGTAGAAAGCCTCTGTGTTCCACCACAGTATCAAAAAACAAAACAAAACAAACAGTACTAGAGAAAACACTTAAAGAGATTAACTCCAAAGAAAAAATAAGTAATATATACCAGAACCATAGAAACAAGAACTTCCATCCAGCAGACAACTAAGCAAAAAAACAAACAAACAAACAAAAACAGTATTCCAAACAGAAATAAAATCTTAACATATTAGGAATTAAAACTCATCTCTCAATAATCACACTGAATGTAAATGGCCACAATTCCCCAATAAAAAGACATAAAGTGTCAAAATGGATTAAAAACAGAACCCATCTATCTGCTACTTGCAAGAAACACACCTTACAAGTAAAGATAGAAACAAACTTAAGGTAAAGGGCTGGAACAAGGTAATCCATGCCAATGGAACTCGAAGGCAAGCAGGAGTAGCAACTATGATATCAGACAAGTTAGACTTCAATCCCAGGCTTATTAGAAGAGACAAAGAAAGTCATTTTTTACTGGTAGAAGAAACAATCAAACAAGAGGAAATAACAACAAACAATGTTTATTCCCCAAACATAGGTGGAACAACTTTCATAAAACAAACACTCTGTAACATTAAACCACACATAAATACCAATAAAATAATACTGGGAGATTTCAACACCCCTCTCACACCATTAGACCGATCTGCTAGACAAAAGGTCAGTTAAGATGCCTCAGAACTAAAGAACACCATTAATCAAATGGATCTGTTGGACACATCTAGAATATTTCACCCAACTAGAGCGAAGTACACATTTTTCTCAGCTGCTCACGGAACCTTCTCCAAAATAGATCACATCCTGCGACACAAAAAAAAGCACTAGCAAATTCAAAAACTGTGACATACTTCCCTGTGTCTTTTCAGATCACCATGGAATGAAGCTAGAAATCACCTATAAAAAGACCCAAAGAAACCACATGAACATGTAAAGACTGAACACCACACTTCTGAATGAAGAATTGATCACAGAAGATGTAAGAGATGAAATCAAGAAATTTCTAGAAACACGTGAAAATAAAGATACAACATATCAAAACCACTGGGACACTTTGAAGGCAGTATTAAGAGGAAAATTTATAGCACTGAGTGCTCACATAAGAAAAAAAGAAAATCATCAAATAAATAAACTAATGACACACCTCAAAGCCCTTGAAAAACAGAAGCAATCTAATCCCACAACCAGTAGAAGACAGGAAATTATAAAAATCGGAGCAGAAATTAACAAAGTAGAGAATAAAAAAACAATACAGAAAATCAACAAAACCAAAAGCTGGTTTCTTGAAAAAATTAACAAGATAGATAAACCACTAACCAACCTGACTAAAAAAAAAAAGAGAGAGAGAGAGAGACAGACAGAATCAACCCAAATTATGAAGATAAGCAATAAAAAAGGAGACATTACTACTGACAGTGTAGAAATCCAGAGAATTATCAGAAACTACTTTGAAAAACTATACTCCCACAAAATGGAAAATCTAGAGGAAATTGAAAACTTCCTAGATAAATACAACCTTCCTAAACTGAGTCAAGAAGATATAGAACACTTAAACCAACCAATAACAATCAAAGAGATTGAAACAGCAATAAAGAGCCTAGCATCAAAGAAAAGCCGAGGACCAGATGGTTTCCCAAAGTGAATTCTGTAAAACCTTTTTGGAAGAGCTAATCCCAATATTCCTCAAACTATTTCCTAAAATAGCAAAAAACGGAATTCTCCCAAATACATTCTATGAAGCCAAAATCACATTAATACCAAAACCAAACAAAGACAGTTCATGGAAGGACAACTACAGGCCTATATCCTTGAATCATATGGATGCAAAAGTGCTAAACAAAATACTAGAAACACGCTTTAAAAAACACATAAAGAAAATCATACATCACGAGCAGGTAGGATTCATCCCAGGGATGCAAGGCTGGTTCAGCATATGAAAATCAATCCATTTAATTCATCAAACAAACAGAATCAAAAACAAAAATCACATAATCATTTCAATAGATGCTAAAAAAAAGCATATGATAAAATCCAACACCCATTTATGATAAAAGCACTGCAGAGAATTGAAATAGAAGGAACATATCTCAACATCATAAAGGCAATCTACAATAAGCCCACAGCCAACATCAAAATAAAAGGGGAAAAACTTCAAGAATTTCCCCTAAACACAGGAACAAGACAAAGATGTATATTATCACCACTTCTCTTCAGTATAGTACTTGAGACTCTAGCTAGAGCAATAAGGTAAGAAAAGGAAATCAAAGGAGTACAAACAAAAAGAAGAACTCAAACTTTCACTATTTGCAGATGACATAATACTATATTTAGAAAACCCAATAAACTCAACTAAAAGGCTTATAGAATTGATCAACAAATTCAGCAAAGTGTCTGGATACAAAATCAATCTTAAAATATCAGAAGCTTTTTTGTACACCAACCATAAACCCACTGAAAAAGAAATTCAGAAAACACTTCGACTCAGGATCTCCCACAAAAAAATAAAATACTTAGGAATAAACTTAACCAAGGAGGTAAAAGATCTCTACAAAGAAAATTATAAAACATTGAAAAAGATATTGAAGGAGATCTTAGAAGATGGAGAGATCTTCCATGTTCATTGATAGGCAGAATAAATATTATCAAAATGGCCATACTTTCTAAAGTGATCTACAAATTCAATGCAATATCCATTTAACTACCAAGATTATTCCTCACAGACATAGAAAAATTAGTCCTTAAATTTATTTGGAATAACAAAAGGTCCAGAATAGCCAACGTAGTTCTCAGCAACAAAAACCATGCAGAAGGAATCGCAATACCTGGCTTTAAACTATACTACAAAGCCATTGTAACAAAAAATAAAACCATGGTACTGGCACAAAAACAAATATATAGACCAGTGAAGCAGAATAGAAGACCCAGAAACAAGTCCACACACTTTTAGCCAAATGATTTTTGAAAAAGTTGCCAAAAACATACACCAAAAAAAGATAGCCTCTTCAACAAATGGTGTTGGCAAAACTGGTTAGCCATATGCAGAAAACTGGAAATTAATCCCACTTTCTCACCCTGCACAAGAGTCAATTTAAGATGGATCAAAGACTTGGAAATTAGACCAGAGAGCTTAAGTCTCCTCGAGAAGGGCATACCTCCAATATTACAACACATAGGCACAGATAAAAACTTTCTCAACAAGAACCCAAAGGAACAACCAATTAAAAGGCAAATCAATACATGGGATTGCATGAAATTGAAGAGCTTCTGTTCAGCCAAGGAAGCTGTCAAGAACCTCAATTGAGAGCCAACAGAATGGGAGAAGATTTTTGCCACCTACCCCTTTGATAGAGAACTAATATCTAGAATATACAGAGAACTCAAGAAACTCATCACTAAGAAAACAAAGCATCCAATAACAAAATAGGCAAGCGAACTAAATAGACACTTCATGAAAGAAAAAATTCAAATGGCCAATAAATGCATGAAAAAAATGCTCAACATCATTGGCAATCAGAGAGATGGAAATCAAAACTACCCTGAGATTTCACCTAACCCCAACTAGAATGGCAATCATTCAAAACACAAACAACAACGAATGCTGACAAGGATGTGAAGTGGGAACTTTAAAACATTGTTGGTGGGATTGCAAATAGTGCAAACACTTTGGAAAACAGTATAGAGAATCCTGAGAAGAATGGGAACAAATGTACCATTTGATCCAACAATACCACTACTGGGTATCTATCCAAAAGAAAGGAAACAAAGCTACCAAACTAATGCATGTGTATCTATGTTCATAGCTGCACAATTCACTGTAGCCAAACTGTGGAACCAGCCAAGATACCCATCAACAGATAAATGGATTACAAAACTGTGGGATATGTACACAATGGAATTTTACTCAACCATTAAAAAAATACAATTGCAGCATTTTCAGGGAAATGTATGGATCTTGAGGACATTATGCTAAGCGAGATTAGTCAGTCACAAAAAGTAAGGAATTGGATGCTTTCCCTAATATGTGAAACCTAGGGTGAATGGAGTCATAGGTGGAACTCCAGGTGAAAACGGAGATCCTATAGAGGAGCAAATAAGGCAACCTAACTGTGGGGATGGAAGGTGGGGAAAGAGAAACACTTTAAAGCACTTGATGTACTTATTCATATCGAAGTCAACCACTAAACAAAGCATGGGCAGGAGGGATGGGGAGGGAGTAAGATGGGGACTGGGTGGGGGCTAGTTGGGCAATGTGTGCATTTATGTCTACAAAAGTTTTTTACCCCATTATGATGTAGAAATACAATGCACTAATAAAAATATTAAAAAATAAAATAAATATCTCTAGCCTTCAAAAAAAGATTTTAGAAAAATGAATATTACCATAGATAATGATGTCTATTACTTAACAATTTAGAAGTCAATGTATCAAGATGACATAACAATATGCTTTCAATATCAGTGCTTCAAATTAATGAACCAGTCAAGCACAGTACAACACACTTGCAATCTTAGAACTTAAGAGGTTGAGGCAGGAGGATTGCAGGGTGGAGGCAAGGGCATAGTGACTCAGGAGAGACATCTTTAAAAATAATTAATGATTAGAGGTGGATCTCAAAGGCAAAATGCCCCTGGGTTTAATACTCAAGATAAATAGAAGATGAGAGATAGATAGATAGATAAATGGATTAGATAGATGAGAGATCCATGGATGATAGATAGCTGATAGATTAGATAATACGTACATGGATAGATGATAGATGATAGATAAATAGATGCAAAAATGGATAGGTCTAATAGAAAGGTAAAACTTAGAATAATAGTTGAAAATTTCAACACTCCTCTCTTCATAATTAGCAGAAGAAATAAGATGTGGAATAACAACAGTATTAACCAATGTGATCTAACTAAAATAGTAAGAAGAGCACAATAAACATTATTTTCAATGTTACATAAACATTTACCAACAGTGTAATTTTTCTTTTTTTTTTTTTTTTTTTTTTTGCGGGTCTGGGGATGGAACCCAGAGGCATTTGACCTCCAAGCTACACCCCCCTGCCCTTTTTTTATTCTTTATTTTGAAACAAGGTCTCACTAAGTTGCAGAGAGCTTCACAAAGTACCTGAGGCTGTCTGCAAGCCATAATCCTCCAGTCTCAGCCTCCCAAATGCTGGGATTACAAATGTGCGCCACCGTGGCCAGAAAAAGTGTCATATTTTGAACCACAACAAAGGTGCTATAATTTTTAAAAATTAATATCAAAAGGCATAGAAAAGGCAAAAAATACCTTAGCATTTTAATGGAATTTTATAATATTCAATTTTAATATGAAATAAGAATCGAGTTTATGAATTAAATATCTAAGGTTTACCTTAAGAAAGGTGCAAAGAAACTAAATCCAAATGAAGAAGGAAGAAAATAATAAAGATAAGCATAGTAATCAACTAAGTAAAAACATCTTTACAAATCTTACCAACATTAGAAGTCATATTATATATTATCTAATGCCAATAATTTAAAAACTTAGAATGACAAAACCTAAAAAATATGAAAATGATCTCCAAAAAATGAGACATTAGTTTTGTTTCTTCACAACCTCAAAAATTAACAGAGACACAAAATTTTGTGTCTACAAACCTCATATCTGAATCTCTCCATTTTGGGTTCTAAACCAAAGCTGTTTCTCTTTGTCCAAGTGACTTTGATACTTTTGGCTAGGGTGAAATATTTATTGTATATTGATATAATTTCAAACATCCTGAGATTTTGGAGAACAATATTTCTCAGTAAATCAGAAAGCACCAGTCAAAAAAGGTACTTATGACATTCTACAGCAAAGCAGGTTCTTGGGAAAAACATAGTTTTCTATAACTTTGCAGCTGCCTTCATCTGTGTGTATTATCCCAGCCTGATCAATAATAGAACATATTTTTACTTTCTCACTTTCTCCTTTTGGCCAACAGCATACAAATTCATTTCTCTAGACTATTACCATGGCATAGATAAAATAACAAAAATCTTAAACTGAGAAAATATTGGATTTTTAAATCAAGGATTTGTCTAAAGTGTATCTATTCTCTTATTGCCTAACCTTTCAGGACAGTAAAGATAGGACAGAACATGGATCTCAAACTCCAAAAGTCCCTTTGAAAATTAAAAATAGATTTAATTTTTAATAGATATATTTGATCATTTTATGTCCAATTTCAATTTGAATCAAAAGCTTTACAAAAAAAAAAAGAAATGTTACATTACTTGGTCATATCTGAGATATCTCTAATTGTCTCCACTGAAGAAAAAACATACTTCCTTAAAAACTATTCCCAAGGAGATTTTTAAAATATCATTTATTACTCAAAATTGCTATTAGTCAGAATATCTTTGGTCTGCAAAAAAGAAAAAAATACTATTGTACTTTCAAACTTAAGTTACATGAACTTACATGCAAAAGGTTTTGAATCTTTATTAAAGTCCTCATTGTTTAAACTATTTTTATTGTCAGTAATATTTCATACTCTCTTCTCACCAAAATGAATACTTACTCATTTTTATTTCTTTCAATAGATTAAAAATGTATTTCTTTCTACAGAGAGGTTTTAATTTTTGCTTATCAAACTATCCATTTCATCTTTTGTGAATAGTTTATTTGTGGCTTGCTTCAGTTTTGCTGCTGGTGAATTGAATCTTATAGCTAATAACATATTGTAAGTATTAAATGTTTCCTCAAAGGCATTTTATCAAATTCTATTTCAATTAATATATACTAAAATTTCTAAATGCAACAATAATTGCTTCAAATGGATATAATAAAAATATTTCAGTTATCAAGATGATTCAGTTCTGAGCATTGGGATATTTCTACTCTAATATTTTCTTTATTCTGCTTACATTAATGCTGACAATTCAAAAATATGTTGTATTTTCTTTTGCCTCTATAAAATATTGAAGTCAACACTAGAGGCATAGAAAGAAAAGTATCCCTACTCGTGCCTTTCTTTTGACTAATTGTGCACAGTGTTATGCACAAGCAATATCAATCTCCTAAAGTTTTCTTCTTTTCTTTACTTCAACTTCCATGAAATCTGGATGTACCCCTTATTTCCTTATTTTAAGAAGTTAAATATCCTGTCATTATGCCCCACACCTATCCCCTCCTCAACATATATTCTCTACCTAGAATTTTATTCCTCCTTTTCTTTTTCTGGATTTGCTCATAAGAATTTCTATCCTGATGTTAAATCACTCTTTTTGCAGTGGATCCTTAGGTCTTACTTCCAAATGGTCTCATGTTTCCCCTTCCCTCCAAAATAGTAAAACATATCAAATTCCCATTCAATCTCTGTTTTTTTCCATAACATAAAATTCACTGAAAGGGAACACTGTAATTATTTCTTCTGTTTTTTCTATTTCTTTTTTTCTTTTTCACCCATTAAATTGTGTTCTGAGCCATGTTTCTAAGAAGTGTTTCTCATTTCTGCAGCAACCAATCCCTTCAACCACCACTTATCATATTTCCTCTCTTTCTAGGCTTCTCTGAATCATAGATATCTTTCTTCAATTCTGGTAACCTTTTCACAGACCTTTGTCAGAGCTCCTCATACTCTTCTAATTCTTTTCCAGACTTCAATAAGAAAATCTCTCATCACTTAACTCCTTGCAAAGACACCAAGTCCATTATTTTAGATACAAGCGTCATATCAACTGGATCCCTCATTTCGAATTTCTCTCATTATCTTCTTTATGAGTTCTCAACCTTTCATTACATATTATTCTCAAATGTATCCACTACATTATCTTCAGACATTACTATTCATACAGAATGAAGCTCAGACTTACTGTTTAATATTCAAAATTATTTTTAGTAGAAGACTATACATGTTTGTGAACTTCCTTTGTTCTACATTGTCATTCCTAGAATATATCCAATGTTCTAACTTTTGGGCCTTGTTCAAGTACATTACAATAAAGGTTCTTATTCTTCATGTATAATCCACATACCTACCAATCCTGCAAAATCCCACCATTAAAATATAATTTCTTTCTCTAGATGTCTGTTAAGTTTTTTTTTGTTGTTTTTGTTTTTGTTTTTTTGTGGTACTGGGGTTCCTGGAAGCCCTTCTACATCCGGGCTACACTCCCAGACCTATTTTTACATTTTTATTTGGAAACAGGGTCTCCTAAGCCAGCGCGTGCGGCTGGCTTCGAACCTGTGCGATCCTCCTGTTTCAGCCTCCCAAGCGCGGGGATTACAAGCGTGCACCACCACGCCCGGCCTAGATGTCTGTTAAGTTTTATTCAATATAGCTATTCCTTTTATGAGATTCTGATAGAATTCTTTTTTATTTTTTATTTATTGTTTAGGTTTTTTTGGTGCATTGTAGTCATACATTTTAATGGGGTATTAGATGGTGGAGGCATACATATGCACATCACCCAAGTAGTCCTTACCCAATTCCTGCCCCATTTCTTCTCCCTCCCTCCTTCTCATGTTTGGCTTAGTAATTGACACTGATATGTTTGTTAAAGTACATCATGTACATTAGAGAATTTCCCTCTTCCTTTCTCCAATCCCCTCTGTTAGGTCACCTTATTTGCTCATCTATAGTATCTCCTTCTTCATTACAGTTGCCAAGCTATGGAACCAGCCAAGTAGTCCATCAACAAATGAATGGATTACAAAACTATAGAATATATACACAATGGAATTCTATTCGGCCATAAGGAAAAACACAATATGTCATTTACAGGGGAATGGATGAAACTGGAGAACATTATGCTAAGTGAGATTAGGCACAAAAAAGAAATTGGATGTTCTCCCTAATATGTAGAAGCTAAGGAGAAAATGGGTCAGAGGAGGAACTCTAGGCAAAGGAGGGAGGAAGAAGGAAATTCTTATATTTTTAAATTTATTTATAGATATACGTGCATTATTTTGGTAGTCTGATTTCCATTCTTTTGGGTAGATACTCAGAAGTATTGCTGTATCATATGGAAAGTTCAATTCCATTATTCTGAGGATCCTCCATACTCTTTTCCAAAGTGGTTGCACTAATTTTTAATCCTACCAACAATGTATTAGAGCTCAAGTTCCCACCTCTCCATATTTGTTGTTGCTTGTGTTTTTAATGATTGCCATTCTAGTTGGAGTTAGGTGAAATCTCAGGGCATTCTTTTTTATATCTGTGGAAAAACTACACTTGAATTCTACTTTAAAGGGTTTGTATTTTTTTTTCAATGTTTAATTCCCTGAAAAACCAGGTCATGATTTTTTTTTAATTTCTACAAATTCTTGGAAATGTTCTGATGCATAGGAAAAGTATGATTAATTTTTAAGTGAGCTAAATATTAATGCTGAAAATATTGCAAAATGGCTTCATTTATATCATTAGGATGACCTTGAAAGTCATAGAACTGAGACTTAGCTCAATAGTACAGCATTTGCTTAGCATGTACAAGCCCCACGTGCTGGCTTAGGAGACCCTGTTTCCAAATAAAAATGTAAAAATAGGTCTGGGAGTATAGCCCAGAGGTAGAAGGGCTTCTAGTAACCCCAGTACCACCAAAAAAAATAAAATTAGGTGTATTAATTTTTTGTTAATTTCTTATGTTTAAGAGAATTATGAGCATTAGAGAAAGCTTTCATAGATCCAAAATATGTAATTGAATTATTGTTTTAATTTTTTTAAACTGTAACCAATTTTATCTATTAGTCTCTTGAGTAAAGTTTTTATCATATTTATGTATTTTATATATTAGGTTAATAAATTTATTTAAATTTTTAAACAAAAAATTAATATTTAATAAAGAAAGTAAATACATTATATTTATTCATTATATTTAAGTTCTAAAGAAATAATTCTAAATTTCTGAAGTGATCAACATTATTCAGCCACCTTTGGCAGTGATTATGAGAATATATTGCACTTTAGATGCAGAATAAAAAAATTTTCTAAACTTGGAGCTCAAGAACTAGCTTTTTGCTTATAACTTCCAAAATTAGATATTAATTTCATAATAATTAATTAAAATTAATTTATAAATAATTTACATGCAAAAACTACTCTTAGGACAAACATGTACATATACACATGCACACATAAAACTTCACTATTAATAGTTCAATAAAGATAATGTATACATAACCCACTAAATTTGAAAAGATTTGATGTAGGTCTTATATTTATTCACTGTCATAAGTAAAACTTAGAACTTACAAAGTCTACATTGGTGTTATAGTGAACTAATGTTAGAAATGTCTAAGCATTACATACTGTGATTTAAATGAAAAGCCTCATTAATCAGAATAATATCTCTAAATAAGTTTGCAGTATGAGGATTTGAAATTATATCATATTTCATAAACCTAACTCAAAACACCTCCTCAACTTCCACAAATTATAACTTTTCTTGGTTTGCTCAAAATAAAGCAACCTCTTCTTGAGGTAAAGCAGTGTATCAGTGACATTTTTCACAGCCAGAGACACACTTGAATGAATTATTTAATATATACTGAAAGAACATAGAGCTACTTCATAAGAAATGGCCAGCCAACACGGCAGATGCTCTCGCCTGAGAGGCAACACAGCTGTCTACAAGTCCTTGAGTAATTTCAAGGGGACTCCACTTCTGTACTGACAGAAGACATGAACAAAGCCTAAGGAACGAAAGGTTCCGAAAGAGTTAAAGAAGATTCTATGAAATGTTGAATTCTCCAAAACTCTGGGTGTAACTCCAGTCCTTTCCAAAATTTGCCCTCTAAGGCCCACCTGTGAGGGCAGAGGGCTGATCTTAATCACAAGACCTATAATGTCACAGGTCTTCCTTTTGTCTTGCTTATGATCAGTGATTTACATGTGCTTCACTTAATACCCCACTATTATACTTTGGTGTTTACACTTTTCTACTAGGATCTGATGATTAATCTCACTGGAGAAAGGTATAAAGATCTTGGTTTTAGAGAATAAACTTTGTCAGTTACACAAGAAGAGGCAATTGTCTTTATTTTCATTTCAGGGCAGCTGCTCATCAGGTAGCTGTTCGGTGCTTTCATTTTCAGGTCTCTCCCTCCCAAGTCCCTGAGAAGAGTCTCCACACTGTACCTAGATCCACAGAGCTCAGCGTTAAAGAAAACAGGTTAGCCTACAAAATAGGTTTCTTATATTAGGTGAAGAGATGGAAAAAAATGTGTACTTTGCATAAGAGTGGTTAAATAATGATTACTATGGCAAAAAGTTTCCATCCTAAAAATTTTAGAAAGAAAGCAATCATCTTTTGAAAATTGAAGCTCTTTTCTTGCCAGTATGAGGGTGCTTTGGACATTTCATGAGTCAAAATGGTATCTTTTCTGCCCCGAAGATCCAGAAAAATTAAATGATTCACCAAGGTTTTTAAATAATGCTTATTAACATATGGGAGTATGAGGGAACAGCCTGAGAAATCACTTTTATTTAGATTAAGTCGATACTATCAAATAATATCAAGTTTAGACCTTGAATATTATAGACACAATGACTATAGCTTTTATGTATATACATTCCTTATTAAATTTATAATTATATTTTCTTAATTTAATAATCTAAATCATTGCAAATGGGTTGTGTATGTTGTCTGATAAAGAAGTATATTGCTCTGAGAACATTTTGAGGCTGGGCATGATGGTGCAAGCTCATAATTCCAGTAAGGACCACAGGATTGTGGCCAGCCTGGCTACTTAGTGAGAACTGAAAACTTTTCAAAATAAAAAATACAAAACAAGGCTGGGGGTATATAGCTCAGAGGTAAAATGCCCCTGGGTTCAATCTCCAGTACTGCAAAAAGAAAGAAAATACAGAAAAAAAAGAAAGAGAGAGAGAAAGAAAGGAAGAAAGAAGAAAAAAAAGAAAGAAAGAAAGAAAGAAAGAAAGAAAGAAAGAAAGAAAGAAAGGCATATGCTACATACATATGGAAAATATCTTGTTAATAAAAATTATGTGATCTCATTTCTTCAATAATTAGTGTTTCATTTCATTTGACATTGCTTCTTCCCATAATTCCATTGGAAAACATTACCATTTAGAAGGCAGAAATTTCCCTTTGATCATCTATATATCATAGGACTTGTTCAGGGCTAAACTACTAATTGTGCAGCAAATGTTTATGCTTAGTGAGTTCAACCAAGTTCTGACATTCAGAACATTAAATAGTTTGAGTGATTTTCAGGAAATATTTTTTCTTCAACAAAATGAGACTACTACCTGTAACTGAAATTTCATTGCTTGCCCCAATTTGTCAAGTCAAATAATAGGGTCAAGCTACTGCTACACATGTGCAGAGTCTGGACAGTAATGCTTAACTAGTAAAGGTGCTTGAAGAGCTAGGAAAAAAGCCTAACTGGGCAAACCACAGAACAGTTGTAGAGTCCTTGAGACAACAAACATAAAAGCACTGAGGATGTGCAAGATCCTTGGGACAATGTTTAGAAAGCATAATATCTGGAAATAGGAGCCAACAAGAACACCAGAATGTTTACATTGGAGGAGCAGGCTGCTTTCAGCAAGTCTCACAGTCTAATCTTGTCTTTCCATAACTCTTAGACCATTCCAAGGTAAATGTTAACCTGTTTCTAGCAACATTCTCCACAATATCGCACTAGCTAAATGTTAACTCTTACTTTTGAGTGACTAAAAACTAAAATTTCCAGAAAACATCAGAAATGGTCAATTTGTAAAGTTTGAAAAAATACACTATTTCCAGGTTAATTCACTCATACCAGTAATCACGACTAAAAGTATTTGAAACAAAAATCTTTTCAGTTATCAAAAAGAATTTAAATTCTCAAAATATTAGTGTGAACAATGACTTTTACCCAGAGTTGCAGGAATTTTTAAGTCTTTTTTTCCACCGCAAAGCTGACAAATTAACAGTTGGTAGATTTTGAATGTAATATTGTCTCCATTTGTGTGTACCCACAATCAAAGGATACTACAGAGTAGCTTGGTAAAAAAAAAATTCTTTAGTAGATCTTTTTTATCTCACTACCTCTTATTCCATTATTTTCTACTTAATTTTCTTCATCTATTTTTCTCTGAATTATGTTTATATCTCATTAAGAAGCAGCTGGGATTCTGTGACTAACAAAATATAATACCAGCAGAACAAAGTTACAGCCCTCCAAAATGCCTACTTCTGACTCTAGAAAAATGGCAAATAAATGCTGCACACACATAGACCTTATATAGTAGTACAGATTGTACGGCTATTTAAATCTGATCTGTTGGCTTTAATAAAATATACCAAGTGATATCAAATGAAAGCTCACTGTCAAGTTTGCACACTGTTATTTTAGCTTCTCAATAAATATTTCCATTTTATGAAGCATGGACTTAACTCTAAGCCAAAAGAGGCAAAAAGCAAAAGCATGCATGTAAAAGGAAGAGGATTAAGGAATGGTCTCAGAGGGTGGAAACAAAAATACATCATTAGAGATGTTAACTGGCAGGGTTTATACCAGTTTATTGTAACAATACTCAAAGCTCTTCTCATTCTATGGGTAGCTAATTAGACCAAAGAAGTAAAGCAGCCGTGCCATTAAGACTGCTTGGAACAAAATTCTGCTTTTCTCATTAATAAATATCAGAAAGCTATTCAAAAGATAGCAAGAAAGAAAAAGTAAAGGCCATCATTATTTCAAATCAAGAAGAAAAATAATTACATATAAAATAGCTTTATTTCTTGGGACTATGGATTTCACTACTACCAGAGCTTCTACATCTTTTTTTTAAATAGTTGTTTTACCTATGTACAAACACACTGTCTTGATGACTAGATTGTAAGCTTTTTTAGGGAGGGTGGAGCCAAATATAGGTAAGGTGTGTGTGTGTGTGTGAATGTGTATGTATTACTGGGGACTAAACCTAGGAGTATTCTACCATTGAACTACAAACCCAGTTCTTTTCAATCTTTATTTTGAAAAGGGGCCTCACTAAATTATCATGTGCTGATTTTGAAGCGGTGTTCCTCCTGTCTCAGCCTCCCAACTACTAGGATTACAGGTATGCCCCAGTAGATACAGTTCATAAATTAGAGCTTAATTTCATTACCATAATATGTAGTAAAAGAGATGTTTATGTAATATTTTGAATGAAAAATACTGCATATTAAGAAATAAGTTTTTCTAAAATACCAGTTGACTGTTTTCTGTACAAACCAAGTCACAATTTGCAGGTGTGCCAGCTTCTTAAACTCTCTGAACAGAGGGAGTAGATTACATTAGCTTTTAGAAGTACATCCTGTCCTATACTTTTATATTTACATTCTCCCTAAAATCTGGATTGTCAAAAGTTACATTTAAATAAATTATTTTAGATTATTTGTTGTAAAAGCAAAATAGCTTTCAGTAAATGCAGTGTCCATAAATAATATAATTTGTTCAGAAAAGCAGAACATATCTTTCCTGTCTCTTTCCTTGACAATGCCTGTATGTTTCTAGTAACCTCTTGTTCTCAACACAGCTCAGAGATTCTCAAACAAGTGGCTGGGTTACAAAGACAGACACCAGCACTTTTATTTTTTTTTCATGCAAGTTACTATTTTAGGACTGCCATCCTGTTACCACAAATAGCAGCCTACATGACATACATCACATTTCTAAATAATCAATAGCTTTACATACTGCTTGCCTTATGTGAATTCATTCTGTTGTACATTTACATACTTTTTGATCCCAAAATATCACAATCTGCATGTCAGACTTGATGGTGCTCACAGAATTAGCCTGCTTCCACTTTTCCTCTTCCATTAGATAAAGGTTAACAAAAACATAAGAAAAAGAAAACCAAATTTCAATGTTAATTCAGTGTTAACTCAATGTTAGTATCGCAGTAAAAATTCCTGATTTATACTGTTTCTAAAAAATGTAATCACATCAGATATGAGAGGCATTGCTTTCCTGTCCTTTTTTTTAATCTTAATTCCTCCAAAATACTGAATCCCAATTTTTGTTTTGTATTCTCTACTATTTATATATGCATGCTCCATCTGGACCCACTTTCTGTTTTTCTCTGTTCCAGGGATCATCATGACCCCAGCAGCATTTGAGATAATGCAAAGTGCTACTGTAGGGGGTCCAATGCAGAACAAAGCAAGTCTGGCCTCTTCAAAGATCCAGAGGCTCACAATTTGTGTGCATTCTCTACTTATCTGCTAGCAAACTTACTTTATAAAAAAATAGTCAAGTTGTCTTAGGCATGTCAATTAAGTGAGGCTGCATTTGCACACAAGCCTAATGCACTAATTGGCATGTTTATTTGGATCTCCAAATAGCATCTACACCTGTTTCTCAGTGTGTGAATCAAATAATTACCTTTGCTTCTAACTCATATTAATTTAGAAGAAGACTCAAAAATTATTTTCTTTGGTAAGTTCAAGATTACCAAGGCACTGACTTTCACTGGATATATCAGATGTATTTGACTTTTTAAAAAGGTCTTCAGTATATTTGAAATCTCATTGCCTTTTACACCTGGGAGGAGATGATGAAAGGAGGGAAGCAACGAGGAGAGGGAGATAATATTTTATATCAAGAGAGGACTTCCAAAACTATGTCAAAAAGCTTTCCGAGAAAATGGATGTGAATTTACTGCCTGAATGAGTCTGACCCCATCCATCACCTTCCAATGAATGATAGATCGTTTAATACGTGGTGTTTGCTTTTTCTATGTTCCCACATTTGACACTTAAAGGAGACAGAAAAACATAGAAACCCTTCAAACACTAACCTTTCACTACAAGAATCACTTCTGAAATATATGTGAGTGGCAAAGAGAAAGGCTGAAAGACTATTTTTTGAAAACTGTGTGGCATTTTATAAAGAAACTACATCATCATGAGGTATTCCACTTACCTCAGATAACTTCTGTATCTTTGGTGCTTTCTATATAACACACTGATTTAAGTAACACAAATTCTATTTTATAAGTGGTTTCAGTTATAAATTAATATAGTAATTCACTCTTTATTTATAATACTAGTGAGATTACCCAATAAATATCAATGCAATTATACAAACTCTATGGAACTGGCACAAATAATTTTTCTAGATACAAATGATTTAATAAACATTTTTCTTATTATTTAGAATTTATTTTCTTAGAATAATTAAAATTATTTATTTTCTTAGAATTTGCCCTTCAATATTTTTAACTTTGTAGTTAGTAAGAGATGTTTCCAGCAGTGCTTATTTCAGTAGTTGAATCTTCTTACAATTTCAGGTCATGTTTTATGCATGTTTTAGCCCTGTTTTTTTTTTTTTTATTGAAGTTTCTGAGGACTCCCTTATGGTAGCAAAATACAAGCAGAATATCACAACATATTACCTTTTTCTGAGGATATAGCAGCCTCCCAACTAGAATGTAGTAAAAAATTTTTACTAAAAAATTTAATGTTTCAAACCATTGTCTTAGCTTACATTTCCCTGACAGCAAATCCTGAGACAAGGATGCCGATGCAGGTTACATACTTTATAAGTGGTTCTCAGTAAGCAAGCATGAGGAATGAAAACAGTAAGGTAGAAAAACAGAAAAAAAAAATAATGTCTACATTCCTGAGCTGGTTATCTCTGTGGACAGATGACTCTCCATTCCTCAGAGTCTCCCTGAGGAACTGCATAGCCGTGTCTGTTCAGTACAATTGTCCATTTTGGATTTGATTATTTTACTTTGTAGTGTGAACTTTTTAAAGTTTTTTGTATATTTTATACATTACTCCTCTATCAGAGAAGTAGCTGACAAAGATTTTCTCCCATTCTGCAGCTTCCTTTTATAGACTCTTGACAGTTTCCTTTGTTGCACAGAAACTCTTTAATGCCATCCCATTTATTGATCATTTTCTTTATTTCCTGAGCCTTGGAGGTCTTACTGAGGAAGTCTCTACCAGTACAGATATGTTGGCAAATTGGTCCTATGCCCTCTCCTGGAATTTCAAAGTTTCTGATCTGATTTCTAGTTTTCTTATGTATCTTGAGTTGAACTTTGTACGGGGTAAGAGATTAGGGTCTATTCCCAACCTTCTACATATGGATAACAATTTTTTCCAGCATCATTTTTTATAAATACTGGCTTTTACCAGTGTAGGTTTTTGGCACCTTTGTCAAAAATCAACTGGCTATAAGTGTGTGGCTTTGTTTCTGTGTATTCTATTCCATTACATTGGTCTATCTGCTTTTGTGCCAGTACCATGCTGTTTTTATTATTGTAGCTCTGTGGTATAATTTGAAATCAGGTATTGTGATGCCTCCTGCATATTCTTATTGCTGAGAATTTCTGTGGCTATTCTGGAACACTTGTTTTCCATATAAATTTTAGAATAGTTTTTTTTCTAGTTTTGTGAGGAATAACATTGGTTTATAATAGATTTTTAGTTGAATTTGTATATAACTTTTGATAATGTGGCCATTTTTATAATATTTATTCTGCCTGTGTTTGTAGAAAGTGCTTCAGAACCGACTCTCCAAAGGAGAAAAGATGAGCCTTTACCCATGAGTCTCTTCTCTTCCAGTGGGTTAGAGTTACTTCAGAGCACATTACAGTTCCTGCCAATTCGCCTAGGCTGAGCCAATGCCCGTGCTGCAGGGAAATCTTTCTGGCAGAAGCGCAGGCCAACACATCAAGGTAAGGCATAAATGCTTGAGGTACACGGTGCCTGCTCACCTGCTGCACATTCAAAAAAATATAATGAGTTTAATGGTTGTAGCAAATGCCTTCTTAACCCTGCACTGCATTTCTTCCCCACTTCTGACCTCAGATGGAGCAGGTGCCTAGTCCAGAGCACCTTGAACTTTCATACTTTGCCTTAATGTGTTTACTTTTGCTTTAGGGATTTTCTTGAAGCCATGGGCAATGGATCAACGTGGGTGAATTTGAAGGCATTTGTTACAACCATTAAATTCCTTACATCCTTTTGTATGTGTATTTAAGCAGCAGTAGGGCACTGGTAAACAAATTTGGGATAAAAGATATTACAAACTTTAAATCAGATCGGTATTAGAAATCAGTCCCCTACCTCTGAGTAGATGCTCAGCATTGAAGATGTTCTCCTGCCAGAAAGTTTGCTTTGCATAGCCTGCTCACTTTAGGTATGTAGATGCAGGTTACTACTGCTCTGATACAGAAAGTGTACTTCATCACCACTTATTTCTCACCCAACAATCAAACTGTTTTAGTTTAGTTATAGCTATTAGTTACGTAGGAAAGACTTTCTTCCCTCTCTAGAAAAAAAGCACCTTGAGAGAGTACTACCAAATGAGTCATGGGCCCTCTTTTGTAACATCTAAGATACTGTAACTGGTAGAAGCTCAGGACTAAGGGTAATGTTTCTCTTGCTTTCTAAGGATCTCAATCAATATTTCTTGAATTGCATCAATATATCTTAATTATAATACTAAGGGAATCCAACAAAGTTTTTACCTGTCAGCCTTATATGGAAGCAGAGATCATATAAAACCTTGGCTACTTAGAACACTTTAAACAGTATTCACAGTCTTAGAACTCTATGAACTCTATGAAGTCTCTTTTCCCATACCAAAAATATAACCAGGTGCAGTTTTTGTTTGAACTTTACTGCACAAGTTGAAATTAAGGCTGTGTTGGTCCCTTATCTTCTTCCACAAGCATCCATCTACATCCCCTCAAAGTCACTGATCTCTCCCCACTGTATTAGATAAGGTGAGGGAAGAAGTGGAGCACACATGTATTTATGGGTGTGAAAAAAAGATGCTTCACAGGATTTCTGCCTTCAGTTCTCCTAAATGTTCTTTCTCGTACCTCCAGATGGACTGCGGCAGAGTAGACAAGCCTTAGTACATTATCTTAGTACATTATCCCATCAGCCTTTCATCCATCAATGATGGGAAAGGAACAATCCCAGAGAGTCTTTTTCCTAGGGGCTATTTTAAAGAGGAAAAATGTCATTTTAGCTTGGAATACTGTACCAGTCTTCGGTCTTTCTGAAGATCCCCGATAGCCTAGCATTTCTCTGCACTGATCTCTGAATAAAAACTAACAAAAAACTCTAATGCTAATATTTTATGTTCAGACTTGGCTTTCAATCTTAACTTAGATTTATCTCTTTAACTACTGATACTTATCAAATGTCAAATATGTACCAGGTATGGTAGTGCACACCTGTACATGGGAATACAAGTGAGATAAGAGGATCTCAGGTTCAAAGCCAGCTTCAGCAATATAGCAAGACACGGAGCAACTTAGTGAGACTCTGTTTCAAAATAAAAATAAAATAGGGCTGGGGGTGTATCTCAGAGGTGTAGAAGGTTCATGAGTGTAATCTCTAGTACCATACATACACACATACATGCACATACATACATACATACATACATGTCAAATATGGTTTGATTCAAGGTCCAACCCTTTCCAGAATTGCATCCTGACATTTGACACTGTTCTAGCTTCCTGCCCATTTGACTTAAAGGAGCACACACCTCTCCAGACACTGGATTCATCTTTCCTTTGTCCTTTTAAAAATGGTGACCTTGGTATAAATGTTCTTCATTCTATTTGGCTTTAACCACTCAGTTTCCAATTCATTGGAAATTTTGTTATAGTTGGTCAAATTATTGACAGATTCCATGTTAGGGCCCAACTCTGTAAAAATCACATGTCTGACTTGCTTTATGTAGATTCATAAAAAGGGCAGTTGGTATGGAATTAGAGTGACCATGGTGCCAGGACTGCTGATCCTTTCCCAATTACACTCATTCAATTATCTCCACTCACTCTGATGGGTTGGATGAATGTTCGTTGCCTAGAATTGTAATGGCACTGAAGAAAACCGCCCCCTCTGGGTGTTTAAAAATGCTTTGCTGATTCAACTTTGAGCTTGTTAATTTGCTCTAGATATTAGCATCAAGCCAACTATTTTGCATATAATGGTACTCCACAAATACTTTTCGAGTTAAATCAAGTGTTTTATAAATTCTCAGCTCCAGATAAGTGTAAAGAACAAAACACAGCGGCACTATTTGGCATCTGATTTTGAGCCAGTCCTTCTGTGGTCTGTAACCTTTTATGCAGGCTATTATCACATTCAGCTCTGTGTCAGCTCAGACAATCATGAGGCTGGAGATCACTTTCAAATCAACCAGCTTTTCACACAGCTGCT